>NW_005842048.1:1710813-1717277 GCF_000455745.1 Alligator sinensis
CGAGCCATGGGGGCTTTTGCACCCTCTTGCCCCCTTTGATCCGTGTTGGGATTACCTCCCTTTGGGCTTGGAGGATTGTCTCCTTAAAGAACGACCACTCTTCCTGGACACCCAACTCCCCTCCCCTCTGGGACCTCAGTGCCTCCCCGCCTATTCTACTTACCTCATTGAAATCCACTCTCTTGAAGTCCAGGGCTGCTGCCTTGCTGCAGGCCTTTGCCACCTTGTGCTGGATGGTGAATTCCAGCAGGCGATGATCACTGTCACCCAGGTGGTCGAGCACCCACAGACCCCTCACCAGATCATCGCCCGTGGCCAGGACCAGATCTAACAAGGCGTCTCCCCTGGTGGGGCTGTACACCTCTTGGGTTAGATGTATCTCAGCTAGGAACCTATGTGAGCAGTCAAACCTGGCTGACTGCTCTTCCCACCAGATGTCTGGAAAATTCAGGTAACCATGATGACCACATCCTTTGACCTAACTAGCTCTGTGAGCTGACTTAAGAATTCCTGGTCTAGCTCTTCCCCTTGGTTGGATGGTCTGTAGTAGACCCCTGCTGTTAAGTCCCTTTCCCCTCCACTTCCTTGTATTCTAACTCAGAGCACTTCAGTCTGCCCCTCCTCTGATCCAGTGCTATTCATTGAGGATGTGTATTTCTCCTTGACGTAGAGCGCCACACCCCCACCTCTCCTCCCTGTCCTATCCCTCCTGTACAGCCTATAGCCCTTGATAGTCACCACCCAGTCGTGTGTTGGGTCCCACCATGTTTCAGTGAGCCCCACTATGTCTGGGTTGGTGTTACCTAGCAGGAGGGTGAGTTCCTCCTGCTTGTTCCCCATACTACGAGCATTAGTATAGAGGCATTTGAGGCCTCCTGTAGATGCATGTATTGGCCCCCTAATCTCAGTGCTACCCGGGCCCCTGTTGCTTACCTGGGTATTTGTTACACTCATTGTCGGTCTAGGCAGGGCTGTTCTTGTGGGTGATGCTTGGTTTAGTGGTCCAAGGCTTCCTCCGCCCTCATTTTCCCCTTTCCCCGATGAGCCTAGTTTAAAGCCGCCGGAGGAAATCAGCCAACCTAGAAGAGAACACACACTTACCTTTGGGGGAAAGAAGAAGCCCATCCCACCCGAGGATGTCTCTTGTCTTGATGTGTGGGTCATTGTCTGGGAAGCTGAAGCCTGTCTTGAGACACCCTGCACCCCTAGCTGCTGACACCCTGGGCCCTGTTGACAGACAAAACTCGTACCAAGACTGTCTGTCCTGGGGCAGTTGATTATCTGTATTGATTCTTTCCTCTCTTTAGCCTGGTTTTGTAGGTGCTAATTGATGCTCATTAAGTCGTTATGTAGTAGCTAGGTCCTGTGTATTGAGCTGGTCCCTGAGTCCCTAGTCCCTGAGTGAATCATGATTGATTGATTGGTAACTTGTAACACAGTAGCTTAGCAGCCAGGCCTGCAGTAGTGTCTCCCACACCCCAAGCCAGAGACAGTCAGTCCCACAAGCACCCATGGCACAAGTTTTGCTTGTCCGCAGTTTGAGGGGCAGTTCCCCCCAAACCCTGGCACTGATCTTCTTGAAACTTAGAAAGCTTTGTGGCCCCAGTAAGAGCTACCAGCCCTGCAGTTTTCACCCCACTATGTTGTAATGCCTAGACGTGACATGAGTCTTGCTTTCAAGAATTTGGGGTGTAGTTCCCCCCAAACCCCTGCACAGAGCTTCTTGAAGCTTGGCAGACTTCTTCTCTGCAGTCTACCGTCTTTGAAAATTTCATCCAAATTGGACAAAAAACAACAAAGTTATAGATATTTTATTGTTTTCCCATTATACCCTATGGCCAGATCTCCGAGGCGGCTCCAAAGCTCTTCAGAAGCTTCAAACTGCTTCAGGAAGCCTAACAAGGCCAGCGCTTCAACCCAGATGTGCTGCTTCAGACCCCAAAGCATTCGAAGCTTCTCTGGATCTGAAGCTCTGTCCGAAGCCTTGCACAGCCCTACTAGATGATAAGACTTACAAGGAAAGGCAGAAAGAGCTAGGGTTATTTAGTCTGAGAATAGAAGAGTGAGGGCAGGATTTGATAAGTTTTCAAATACCTGAAAGGTAATTATAGAGATGATAGAGATGAGCTTTTGTGTGTCACTGTAGGAAACTAGATTGGGGCAATGGCCTCAAGATGCATCAGTGGAAATTTAGTTTGGAGATTAGGAGTAACTTTCTGACTGTGAGGGTGGTCAAGCACTGGGACAGGCTAACTAATGAAGATTTGCAATCCTTATCTTTGTCTAACCTGCTTTTGAAAGTTTCTAGACACTTGGCTGGAATGGTTTTGATCCTGCCTTGAGCAGGGGCTGAATTAGATTACCTTGTGAGGTCTCTTCCAGCCCTACTTTCTTATGATTCCTAGAGGAATCTAGGACATATTTAGGACCAACTTTTTTACCCACTTCCACAATAACTATACTTTATGTTAAGCAAGTGTTTTAAACAGTTATTGAAAACATCAGCTGAGTCTTTTAACAAATAATTAATTTGTGAATTCTGGTTTTGGAAAAATATATTTTTATATCTTTTTGTAGAAATAACTTTTAATATGTTTATTAATGGATACGTTTCTAGTAGATTATTCTTTCTCTCTCTCTCCAGTGAAATTGGTGACAATTATGGTTTTTCGTCTGCATGATTATTGAGTTAAATCAAATATGAATTTTCCATAGGTGGTCTTGCCTATTACATCATTTTTTTCATATTCTGTTTGCTGGACATTACTTTTTAAATAATACTTTGCACTTTTATTACCATCAATTATCTGAGTTTCAGATAATTATTTTAAACATTAATGAATTAAGCCTTTCAGCACAACCTTTGCTATTATTTTAATTTTTCAGCAATTCTTTGGAGAGAGCTTGAGGTAGCATTCTAGCCTTCAATTTCCCAGCTTTTTCCTTCAACCACAAGATAATGCTTCCCTTTCTAATTGCAGAAGTTTAAGTAGTCCACTACTGCCTAACTTTATTGTTATCCACTCCTGTTTTGCTACCACACAACTACACACACAATAGTACATTTAAAAACGACATATTAGGAAAATAATATTACAGATAAGTGTGTTGTTACCCTGATATCCTTCCTTGTGCAGGCCTATGATTTTCTTTATTGTTTTACTTTCAGCATATTTGACAGAGGAATAGAATGACCTGCAGAATCATTTTTATTTTTCATAATCTTGAATGGTTATGTCATCTTATGGCACCATGTCATCTGATTAATTTAAGACATATTCAAGTTATACATAGATACATGTATGAGAGTGTAATGTCTAAATATTTGACATTTTAGACTTATTAATATATCCACGAGGTTTATATGAATGCCTATACCTATCTGCACATTCCTAGGTAAACAAAATAAACTAAGGTGTTTACCCAAACCATTTTGAAGCTGCATAATTAAGCAAATGAATATAATGCCAGAAATTAAGCTAAAAAGTGAATATACATGCATTAGTTATTGTTTTACTTGTTCATAGAAGAAGAAACATTTTAGTATGAAAAAAATCACTTAAAATATGATTAGGAAAAAAAATAAAACTGTATCTAATCCTGTGGGAAATTGATTTCAGAAGCTATGTGCATGTGTACTAGTGTTCCATTCTATAAGACTTAGTTAAATCTGAATATTACCCAGGCAACAATAGCCTTCTGATTGTTATTGTTCTGATTGTAATTAACCTCTACATTGTTAACAGCAGAGTTTGTAATTATAATGCCCCATATTTATCAAATAGTCTACCTCTGATATGATGGCTTATTGATTCCTATAGGCATTATAAATGCAAAGAAAAATTCAGTTTCTTTTTGTTCGGTACCTGAATGTTTATTTAATATGGTTTTGTGTATCACCAGTATCTACCTATCTTCCTTTATCATATAGTAATCACTTGGACCAAGTATTAAGTATTATTTATATATATTGACATATATGTTTGTGTATCATCTGCTTCAGAAATATTGTGCCATACTGTCATGCTTCTTGGAGATAGTTTGTGCTACTGTAGTGGTAGGGGAAGTATTAAACCTTCTGCAAATATCAACCCGAGGATTCTTCCAATGTAACATTCATCAGTGGAGAAGAACACATAAAGAATAGCAGTTGGGGCAATAGCATTCTTGTGTTTTGCTAATGGGAAAGCCACTTACAGCCTGTGATATCATAACATGTCATCTATTGCAAAGGGTGGTATGGGTCAGAAATGAAAATCAGAATGCTTTTTTCTAAGCGTTTGTACCATAACTGGTATAAAGGTGATGAAGGATGGTTAGGCACAGGTCAACAACATCCAACTGGAGAATGTAAAGCAGCTAATCAACTTCTCCTGTCTTTACAGTTGTCCTTTCTTAAAAGTATGATTTACTTTAACCAGGGTTCAGTATGTTGCAGGAAATCATACAAGCTAAGCATCTCAATCAGAAGGGAAATCTTCCCTTCAATAATTCATACAAATGATACACTTTATCATTTGATTACTCATTTATTTAATATGCATTTTTGATCTACCAACACTGGTTAAATATTCACTTGGCAGCAGTGGCCTTTTAGTTCTGAATTCATTTTCATGTCTGTGAAACAGTAATCACTGGGACCAATATTCTTCTAATTGCTAATTAATATAAGTACACATTCAGTCTTTGCGGAGTCATTGGGTGATGCTTTGCAAGGAAAGAAATATGGTGCACAATTAATAGTATTGCATCAACTTAAGTTGACTCAAAAGTATATATCGAATATCAGATTTTGACATACAAAAGTTGGTCATAATATTGCAAGCCCCAGACATAAACAGCATAATAAAAACCATTAGGAATGCTTTATGTAACATCTGTTTGTTATCTCTATTTCCCTTATGAAGCAAATTTCTCCAGTTTTCTGTTTAGAATGCAACTACATTCAGCTGTGAAATCTTGGGCACTAAACACAGCCAGTAGAATGGGATAGAATGAGTGTCCTGATTAAAAGAATACAGAGTAATTGTAAGTCTGACCCTTAGATCAGATAAGTCTTTATTAAAAGTGGGCTATCTTTTGGTCCTGTTTAATCAATAAGCATAACATTACTATGCTGCAAATTAACATGGTTTAGCATCTGTGGTGCTCCAGTTTTACATGATGAACTGAAACCAATGTGTGGCAGGGCACTGTTGGTACCTGCCACTTTAAGGTCTGAGTCAAGCAGCCAGCAGGTTCTTGACTGCAGCGGCCATTTTAAATATCTGGCCGCCTATATAAATAGAGAAGTTCAGTGCTGGCAGAAACATTGCTTGGCTGTAGGTCTGAATGCAACTTCTTAGAGGTAAGGGCAGGAGCTTAAAGGGATGGTTTGGAGGCTCCTGGTCCTGGGCATGACCTAAAACTGCACTGTGCTGATGGGTGGCCTGGTGGGGCTCCTGGTGATGTGGGAGTCATTAGAAAATGCCAGGCCGGTGACCACCCTGGTAAAAGGTGGGTTGGGGTACCTTAATAACCCCAGCTCCCACAACTGGGTGGGTTACCCGATAGTAGGGTCAAGAAGGCAGAGCCATGTTAGAGAGTGGGCTAGAGGCTCAGAAGCCTGACTTGAAACACCCTGTCACGGCGGGGTCCTATAGGAGGGCCGTGATCTCCTTAAGGCCCCCTCTCCGTGCCTATTCAGCCCAAGGGCACCCTCTATTCTTGCCTGCCATGTCTTTGATGTTCAGTATATATGTTGGGAGGCTGCCTTATGTCTCCTAGGCACGGTTAGCTGGGACCTCTGTCCCCGTGTTCTCCCGGACCCACCGGGGATCTCCCGGTACAGTGGGTGCGTTCCAGGCACCCTAGCGTTATGGGCTACGCGTGGCTCCTACCAACCTCATATATCACGCCCCAAGCCTCGCAGATGTACTGGACGTTGGTTTGTCAAAATACATGCCCGCTCCCCCGGGCCTCCTCTGTAGTCTAGCCCACTTCCGGGCCTTCTCTAATATAATCTAGCCCGCTATGGGACTTCCTATCAAGTCTCCAGTCCTTTAGGCCCACCGCACAGCTACCCTCTCGTATCCAGGCTCACCGCGCCACTATCCCCTTTTGCCGGGGACCACTGCAGCACCTTGCCTTTCTCCTGGGGTGTTTGTACTGCTAACCCCTTCCATCGGGGTCCACCGCAGCACCCTGCCCCTATCTGAGGGCTATTGCCGCACTAGCCTACAGCCAGGCTCGCTACGCCCGTCTCGGGTCGTCTTGGGCTTCCCAATAGTCCCCCTTCTCTGGGACTTGCTGTGCCCACGCTGGGCTCCTTAATAATGCTGCCCCTTTTCTGGGACTTGCTGTGCCCACACTGGGCTCCTTAATAATGCCGCCCCCTTCTCTGGGGCTTACTGTGCCCACGCTGGGCACCGGGGTCCTCACACTCCGCTGTGAGGCCCCTTTAAGGATACTGCACCCTTACTGGC
>NW_005842048.1:1717339-1736864 GCF_000455745.1 Alligator sinensis
GAAGGATACTGCACCCTTACTGGCACCGGGGTCCTCATACCACTGGGGGTTCCCCCGGAATATGCCGCGCCTGCTCTGGCACTGGGGTCCTCACCCTTCGTTGTGAGTCCCCAATGAGTACGCTGTGCCCCCCTCAGGTGCTGGGGCCCCCACTCCTCTGGGGGTCCCTATGAGGCCTCCTCCAACCCCTTATAGCCTCACCCTTGCCACCGGTCTAATACAAACACTAAAGCAAACCACAGCCTCCTGGCTATAACCAAAACACAAGGCACTGGGCCATAACAACATAAGCCTCCTGGCTGTAATTCAACATCATTGCTCCAGCCTCTGGAGCTCTCGCGAGCTATACTTGCGACCTGGGTTCTCTCTATATCCTGACCGAGTGAGCTCCTGCCTCTCCGGCTGCTAACAGGGAACTGCCAGCCTGGCCTCAGCCCTGGGCTTTATGAGGGCCAAGCCCTGCCCCTTCCAGCCAGCTCACTCATTAGTTGCCAGGGCAACCCACAGCTGTGCTCGTTATGTCCTGCCAGGGCTCTCTCTCCCTGGCAGTTTCGACTCTCTAGGAGCGGGGCAGTGAGGTGCCCCGTGACACACCCTTGACTGGTCAATGCTGAGCCCAGGACTAGAAGGGTCAAAAGGGCCAGGGGCCCACCGTGAGGGATGCCTGGGGTTCTGACTGGCCTTAGAGGTGAGACAAGGGCCTGTGTGGCCAAAGGTCCTGGGGGGCCATGCCTGAGAGGGGGAAGAGTTCAAGGAGCTAGGCAGCCCAGAATGAGGGCAGAGTAGGCTGCCTGATTGGAGGGATCTGGTTGGGGGCTGGATTGAAGGATTATGGGGCCCAGTGTGGGGCTGGTGATGTTAAGAACTGTGGATGGTATCTGCAAGGCTTGGGCTGTGGTATAGGGGAGGAACAGAGCCACAGATAGTGCACCCTGGCATCAGGGCAAGAATGGGCAACCTCCTGCCTAATTAATAACATAAATATGTATAATCAAGGCGTGGCAGATGAGAAGGCAGGCGGTTGGCCCAGAAACGGGTGGGCAGGCCAATGATAGATCAGCCCCGAAAAAGTCCCCTGTTACTGTAATAGTAAGAGCTTTGCTAATGCTAATAGAAAGAGTTTTGTATGCTGACTCCATTGTAGACCGGAGAAATGGCATGTAGCTTCCTGCTCTGTGAGCGTGACCAAACCATGAACCTAGATAGTAAAATGCTGTAATACAGTAGAATGCAGTAAACAACAGGTGTGTTAGATCAAGACTCATCCCCAAATTCCTAGCTTGAGATAACGTTATTTACTCCAGACTATATAAGCTGTACATTCTTAAGTTACAAAGTTCCTCAGCTCTAGCAAAAGTTCTGACTTGCATGAAGCCCCAGCGTAGGCTATCGCATCCCCGAGATCAGGACACTCCGGGGCCAGGGGAACTATGTGGGGTGGTGGCTGCTGACTACAGCTGATGTGAGGTGATCATCCTCTCTGCTCTGTCCTATAGCCTGCCTCTGTGAGTATCCTTAAATAAAGCATTGCAAGAGTGAGAACAACTGTGAGTACGTCCTTTGATTAAGCGCAGAGAATCTTCTGAACCCACTAGTTCATTCTAAGACAGTTACACAATAGAATTGCAAAAACAGCAAAGCTGTAGGGAATCCATGCTTTTGAGTAAGCCTGATACATTTTAATAAGCAGAACACAAGATAGTTCTTGAACGTAAGAACATGAAGTAGTGCCATACTGGGTGCGTTGACACAAGATGCTATGGCTCAGTAGCAACGAGCTACTGTGCCATAGTCTGTTGCTACCACACAGAAGTGTTGCGGGGCACTAACCATGCAGTGAAGCTACTGCACAGTAGTAATGAGCTATGGCACAGTAGCTCATTGCTACTGTGCAGTAGCATCAGGAAAAAAAACATGTACCAACCGTACTGTGCAGTAACGCTAGTTACTGCACAGTCATTTAGAATTTGCTGTAAGTAACTGCGAAATCTGCTGCTTGTGTAGATGCAGTCACTGCATGAGCCATTGTTCAGACCTACCTCACTATTCTGGCTTCAACAGTGGCCAGAACTTTCTCTTGCTAGTTCTAAACCTGTTACCTACTAATTTCAGCAGATACTTCCTAGTTCTAGTATTCTTGAACCTAGTTAATAACAGTTCTCCATTCACTAGGTCCATTCAAACCCTTCATGATTTCATAGACCTCTACCATATCCCCAACTCACTTTGCACCCCCATTTCTAGATCATTGATAAACCAAACTGAGCCCAGCACAGATCCCTGAAGGACTCTACTTTTGACCTCTTGCCATCTCAAAGTGACCATTTAGCCTTACCTTTGCTTCCTGTCTTTTAACCAACTCTCAATCCATAAAATAACCTTCCCTCTAGTCCTGTGGGAACACAGGTGTTTTTAAACCTTTGGTGAGGGACCTTTTTAAAGGTTTTTTGAATATCCAAATGTGCTGTGTCAACTGGATCCTCCTTATCCACATATTTGTTAACACCCTCAATGAGTTCCAGCAAATTTGTGATGATTTCCCTTTACAAAAATCATGTTCACTCTTCCCCAGCAAATCATAGTTTTCCACATGAATGCTGTATTTACTCTTTATTATGGGTTCTAACAACTTGCCAGGGATGGAAGTAAGACTCATTCATCTGTAGTGCCCCACATCACCTATGAAGTTCACTTTGCAAGAGTGTTATGTTGTCAATCCACCAGTCTTCTGGCACAGAAGCCTTTTAAATGATGCATTATATACTATTGCCAGCAATTCTGGTGACTTAATAGTATTTAATTTATCAATTTGTTGTAAACCTTCATCTCTTGTCACTTCACTGTGGTCCAATTCTTCAGACCCATCAACTAGGAAGGATTGATCTGTCTGGGAATTTGCCCAATATTTTGTAGAGTAAACACCAATGCAAATAATTTGTTTAGCATCTCTTATCTTGGAGTGCACCTTTTACACTTCGACCATCTAATCATCTCAGCAGAAACTATATGGCCCTGCACATAAAACAGGAGATGTTTCAGAAAATGCTACTGTAGATTTCAACTTCCTGCTTAGCTTCCAGCACTTCTCCTATACTTTCCTATGTTGTTGATACCCACATGGACCATAAATACCACCCCCCCAGCACCTAATAACAACCTATCTACACATTTTGTGAGGTCCACTACCATTGCACCCAGCAGGCAAGTTAAAGTGTAGTCCTCCCAGATGTCAGAAACCCAGCTATCTTTGTGCCTAATGATCAAATCCCCCACTACAACCACCTTCCATCCTGTGGGGTCTCTTTCTGTGGAGGAGTATTTTCAGTGCTTGGTGACATCAACTGCAAGGTGGGTCCTGTTATGCACTGAGGCATAGGTGGTTTTGCCTAGGATTTAGTTATCTGCAACATTGGTGTAGTCCAGGCCACTTCCCAGGTAGCTGGGTCCAGAGTGATCTGGTACCAGAACTGGATTCAGAAGCCATAGTTGAAGTCAGACAAACCAGGGGTAAACTGGAGACAAAGTAATCTGAGGGTTAACTGCGATTAGAAGACAGAAACCAGAGCTGAAGGTCAAACTAGAAACATGAGTGGGGAACTAGAATCAAGGAATGCCAAGGAACCCTTTCAGGGTCTCACCCTGTTATCTAACCTGCCACACTTTAATGTTATGAATTGAATAGGGATGCTTCCCCTAGGGGACAAAAGTAGGGGGTGGAGGTACTTGGATGGCAGGCCCTTGTTTGGGATTAGGCCCCCAAGCCTTGTCCCATGTTACTCTGGCTGAGCCCCTGGCCTAAGGTCTACTGCCCCAGCACTGCAAGCTCCTGGGCCCCAGCTCCAGCCATGCCTTTGTGGCTCTGGGACCCATGATCCCTGCTTTAGCCCTCCCAGGCTCTAGGCTGCACAGACTCTGGTCTCACTTTTTATGCACTCTGGGCTTGTGCCCCAGTTTTTGCCATCTTCTATCTCAACCCTCTGTCAGACAGTAACAGGCTTTCTGCAGGGTATGGGATATTGTACCCATGCAGCCCCCCCAGGTCACAGCCCCAGAAAAGGCTCTCTGCTGAGGGCCCCTGCTGTACCCCCATTGCCTCCAATCCACCCTTTTCAGCCACATGCAGTCCTCCACTATAAACAAAAACTCGAACATCCCCTCCAGAATAAAAGGTTCCCCTCCTAGGGTTAATCTTGCCCTACAGAAGCCTTAGCCCAAAGGCCTGAGACACTTATTTGTTCCTGTTTAGGATACAGGGTTTCTTTCAGCTCCCTTTCAGCTCTTCTCAGCCATCTGGCTTCTTATAGTTCCTATGGCCAGGCTGCCACCACTGGCTCATACCTGGTGCTTATAACTCCCTTCCTGGGTCACCTGACCCTCCACTTCTTCCCCCCAGGCCTATTAGTCACTGCTCACATATGGGATGGGCACCCATTTTATTTCAGGGTGCTCTGTCCTTGTTAGCCTGTCCCAGGGGCTGGGGAAGGCCAGTTACCCCTTGGCTCCCTTTCCTCTTAGTAATGGGGTAGGGGCCTACTTGTACTCTGTTATTACTACTGATTTATTAAGGCTATAACTGTGCAGGCAGAAGCTGTCAATACCATGGGAAAACTCCAGTGCATGTAGCCTTTTCTGATGATGTCCTCACTGGGCATCTACACATACCATTGAGGCAATGTGATAAACTTTGGTGCAGTTTATGCCAGAGAAAACTGCTCCCAGGTTCTGTGTTTACACACGCACCTGGGACTGCAGCACTTTGAGCTGGGGTGGAGCAGCCCTGGGCTGGCAGGAGGCTCTGAGTGACAGAGTCAGGCAGTGGAGGTGCTGGCTAGGGCACAAGGGTGCTGAAGTACAGGGCTAGGCAGCCCCTGCATTTCAGCACCCACATGCCCCAGCCAGCCCCTGTCACCATCTACATGTGGGTTTCCACAGAGTAAATTGTATCAGAGGGGTTCACAAACATTTTAATTCTCAGCAGGTTGCTGAATTAAGGATGTGATGCTCAGCTGACGCTGAAGTTTTTACTTCAAAGGATGCCATGTCTTCACTCAGCTGCAGAAGAGCAGTGATCTTGAACAGCTTATTGGACAAGTAGTGTTCTTTGAAATAAAAGCAACAGAAAATAGCTGGACCAAATCAATGGTCCCACTCAGGTATTGGCTGCAGCTCTGTATGCCCTGTGTAGTTTACAAAGCCTCTTGTTTGCAGGCAGCTAACCGTATGAAGAATCTGGTTCCTACTGCATTTTCTTTAGCAATGGTTATTATGATTCTTTAAATATTTGTTTTTAGTAACACCTATGATTTTCTATAGGTCTTAAAAATGCAGAAGTCATGAGCCTATTCTTAATACCCTTCAAGCTGTAAAAGTAATTTAGATTTGCTAAACTCCTTGGTTTTCTACTTGCGTATAAACTACAGAACTGCAGTAATAAAACCATAGTTGCTGTAAACTATGATGATAAGGACAAACCAATTTAGAGGTACCCAGGTTGCAAAAAATGATGAAAGATTCATCACTTAAGTGCATCTCACTCTATCAAAGTTTTACAGTCTTTGATCTTCAACAGAAAATGATATCTGACTTATTCCTGTGGAAGAATACCTTAGAGTGCCTCTGGTGGATATGTATGACAATGCCATGTCTTTGCTCATCAATTCATTCAAAGAAGATTCCTAATGTTGTGATATTAAAAGGAATATTCTTCACTCTTGTGTTATAGATTATGGGAGCTCTTGTGGATTCCTCTTAATTCAATGGAAAGCTGTACAATTTTTGCAGCCTTCACCAAAGTGTATTTTTAGGTGCTTAAATATTACATAGTGATTTTCCAGGAGGTCTCTGTCTGGATCTCTATATCTTAGAGTCATATGATTATCTCAAAATGTCCATTTACTTAAAAAAAAAAAATCTAAATATCTAATATTTATGAAATATCTGAATGTTGTCATGGAAAGCCTAAAAAACAGTTGGAAATGATACTGCTATATGTTACTGAGCCTGCAAAAGGCCAGAAACAATGGTTCTAAGGGAGATGTACTAAATACTCTGTCACTTGGGTATTAACTCAAAGATTTACTGCTTTCAGGTTCCTTGCCACTATGTTGCAGGAAGAAAAAGAATACAACAAACATACCCCAGTCCCACAAGCAAGTGCACCGGAGCCTCTTGGGTACTCCATCATGCCCATCTTCCTGCTTCTCCTTTGTTTTTGTGTAGAGAGGCAACGTAGAGGGAACTTCTGCTGCTGTCCTATCTGCTTCCAGGGAAATCCCTGGTGGGCAGGTAAGTCACTGCAGTTGTGGGAAAGAACTTCCAATTTGCCTGAAGATGATTAGTGTACACCTCAGCAGTGGATGGTGGGGCCCAGACAAAGGTACAGGCTCTTGCTGTGTTCTGCCAAAGGCACAAGATTACCTTAATCTGGTCTGTCACACACCATTTGAGAGTTAATTTTTCATACGATCAAAATACTGGGTGTGTCTACATGAGAAGTTTACTGCTCAGTAGATTTAGTTAGCTGTGCAGTAAAAGTATCAGCAGTTACATGCGTACCCATATTAGGCTGGAGTAAACTAATTTACTCTATAGCAAGCTAGCACTTGTAAATACAAGTGCTATCTAGCTGTGGATTAAAAAAACCCTCTGCAGCATGTGTGGGACACAAAGGTGCTTCGGTGTGGGGGCTGTCTGCCAGCAACCCCCACACTGAAGCACCCTTATGCCCCAACCAGCTCCTCTGCAGCATATTGAGCCAGGAGGAGCAGCCCCAGGCTGCCAGGCTGGGCAGAGGGGTCAACCCACTGCCACAAAGGAGCACGTGGGAGCAATGAACTCTGGAGTTTATTGCTTCATAATTAATTGCATGCATAGTCCATTGTCTCAGAAATGAATATGGCATTAATATCCAAGTAACATTAATAATTTTAAAATACTTGTTCCTTAGAAAACAGACAGCTAACCAAAGTATATGTTTAAAGAATACCTGCCACTTCTTCAGATAACATTTGAAAATAGGTAGGTACAAAATTTCAGTTTCCTTCAGCATGCTGTATCTAATGAAATCTAGTTATCAAAGTTGAAAAGTTTTCCCAGTACAATCATTGTAGTGAATATGAAGAGAGCTGGATGTGTATCAGAAATATACATTCATAAAAAGATACATCTCTATTATACAAATCACTTGCTATTCCCCATCTGGAGTATTTACTTCAAATATTCTCCAAAGAAAATATTGTATATGGTCTCTAGAGAGTTCTGCAGCTTCTGTATGAACTCCTGACTTGTTATAAAAATCTTTACAGGCGATATAAAAGTTTTGCTATACTAGTTCTGCATAAATGTTACAAATAGTATTTCAAAATGCTTTTATTCATAATAAACATTCCTTACATAACATGATTTGATTATTTTGCATTGAACAAATTACAATTTTTTATAAGTCCCTTCAGTACACTGTTTTTAAATTTTCCCATTTTTTGTAATATGTATTATCAAACATAAACAAACATTACAACAGTTTGCTAGACAATTATTTCATGGTTTTATACAGTGCAATGTTTTAAGCCCTGAGTAGCAAATTAATTTGCATATATCCCTGGTGCATTATAAAGGATTAGTTAAAGCCATTTTTGTGTAATATAATTATTTTTATTTCACATTCATTTAGGGGAAAATCCAAACTAAATTCAATGAATAAATTGCTCACTGCAAATAGTTCCCTCACCACTATTTAGCTCATTTTCTTAAAACTTCCTAAAAATACTTTGAAATCATTTGCTAATTCAAGAACTACATAGAAGTTGTGGAGGTGTTTTTTTTTTGGTAAATGTTTTACTGGAACTTTGTAGAAGACTCACAGAAACTCTTCAAGCCACTCTGTAGAAACTGGAAAATAGTCCATTTTAAGCATTTATGAATGTTTATATAAAAGTTTGTATGGATTTTTCCTCTTTATATATGATTTGTATGGACTTTTCTTATAAAGGAAGATGTTGGCAATTGCTCTTAGAGCTCCTCCTTTTACCAGTGCTCTTTTTTGCAAACCTGTTATCCCTTGCACTGTTTATCTAAAGATATTCCAAAACAGGTTTTCCTATTACATTGTAGATCAAAACAGAAGGAACTCTGCCATATTCTCTGATTACTTTCTTATAGACCTATTGATTTAATCCTGACTATCTGATGGATGCTTTTCTTACAGAATCATCTCTAATTCATGAAAACTGTGTCTTATTATACCCACACATTACATTATTTTTGAACTGAGATGAGAAGTCATTCCTGAGCACATTTTAAATCCTTGTCAAGGTATTTTCCCAATATATTGAACTGGATACTCTTAGTTATACTTTCATTTTGAGTGGTCACCATATACACAGTCTAGTTTACCAATCCAACCAGCTGTTTTTTCATAATGTCAATGAGCATGCACTATTTTAATTTAATGTAATGCCAGGTAGGTACCTGTAATAATTTGTTTTGGCCAGCACTTTAAGGTTGGGTGCTGTTTGTATTATTAGTGTAATGGGATGCTCCACTAAAGTAAATGAGCTGGTATTAGAATTTGTTATCATAGGTACTGCATTTGCCAGGAATCCAAATGTATGAGGAGAAGTAGGGAGGTGATGGTGAAATTTATCCTTTTATCAGAAAATATTATGGATTTACAATAGTACTAAGTCTGGCTTAATTTTTTTCAGCAACCATATATATTTTTTTCAACAAAGTGACTTTGGGGGAAAAAAAAGTGCCTGCTTTCTATTGAAAACCTCTCTTTTCTATCCCAAATACCATCAAGATAACTTGAATACTGATTTATTTCTTTCTGACCACCAAATTAAAGCTATCAATAAGAAGAGTCACATTTTTAAAAGCTCTGCATAGTTCTTTGTAAAAAAAATCTTTATTCTTTTGTCATTTATGCTTTTTGTAATTCCATTAACTTCAGAGAGTTCCTGGCATCTACAGTGCAGCTCTGAGAAGATTAGGCCTTAAGTACCTTCCAAAGAGCTTACAGTCTAAGGTTCTGATTCTACAAGCTCACCCATGCAAGTGGACTCCCAAACTCCAACAGAGCTCTAGTGAGGTCAATGATCCACAAAAAGCTTAGCCAAGGGTCACAGTTTAAATTCGAAAGACAGGACCTGATGATTAACTTTAGTTTGGGGATAGAAGAAGGATTAAGACTTAAATCATGCAGTCAGTTAATTGAGTAATGCATTTGTCTTTGGGATTACACAAAGTTTATGGTCTGCTCTTTTTTGTTACCATGTATGAGAGTGTATTTTGTAGAATTTTCAGAGATAATCATGGATGAGAAGATACAAGGATGGTGAAGGAGTTCAGGAAGGGGGTGTGTGTGAATGACGAAGGAATGAATGAAACAAAAACATAGAGGTATTTAACTGTCATTTGTCACCACACTTGTACCTGGCTGCTGTTAAAGTGCTGCCTGAGAGTCCTCACTATCATTTAATTTCAGGATAGGGCGAGAGATCCTGTTTTGGCTCACTGAGTAGTATTTCTACATCATGACCCTTAAACTAGTCTGGTAAATAGAGCTGGTTTTAGCATATAAAGGAAAAAGCAACCATTATAAAAGCAGCGGTAGACAGCTATACACAAAGGACAATGCCTTATTGTACTGATTGGGGGACTGTCCAGCTCTTAATAAAATCTCCAGCTTTGTAAATTTTCTCTTTAAGAGTAGATTGGGTCAGATCATGTTGGTTACCTTGTCATTCATCTAGGAGGTCCCGATGATCATTGGGCTCCTTATGAAAAGGGAGCTACATTTAAAGGTAGTGGTCTTATTGCACTGGACTGTTGCTTGGGTACTCATCAGGAATAAGAGAAGGCTGCAGCTGAAGGAAGAGTATTGGAAGTCCAAAAAACCCAAAAAAGACCCCCAAAACAAAACAAAAACCCCACTGAACAAACAAACAAAAAAACCCCTGTTTCGACATGGTGGAAGCACAAGAATGGTAAGAGACTAATGTATCTGCACAAGGAGCTTCTAGAATGACTCAAATGCAGAAGGAAAGCACATAGCCAATGGAAAGATGGGCATATCACCAGAGGGGCATACCGGGAAATATTAAGATCTTGCAGGGACAAAGTCAGGAAGGCAGTGGTAAAGCGAGAACTGCACTTGGTGGGGGAACTTAAAGACAAGGGAAAAAAGGTTCCCTGTTACAACCTGTGCTCTACTGGGAGCATTGGGTATTGGCTGCAGCCCAAATTCAGGATTCTATTTGGGGTCTGACCATGCTCCTGCTGGGACTTAACCTGGAGGTTTTTTTGTATATGGTCTTGTCTCTCTGCTCAGGGTCAGACCATGAAAACCTGGAGGCTGAGGGGGCATGGCGACTGCCCGCAGGCGGTGGTGGCAGTGTTGGTGGCAGGGGCGTGGTGGCGGCAAGTGGGGACCTCCTGCAGGCAGCTGCATTGCTGGCTGCAGCAGGGGTGGGCTAAGCAGGGAGCTCCTGCAGGCGGCCGTGGTGGTGTTGGCAGCGGGGGCAGGAGGTAAGCAGTGACTGCCCACAGATGCCACCGGCACCATCAGTGGTGCTTTTCACAGGGGGTGCATTACCAATTTCAGGGGGTGCATGTGCACCTGTGTGCACCCCCTATGCATCGCCAATGGGTCAGACTAATTGTCAAGAAGGAAATGTATCCCATGGTCAGATTGATATGGATCATGGGGTTTTTGCCTTCCTCTGTACTAGTGAGCATAGCCCTCGGCCTTGGATATCTCAGGCACATTCTTACATCAGAGCTTCTCCTAACACAGGAGGTATATGGTCTCACTAGGGGAAATGCCTTACTGGACTTGATGTTGGCTACAGGGGATGACTTTGTGGAGGACCTACTGACACAAGGTAACCTAAGAGATAGTGACCATCACTTGATTGAATTCACTATCTGGGGTAGAGTGGGAAAGGTAACAGTAAGGCAGAAGTGCTAGACTTCAGAAAGTCTAACTTCAGTGTGCTCAGGAGATTAGTTATTGAGGCACTGAAGAACAGGATCATTAGTGAGATGGGAGTCCAGGAAGAGTGGTTGTTCCTAAAGGGTGCAATCCTACAAGCACAGAAGGAGATAATCCTATTGCACAGGAAAGGGAGCAAAGAGGCCAAGAAACCCTCTTGGCTGATCAGGAAAATCCCAGAAAACGTTGGGGCAAAAAAAGAGGCATATAGGCTGTGGAAGCAGGGGATGGCAACCAAGGCGGAGTATACCTACTTGACCCAAACTTGCAGGGAGGCAGTCAGAAAGGCCAAAGCAGAAATGGAACTTAGGCTGGCAACAAAAATTAAAGATAATAAAAAGGTCCTTCTTCAGGTATATAGGGAGTAAAAAGAAGGCACAGGGTAGCATAGGACCCTACAGGATAAACAAGGACAATTAGTGACAGATAGGGGGGACAAGACTGAGCTCTTCCATGAGTTTTTCACTGCTGTATTCCTGAACATGGATCAGGACAAATATCCCAGCTGGATCACTGACAGGCACAAAAGGGAAACCAGCCCACCAACTGTTAGCACCGACTTAGTGAAGGGACACTTGGAGGGGCTGGATGTGTTTAAGTCAGAAGGCCCAGATGATCTTCATCCAAGGGTGCTCAAGGAATTGGCCAGTGTCCTAGCAGAGCCACTGGCATGGCTGTTTGAGCACTCATGGTGCTCTGGTCAGGTCCCAGCGGACTAGAAAAGGTCCCTATTTTCAAGAAGGGGAGGAAGGAGGATCCAGGTAACTATAGACCAGTTAGTCTCACCTCTATCCTTGGGAAAACCTTTGAAAAAATTATTAAGGATCACATTTGTGGGAGTCCAGCGGGAAAAAAAAACAAGGCTGAAGGGCAACCAGCATGGATTCATAACAAGTAGATCCAGTCTGACTAACCTTGTTTCTTTTTTATGACTAGGTCACAAAATGTTTAGATGCAGGAATCAAGGCAGATGTTATCTAACTGGATTTTAAGAAAGCCTTCAATATGGTGTCTCATCCTATTCTCATAAATAAACTGAGCGGCTGTGATGTAGATGATGACATGGTCAGGTGGGTGGCAGATTGGCTTAGGGGTCATACCCAGAGAGTGGTGGTGGATGGGTTGGTATTGACCTAGAAAGATGTAGGCAGTGGAGTCGCACATGGCTCGGTCCCTGGACCTATGCTGTTCTATGTCTTCATCAGTGACTTGAATGAGGGCATGGAAATCACACTGTCCAAATTTGTGGATGATACCAAATTATGGGGTAAAATTAACACACTAGAGGGTAGGGAACCAATCCAGGCAGATCTGGACAGGTTGGAAAAGTGGGTGGAACAAATTAGGAAGCAGCTCAACAAGGACAAGTGCAAGGTGCTGCACCTAGGGGGAAGGAATCACCAACACACTTACAGCCTGGGGGAGGACCTTTTCAGCAGCACAGCAGCAGAAAGATCTCAGAGTCATTGTTGACACCAAGATGAACATGAGTCATCAATGTGATGAAGTGATCAATAAAACTAACTGCATTTTATCATGGATTAGCAAGTGCAAGACAAACAGGTCCAGGGAGGTGATACTTCTCCTCTATAAGACATTTCAACTGTGACCTGAGAAATATTGCACCCAGTTTTGGGTGCCACGCTTCAAGAGGGACACGGACAACCTCAAGAGGGTTCAGAGGAGGGCTACTCATATGGTTAGGGGCCTGCAGGCAAAGTCCTATGAGGAGCGATTGAAGGATCTGGATCTCCTAGGCCTCTGCAAGAGAAAGCTGAGAGATGATCTTGTGGCTGCCTACAAATTCAAAGGTGGGGGGGCAGGGGGTGTGCAGCAAGGAATCAGAGATGCTCTGTTTACCAGGATACCCCTTGGAGTAACTAGGAATAATGGCCACAAACTGCTGGAGAACAGATTTAGGTTACACATCATCAGGAAGAACTTCTTTATGGTAAGGGTTGCCAGAATCTGGAATGGGCTTCCAAAGAATGTGGTGCTCTCCCCGACCTTGGGGGTCTTTAAGAGACGGCTAAACATGCACCTGGCTGGGGTCATTTGACCCCAGCTCTCTTTCCTGCCCAGGGCAGAGTCAGATTCGATGCTCTGCTAATAACATCAATATGGGGCAAAGGCTTAGCTCTTGGGGTAGGACTGCATGTCTGTCCCTGAGGCCAAGGGTCCAGATCAGGTGTCCTGGGGCCCTTGGATCTGACAGTGTGGTGCCACATGGGCTGGGGTCATAAGAACTTGCGGTTGGTGGGGGATGGGCTTGGGGCCAGTACAACCCCCTGTGTAGTAGAGCTTGGGAGGGCTAGAGGGGATAGAAGCCATGCATCCTGGGATGCTGAATGACTGCAAATTGATCATTTCATCTCCTTTGAACAGACTAACAATACCCTATCTTGAGCTAGGTGGAACAGCTTAAAGATAACCCTTGCTTGAAGTAGCATAACTTTAAGACTTAGAAGGTACTTAGCACAGTTTAACATCCTTTAAAGCATGGGCACTCCCATTTTAAGTGCCTGTAGTATAGTTCATAGGTAATCTGTAACCCCACCCCATGACAGGGATTAACCATGACAGGACTTGTATATCTTCCACAGACCAAGGGCTAATGGCTTCCCTGAACCTTAGGTCTCTGACCTTCATACATCAAATAGAATGTTTGTAATGTCTGAACTTCTCCTAAATTTGCCTCAATATACACATATCATAACCAATTAGATTAATTATTGATTACAAATTAGGCATTGATATATTCAGCAAAAGAGAATTATTATTTATTCTGTATTCATTAATATTTCCAAAGAAAATTGATATGAATGTATATATGAAGTGATATAGGTGTTGAACTGTGGATAAAGCAACAGGGAAAAAATCATGTTTATATACGTTGACTGATACCTTATTAAGATGAAATAAAAAATTAATATAAGTAATTTGGTAATCAAGTTGGGGTAATTGCTTACTGCCAAAACGCAAGCTTAGCAAAAAAAGGGGGGAACACAGCAGATTATTTCTTCTCATTAGAAATGTTGAAAAAGGAACAGGAAAAACACCAGTGCTGGCAGTTTATAGAGGAAGGAATAGTCTATTGCAAAAGTTAAATTAAATGCTTCTTGACCTGAAGTATGACATTATATTTTGGACTGGTTTGATATGAATCTTAGCATTTGTATTAGAGTGGTTTATGGGAAATGTAGTCCTTGCTACCATTCTCCCCTATATGCCCCAGCCCCATATTTCCAGGAAGCCTGCACTCAGTTATAGATTTATCAGCACATTTTCTTGGAATGGCATCAGAAATAACTGGTTATTAGTCAAATAGGAAGAACTTTTAGAAGTGGATGCAGCTGGATTTTCTCTGGTTGGCAGTTCTGAAATAGAGCTCTCACACAAATTGCATGGCCTCCAAAGCAAGACTAAAGACTAAACAAGAGAAGAAAACAGGAGTGTGGGAGGAAAATAGCTTGTTTAGATTAATTTCTTTTCCCTGGGCTGCTGTTCCACTTTCCATGGGGAAGCTGTTTTATTACTCGTTGACAGTTTTCTTGAATAATCTGAAAACCAGATTCCATGAGTTGCAATCTGTCTGGTTTGGGAGGCTACATATACATTGCATTATCTCTTCAGAGTAGACCCTAGGGAGAAATGTTAAGTTCTATTACCTGTTCATTAAAAATCAATCATGGCCAGGTACAGACATTACACATAGACCAGTCTAAGTGATCAGAAGTCAGTCTAAACCCAGAACCATACAGAAGTTTTGTGCACATAGGCCAGTCTAAAAATGGTTGAACCAGGTCTACCTTAGACCTGGTTCAACAAGGTCTACCTTAGACCTGGTTCAACCATTTTTAGACTGGCCTATGTGCACAAAACTTTTGTATGGTTCTGGGTTTAGACTGACTTCTGATCACTTAGACTGGTCTATGTGTAATGTCTGTACCTGGCCATGATTGATTTTTAATGAACAGGTAATAGAACTTAACATTTCTCCCTAGGGTCTACTTTGAACCAGGTCTAAGGTAGACCTGGTTCAAAGTACACTCAAATCAGATCAATCTAAGTTAGACCAGTATATCAAACTTCTGTTTCAGTTCCCCTGTCAGTTCAGGCTAGGTCACTGTCCTCCAGCATCCCAGCCTCCTTTGCAGCCCTTGTTATCTCCCCCCCGCCACAGGAAGGCATGCACAGCCCCACTCCCCAGCCCTGCCTCCAGCCATCTGTCAGCTGCAGGCAGGCAGTAGTGAGAAGGGAGGCACCCGTGTCCCTGTAACAGGGCCCATTCCCAATTACTAGAGGGGAAAACAGGAGTTAGAGGTGCCTAGTCTTTCCTGCCCCCTTGTTCTTTTTGGGTTTCCTGAAACAAGATGGCTGCTGGGTCCAGGTGCAGGCAGTCCCTCATGGCCCAAGGGTGGAAGTAGAAAAGTCAGATGACCCATAGCACTGTATATAAGCCCAAGTCTCAAGCCTGATAGGGAGTCTGACCATGGGAACTACAAGAGGAAAGAGCTCCTTATGGAAAGGAAAAGAGACTGAACTCCAGTTTGTGAATAAGGGACTTAGAGTGGTAGTTGGGAGTGAAGGAGACCTGAGATTCTTCAGCAGTAACCAGATAAGTTCCAGAACCTTTTCTATCTTTGTTTGTGGCTTAGAGAATGCTGTCCCAGGATGAGGCAAACCTTGGGTTGGCCATTTTTGCTTTGAGCTGAGCAGGAGCCTATGGTTTTGGTGATTTTTGTTGCCAGTGGTCTGGATTGCACCTGTAGTGGATGCAGAAACCACTGAAAGGGTTGTTAAAGAAAAATCCTGAATTTCAAACATGAGTTAGAAGACAGAAGATATAGACTGGGGGAAAAGTTATGAGCCTGGAGGTGCAAAACTTGATAGGGATTTTAGGGTGATGGTAGGACTTAGGGTGACAAACCCTCAAGCCTAAGGTCATGCCCTACTGAGCCAAAAGCTTGCAGCCCTGAATAATGGGCTCCAAGCAAGAAGGTACAGCTAGAGTAAAAGTGGGACAAGTCCAGGAAGGCCCTGACTCAGACAAGGATCCAACTTCCAAAGGCCTCAAACTTTGGGCAGCCTTCCCTGTTGGTTTAGCTCATTGAGACATGGAAGGAAAGAATATTGAGGGGGAGAGCTGAAAGGGGTGAGGGAAGCTAGCAGGATGAGGCCCCTAAAGTTGAGTATGCTATGCCAACCCCTTTGGATGGTTTACAATCCCTGGCATAAGACTTGGGACTTGGGCACCTGAGTCGCTGGACTGCTTCCTCAGGTACAGTCCCACAGATCCTGACCTTGGCTTCCATACACCCAACCAGGGACTCTATGGTGGGACTCCTCAAATTACTGGAGCATAGCTATAGAGGGCTACACCCTGCATAGAAGGGACCGGGTGGGGAAGAAAGATGGAGGGGTTGCTCTCTATGTGAAAGAGCAGTACACCTCCCTGGAGGCTGACATTGGCTCCAAAAATGGACAGTTTGAAACCCTCTGGGTCAAGTTGCGGGGTGGGGGCATGATGAGAGAGACCTAACTGTAGGTGTATACTACAGGCCATCAAACCAGGGGGAGGACCTTGATCTGGAGTTCACTTGAGAATTGACTGAGGCCACACATGGTCATCATAGGCAATTTTATTTATCCAGACATCTCCTGGGAGAAACACTTGGCCAAGTTTGATCAGTCATGATCCTTCTTGACCTGGGGCTCTTTCTGACTCAGAAGGTACATGGGCCAACCAGAAGTGACAACCTCATGACCGACTTAAATATAGAGGGAAGCCTGGGCAACAGCAACCATGAAACCATCATGTTCACTGTATGACATAAGGCAGACAAATTGGATAGCAGGATTGAAGTCTTTAAAAATGTAAATTTTGGGGCTGGGCTCCCAGCCGCTTGAAACCCAGTGCAGGCAGGCAGGGCATAGTCCAGGGGCTGCACTGCACCCATCTGCAATGGTCTGGGTTTCCACTGCTTGAAGCCCAGTGGAGGCAGGCAGGGCACAGCCTGGGGGCCGCGCTGTGCCCGCCTACACTGGACTGGGTTCCCAGTGGCTTGCAGCTCCATGGAACTCAGCCTGGTGGCAGGAGATGGAACATAGCACTTGCTCTGCCTGCCTCCCACAACTGGGACCAGCTCCATTGGGCTGGTGGAGCCGATTGGTGTGCAGCCCAGCATCAGGAGGCAGGCAGAGCTGGTGCTGTGCTCTGATCAACTCCAGCCCCAGGGAGTGAAGCCCAGCACCAGGAGGTGGGGAGAGCCAGGGCTGAGCTCCCCGCTGGGCTGAGCCACATGAGGCTGTGCAGAGCGACGGGGAGTGCAGCCCTGGCTCTCCCCTGCCTCCTACCACCTACCTAGGCTGCTGCTTAGAAACTTAAAATGTTTTGAAACTTTCAAAACATTTTGACTGGTCTTGTTTTGTTTCAAGGCTGTTTCAAAGCCCTCTGTTTCATTTTGATTTCACTGTTTTGAACTCAAAACAAGTTGAAAAAGCATTGAAATGAAACAGCTGATGAAATTTTGAACAGCTCTAATTGTTACTGGTACCCAGGAGAAGGCTGAACTCCTGAATGACTACTTCACCTCAGTCTTTCACTGAACCAAGGGGAAAACCATGCCAGGTAGAGTAGAGGATGAGCATGGTAGGAATAATCACCTTCCTACTATTACTGTACATTTGGTGTATGACCAATTAAAAAAACCAAACACATACAAGCCAGTGGGACCAGATAATCTTCATCCAAGAGTGCTGAAGAATCTGGCCAAAGTCATTGCAGAACCCTTGGTGAAACTCTTCCACAACTCATGGTGCTCTGGAGAAATCCCTGAGGACTGGAAGAGGGCCAATGTTATGCCCATCCACAAAAAGGGCAGGAGGAAGGACCTGGGTAACTATAGGCCAATCAGCCTAACTTTCATCTTAGGGAAAATACTAGAAAAGTTCATCAAGGAGTCTATCTGAGATAAGCTTGCAGAAGGTAAGATTCTGAATGACAGCCAACATCATGGGAAGGTCTTACCTTACCAACTTCATCTCCTTCTATGACCAGGTAACTCACCACGTGGTTATGAGAGAACAGGTTGACATTGTATACCTTGACTTCCAAAAGGCCTCTGATCTAGTATTCCATGATGTCTTCATGAGAAAATTGGAGGACTGTGGGCTTAACTCCAAGACAGTCAGGTGGGTGAGAAACTGGATGCAGGATAGGACCCAGAGAGTCATAGTGAACAGATCTGTGTCATCCTGGTGAGAAGTGAGCTGCGGTGTCCTGCAGGGGTTGGCGCTCAGTCCAGTACTTTTCAATATTTTTATTAATGATTTGGATGTGGGGGTGAAGAGCTCACTTGAAGATAGTCTACAGATACAGGCAGACCTAGACAGGCTATCAAGTTGGGCAGATTGGAACCTGATAAAGTGCAATGTTGAAAAATGTAAAGTGCTCCACCTTGGGATGAGCACCCCCCAACACACCTGCAGGCTTGGTGGCACCGAACTGACCAGTACCACAAATGAAAAGGACATGGGGGTAATAATAGACCACAATATGAATATGAGCTGGCAGTGCAATGCTGTCGGCAGTAGGGCAAACAATACTGTAGCATACATCAATTGATGCATCTCCAGCAAAACTAAGGAGGTGATTCTTCCACTCTACTCAGCACTGGTGAAACTGCAGCTGGAGTACTGCATTGAGTTCTGGGCACCACACTTTAACAAGGACATGGGCAAGCTTGAGAGAGTCCAAAGAAGAACCACCTGTATGATCAGAGCCTTAAAAAGCAAGCCATACGAGGAAAGGCTGAGGGATCTGGGACTCTTCAGCCTGAGGAAAAGCAGGCTGAGAGGGGACCTGGTAGCAGCTTACCACTACAGTAGGGGAGTACATCAAGGGCTTAGTGAGCAACTGTTCACCAGGGCACCCAAGAGGAAAACTAGGAGTAATGGCCATAAACTCCTGGAAGACTGTTTTAGGCTCAATATTAGGAAATAAACTTCTTCACAGTCAGGGTGTCCAGACTGTGGAATAAACTCCTTTCAGATGTGGTGCAAACACATACCCTGGAAATCTTCAAGAGGAGACTGGACAGTCATCTTGCTGGGGTCACCTGACCCCCCCCCCCCCCCCCAGTTATCTTTCCTGCTTGGTGCAGGGGCTGGGCCCAATGATCTTCTGAGGTCCCTTCTGGCCTTACAATCTAGGAATCTCTGCTCCCACAGGTGGACACAGTCCTATCGATTCTGACCCTGGCTCCTGCACAACACATCTCCAGGCAACTTGTCACCTGGACCCCATCACAGAGTACAGAGCAGGAGCTAGTATGGGTGGCTCACTTCTGGTGAGTCAGGGTGGCAGGGGGAAGAACATTGGGACTGGGTCTACATGGAGGCAACTCTGTGAACTCTGCTGCTCAGCTCCTGCCAGCAGGTACCCAAGTCTTGTGCATCTGTGGTGCTTCCAGGCTTTTTTTGGCCCTCAGCTACAGGGTTCCAAAATACTTGGGTTGGGGGGGGGGGGGG
>NW_005842048.1:1736874-1740275 GCF_000455745.1 Alligator sinensis
AGGGAAGTAGGTGGATGCCCCTGGAAATTTCAGAAGCAGGCAGGGTATGGCCAGCTGTGTTGCAGGTGGGGAAAAATGGAAATTTCCAGTAGGGAATTGGCATAATTGGCACCTCCATCCTTGGCAAAGTCTTTGAAAAGATTATTAAGGTTCATATATGTGAGAGCCCAGCAGGAAAAATTATGCTTAGGGGAAACCAGCATGGGTTCATAGCAGGTAGATCATGCCTGACTAATCTGGTCTCTTTTTATGACCAGGTTACAAAAACACCTGGGCACAAGAGTAGGGGTTGACGTCATATACTTAGAATTCAGAAAGGCTTTCGATACGGTACCCCACCCCATACTGGTGAACAAGTTAAGAGGCTGTGACTTGGATGATTTCACAGTCCAGTGGGTGGCAAATTGGCTAGAGGGTCGTACCCAGAGAGTGGTAGTGGATGGGTCAGTATCGACCTGGAAGGACGTGGGCAGTGGGGTCCCGCAGGGCTTGGTCCTTGGACTGATGTTCTTCAATGTCTTCATCAGTGACTTTGAGGGAGTGAAGTGTACTCTGTCCAAGTTTGAAGATGATACAAAACTGTGGGGAGAAGTGGACATACCGGAGGGCAGGAAACAACTACAGGCAGACCTGGACAGGTTGGACAAGTGGGCAGAAAATAATAGAATGCAATTTAACAAGGAGAAATGAGAAGTGCTGCACCTAGGGAGGAAAAATGTCCAGCACACCTACTGCCTAGGAAATGACCTGCTTGGAGGCACAGAAGCGGAAAGGGATCTCAGAGTCCTAGTGGACTCCAAGATGAACATGAGTCATCAGTGTGATGAAGTCATCAGAAGGGCTAACTGCACTTTATCATGCATCAGCAGATGCATGACATACAGAACCAAGGAGGTGATACTTCCCCTCTATCGGGCACTGGTCAGACCTCAGTTGGAATATCGTGTGCAGTTTTGGGCGCCACACTTCAAGAGGGATGTGGATAACCTGGAGAGGGTCCAGAGAAGGGCCACTCATATGGTTAAGGGCTTGCAGGCCAAGCCCTATGAGGAGAGACTAGGGCACCTGGACCTCTTCAGCCTCCACAAGAGAAGGTTAAGAGGCGACCTTGTGGCTACCTATAAGTTCATCATGGGGGTGCAGAAGAGAATTGGTGAGGCTCTACTCACCAAGGCGCCCCTGGGAGTCACAAGAAATAATGGCCACAAGCTAGCAGAGAGCAGATTTAGACTAGACATTAGGAAGAACTTCTTCACAGTTAGAGTGGCCAAGGTCTGGAATGGGCTCCCAAGGGAGGTGGTGCTCTCCCCTACCCTGGGGGTCTTTGATTTTGTTCAGTGTCTTCATCAACAGCCTGGAAGATGGCATAGAGTGCACCCTCAGCAGTTTGCAGATGACACCAAGCTTGGGGGAGTAGTAGATACACTGGAGGGTAGGGATAGGATTCAGAGTCACTTAAACAAATTTGGAGGATTGGGCCAAAAGGCATCTCATGAGGTTCAACAAGGACAAGTGCAAAGTCTTGCACTTAGGATGGAACAATCCCATGCACCAGTACAGTCTGGGAGCTGACTGGCTGGGTAGCAGTTCTGCACAAAAGGACCTGGGGGTTACAGTGGACAATAATTTGAATATGAGCTGGCAGTGTGCCCTTCTTCCCAAGAAGGCTAGCGGCATAATGAGTTGCATTGGTAGGTGTGTTGCCAATAGGTCAAGGGAAGTGATTATTCCCCTCTATTCAGCATTGGTGAGGCTACATCTGGAGCACTGTGTTCAGTTTTGGGCCCCCACTACAGAAAGGATGTGGACAAATTGGAGAGAGTCCAGCAGAGAGCAATAAAAATGGTGAGGGTGCTGGGGGACATGACTTCTGAGGAAAGCCTGAGGGAACTGGCCTTATTTAGTCTAGGGAAGAGAAGACTGAAAGGGGATTTAATAGCAGTCTTCAACTACCTGAAGTGGGGGCGGGGTTCAAAAGAGAATGGAGCTAGACTGTTCTCAGTGGTGATAGATGACAGAGCAAGAGGCAATGGTCTCAAGTTGCAACAATGGAAGTTTACCTTAGATACTAGGAAGAATTTTCTCACTTAGAGGGTAGTAAAACACTGGAACAGGTTACCCAGAGAGGTGGTGGAAGCTCTGTCCTTGGAGGTTTTCAAAACCCGGCTAGACAAAGCTTTGGCTGGGATGATCTAGTTGAGAGTGGTTCTGCTTTGAGTAGGGATTTGGACTAGATGGCCTCCTGAGATCCCTTCCAACCCTAACTGTCTATGATTCTAGGAAAAGGGCCAATGTTAAAGCTGCCCCATGAGGAGCCCACCCCATTGGTGCTGGTTCCTGCATCCTCATGGATGTGGGAGCCAAGGTGCACCTACAGGTGGACCTGAGACCTTTTTACATCTTCTCAGGTGTGGCCAAGAGCAAGGAGCACAGCATACCGGAATGGGGGGGGTGGGTGGGTGGGTGGGAAGCTCCAATGCCACAGAAATTGGGGACCACAACCTGGAATCCAAGCCCATTCCTTCCACCTTGCAGGAGCCACCCCTCTTCTCACCTTGGTCTTTGACCCTGCAAACTGTGGCCAAACATGCTGTCCCCAGGACATCATTTCCCACAGTGCTGCCAAAGGTGTTCTGCCCCACTCCCAGATGCACAGAACACCCCCAGCCCCCAGTACCAGTGCAGCATGACCTGGAGGACCCATGGCCAAACCTCCTTATGCTTCTGCTAATGAGTAAGGCACTGAGCAAGGATGTTGTACAGCCTAATAAGTTTTGTTTGCCTCCATGGGGACCTAGGCACTGGGGCAATGTGGAGTCCCTGGGGGAAAATGGGAAAGGAAGATGGAAAGTGGGGGAAATGCATCTGCTATAGCCCATTCCCACAGTCACAGGCCATTGTAGCTGAGAAGCCCAGAAAGGGGTTGGTGAGTTGCAGGGATGGTGGGGCATGGACAGAGGGTGAATCAATTGGTCCTAACCACTCAAAGGACAGGACCCTGGGCTTTGAAATGCTCAATAGATAGATGTCTGTCTTTCAGCAATGGACAGACCAGTCATCCCTTCCTACCCCCAACATGACTCTCTTGCCCCTGGATTTGGGTGGTTAGCAGTCCATTTCCAATTCTATGAGAACATCAATCTGCCTCATTCACTTCTCCCTGCCCTATCTCCCAGGGCTATGCTCATCTTATGGAGAAGTAGAGCCTCCTTCCAGCTAGCCAGAACAGTGACACTGAAACAGCCTTCCCCTTCCCCTTGCATTCATGAGGCCCCTTGCTGCAGACACAGGTGGCAGAGGATACTGAGGTCAGGGACAAGAGATAACATGAAGCTATCTATGAGATCCACTAGCATTGCAGTACAGCAGGAAGGAGAAAAATTCTCCCTTGTAAAAACAAC
>NW_005842048.1:1740285-1744228 GCF_000455745.1 Alligator sinensis
TCCCTTCTTCCCAGTCCAAGAAATGTTCTGATGTGATGAGGAGTTCTGTGTGGGAACTTTCATCTCAGGTCATGGGAAGAGGGACAAAGTAGAGACATGGACAACATTCAGCAGCTTTAGTTTATTAAAAATGAGAAGTTTGGAAGCTGCAACATTTTAAACTGAGGCATGTTTCTTCCTTGTGCTGCATTCTCCCACATTTTGGTACATGCCTCTGGGGTGACGTTGCTGAAGGGGTGGGGGAAAGGAGAACAGTGTCCAGGCAGCCTGGGTTGTGGGCAGCACTGCTCAGGATGTGGGGCCAAAGGAGCCTGGAATTGGAAATCTATGGCCCACTACCAGGGTGTTGGAACTCAAAGCCCCTGGACCCTAATTATCCTGGGAGGTCTCCTGGTCCTCAAGGGTAAGGAGATAGTTGGCCAGGGATTTATGAATCTGAACTTCCTGCCACTTCCTACCAAGGACCCAACATAAACAGGGGGCTCATTCTCTTCCCCATACCTGCACCACGTATGCATGACATGTCTTGGCTTGTCCACATGCCTTGCCTCCTCTGCTGTGGCTTCACAGAAGACCTCCCCCTGCTCTTGCAGATGCTGTGGAGGACACATGTGGCAATGATGAGTCACAGCAGATTCTCCTTGTCTACCTCTAGGCCCACTCTGAGAACCTGCCAGTGTGCCTTAAGGTGGCTGAGGGCACACTTCACCATCATGCGGCACCTTCTTAGGCAGTAGTTGAAGTGCTCCTTCCAGTCATCCAGCTGCCCCCTATAGGGCTTCATTAGCCAGGGCATGAGGGGGTAAGCTGTGCCCTTGATGAGAGAGAGGATGAAAATGAACATTGCTGCGGGGGGCAGCTCCAGCTAGCCCTTTTGGAGGTGGTATTGCCAGCCACCCCAGGATCCCAGCGGGAGGGTCAGTAGGGGGCGGGGCTCCCAGCACGCACTTCCAGTCTAGCCAGAACGTGTGATTGGCTGTAGGGCCAATGGTGGGAATTTCAAACTGTGGGCTTTAAAATCCACGGTTGGAAAGAACCTCCGGCAGTTGGGGATCAGGAGCTGAGGGAGCAGGGTGTACATGTGCAACACATGCACGTGTGCCCGCTTACCTTGGCGGCAGAGGCAGCAGCAGCAGGCGGTGAACGGCGGTGGCAGTAGCTGAGGAGACAGCAGAGGGGGCAGCAACAGCTGATTCCCCTTAAGGTAAGTGGGGCAGAGGGTGGAGCGCAGCTGAGGTGGATCTGAAGGGGAAGCCCTTCGGAGCCCTCTTAGCTTGCCCAACAGGGAGCTGCACTCCCAAGCCGCTTGCGGGCAGCGCACGAACAGTGCTCGGAAACAGGCATGCCTTGTAAGGGCGCACCGGCGTTTGTGCCGGCGTTCGGGTAAGGCGGGCACGAGATAGCAGCCCAGAAGGGCACCTCCAGCAAGCAAGAGAGCAGTAGATGCAGCTCTGTAGACATGGTGCAAACGCGGAGCGCTGCTACCAGGGGCCTCGCCCTGGTGCTGCTGCCTGCCATGGGTTGTTCTGAGGCCTCCATCCAGACGGAGCTCTTGGCAGGGTCGGCAGCCCCTTGCCTCCTGTCTGTGGCGGGGGCTTGGTGAGGTCCTGGGGGGGTGGGTCCTGGTGGTCCCCCTGCCTGTCAATCCTGTGCCCGGCTTGGGGCCCTGGAGGAGCAGGTGAGGGAGCTCCAGGCTGAGGTGAGCAGGCTGAGGGGGATCCGGGATGCAGAGGATGAAATTGATGCCTATTTCTGTTCTCTGCAGGCCTGGTCGCCCACTGTACAGCCCCCACAGGAGACTCGTCCAACGCAGGAGTGGCAGAAGGTGTCCAGATCCAGAGCTGCTCGGCCTAGAGTGGTGGAAGCTCCCCAGGTACACCTGGGGAACAGGTTTGAGGCCCTGACAGCTGTGGCAGAGGAAGACAGTGCAAATGCCTCTGGCGGGGACAATGCCACTCCCCACGCAACAAGAAATGGGCAGAGATCGAACACCAGCAGGAAGAAACACCGGGTTCTCATCATCGGAGACTCCATCCTACGAGGGTTGGAAGGTCCCATCTGCCGGCCTGACCCCATGACACAGGAGGTCTGCTTCATGCCTGTGGCTCAGGTTCGGGACATCATGGAGAGGATCCCGGCCTACATCTGACCTGCAGACCAGTACCCCATGGTTGTCATCCGTGTGGGGATGTATGATGCGGCCAGGGGAAACCCTAACCGCATTATGAAGGACTCCGAGGCTTTGCGGGGCCAAGCTTAAGGAGATGGGGGCACAGGTGGTATTCTCCTCTCTCCTTCTGGTGAGTAGGTGGGGATGGTGACACGAGGCCTGCATTGGCGAGGTCAACTGGTGCTTACGGAGCTGGTGCCGTCAGGTGGGCCTTGGTTTCCTAGATAACGACCCATGCTTTCGGGTGGGGGACTTGCTGGGGCGGGATGGGCTTCACCTCTCTCCTAAAGGCAACGGGCTTTAACCTAGCTTCGCCAGGGGAAGGGGCCGCTTCGGGTGGAGAGGATGCTTCACCAGCACGCAGGGTGACAAGAGGAAGGGAAGCACAGGTAAGTATAAACCTCCAAGGAGCAGGAGGCCACAACTGTCCTGGGAGTGGGAGGAAGGCACGAGCACCCTCAGGAGGCCTCAGGTGCCTCTACACTAATGCTCGGAGTATGGGGAATAAACAGGAGGAACTCACCCTCAGAATAGCCAGTTCAGACCCAGACATAGTAGGGATCACAGAAACATGGTGAGATTCATCCCACGACTGGGCGGTGAGCATTAGGGGCTATAGACTCTACAGGCAGGATAGAGAAGGGAGGAAGGGAGGGGGTGTGGTGCTCTATGTCAAAGAGCAATTCACATTCTCTGCCAGCAAAATGGGGTTGGAGGAAGGGCAAGCTGAAGTGCTTTGGTTCAAGATACAAGGGGGTTGTGGGGAGAGGGATTTAACGGTGGGGGTCTATTACAGACCCCCCAACCAAGGGGAGGAGCTGGACCGGGAATTTTTGGGCCACCTTGCAGAGGCACTTAAGGCAAGGGATGTAGTTGTCATGGGTGATCTAAATTACCCAGACATCTGCTGGGAGGAGCAGTCAACCAGGTCAGACCATTTCAAGAGGTTCCTGGCGGAGATACAGGACCTTCACTTAACCCAGGAGGTGCACAGTCCCACCAGAGGAAATGCCCTGTTGGACCTGGTCCTGGCCACAGGCGATGATCTGGTAAGGGGGCTCCAGGTCCTTGACCACCTGGGTGATAGTGATCATCGCTTGCTGGAATTCATCATCCAGCACAGGGTGTCAAGGGCCTGCAGCAAGGTGGTAGCCCTGGACTTCAAGGGGGCTAACTTCAATGAGTTGAGGAGATTGGTGGAAGAGACACTGGGGTTCTCGAGGGCAGGGGAACTCAGTGCCCAAGATGAGTGGTTGTTCCTTAAGGAGATGATACTCAGGGCCCAAGGGGTGATGATCCCAACAAGGAGCAAGGAGGGCAAGAGTGCCCAAAAGTCGCCCTGGCTCACCAAGGACATCCGGGAATGCCTGGTTGCCAAAAAGGCCGCGTACACCCGGTGGAAGGGGGGGCTATCTCCAAATATATCTCCACTGCTCGGGCCTGTAGGGGGGCTTTTAGGAAAGCTAAGGTGGACATAGAAGTAGGACTAGCATCCAGGATCAAAGATAATAAAACATCCTTTTTCAAATATATAGGGAGGAGGAAGAAGGCACCGGGAAATGTGGGGCCCCTGCAAGATGCACTGGGCAATCTGGTGGTTGCGCCAGAGGAGAAGGCAGACCTCTTTAACAAATTCTTCACCTCCGTTTTCTTGTGCAGGGACCGGGACTTCCCCTCCGTGTTTCAAGACAGGCTCGAGGGGAACACCTCAAGACCTAAGGTTGAGGAGGACCGGGTTAGAGTGCTTCTGGAGGGGCTGGACGTGTTCAAATC
>NW_005842048.1:1745472-1765570 GCF_000455745.1 Alligator sinensis
GAACTACTTCACAGTTAGGGCGGCTAGGATCTGGAACCAACTTCCAAGGGAAGTGGTGCTGGCTCCTACCCTGGGGGTCTTTAAGAAGTGGCTCGATGCCTACCTGGCTGCGGTCACTTGAGCCCAGTTTCCCTCCTGCCCAGGCAGGGGGTTGGACTTGAAGATCTACAAGGTCTCTTCCGACCCTACTTCTATGATTCTATGATTTTATGATTGCTGATGATGAAATCAGGGACCCCAAGAGCATACCATCCACTCTTCATCAGCTTAGGAAGCAGAGAGTTGCAGAAGATGCGGGCATCTGAGCACTGCTGCCCAGATGGCAAAAATGTGTTTGAAGCAACCCTGATGGTTGATGATGTCTTGTAGGATAATAGAGAAGTACCCCTTGTGCTTAACAAATGCTTGGTTGGTCTGAGCCGGGCATAGGATGGGGATGTTTGCTGTCCATGGCCTCCAGAGTTGGGGAAGCCTGTGCAGTGGAAGCTGGCAACCACTTCCTGTGGGTTGATGAGGCTGATGAAGCAGTTAGCAAGGACTTCCTAGATGACCAGTCACACCACCCAGATGGCCTGTCTGGTGCTCTTGTCCATGCTGAATTGGTTGGCAAAGTAGCAGTAACTGCTGGAGGTGGCCAGCTTCATGACAGTGATGGCTACCTGCTTCTCTGGAGTGAATCTGGCCTCATACAGTGACCTGGCTTGCAAAATTGGGGGCCAGCTGAGTGACAATGTCCACGAAGGTGGCTTTGCACATGTGGAAGGTCTGGTCCCACCCTTCATTATCTCAGGTGCTCAGGATGATCAGTTCCAACTAGTTGGTGGTGGTGGCATGTGCCCAAAGTTGGCACTCAATGAACTTTAGGTGGTGCCAGAGCACCTTCGGTTCCATGTTGTCCTGGGTTACCTCATCTTTGCTGGCCATGAAAAAGTCAGTGACCCATTCCAGGATGCTTGGTAGGTGCAGGCAGCATTCCCTCTGATCTGGTATGGCATGCATGGCCATGCAGGTGTATTCATGCTGCGCTGCCAGGTGCACCTACATGGCCACACATGCCACACAGCTTAGAGGGAATGACTGGTCATATATTTCATCACCAATGAGTCCAAAGTTGGTTGTAATGGATCTTATTTACCCCAGTTTGCAGTTGTGCTCTTCCCTCATATATAATATTTCTCTTCTCTACCATGGTATTTTTTTCTTCTATCACTCTCAGACAACCATTGTACCCCAATGTGTTACCTGTGTTTTTGTGATATATATAGCTTATCATTCGTTTCTTCTTTATCTTCCTAAAATACTCAAGTAATTTATTTTGTCATCAAATGCCATTAGTTCAGTTTCTGATCTTATTTTCTACTTCCTGCCATCACTTTCTCCATATATCTCTTTATTCTGACAAGTGTGAAACAACACCTCTGAGCCATGTAATAGTAGTGTAATGATTCAATGATGATAGCTCATTTTTGTTAAAGCCGAAGATAGCACTGAGCAAAGTCTTCCATCTCTTTATATGAACTGGTATCTATTCTACCACAATTCTCTTGATTTATTTTCTATACGTTCTGCCTGACATGAGAAGCTGTTCAGAGTATATGCCTTGTTGCTATATATTCTATATATTCAATAATAGTTTTATTTATGGTTTTTCCTTTGAACGTATGTTATCGTGGCCTTCATTTTGACTTCAACAGTCTGCTCTTGTGTGGTGCTTCTTTAACATGCAATAAAAGCCACGTGTAACATTGTCTGCAACTACAAAACAATCAGTCTTTCTTTCATCCTTCCAGTACACGTCAGGACATAGCCTCTGACTGACTAAGGAGTTTGAGCTAGGAGGAAATAATTGTCTAGTAGCAGGCAAATTTTTGGAGAGAAGATTCCAAATAATGATAGGAAAGTTAATCAAATTATGACCATTTCCCCCCCAAACTGGCTATTTCTAAAACAGATTGTGCTCATCTGTAAAGTGGGCATGCAATTGAAAATACGCATACATAACTGCATAAAATTTTGATGTGAAAATAATTTTGTCCCAAAATTTCACATAAAGCCAGAGTTTGGGTGTGTAAATTAACACCATTTCACAGATATACTTCTAATCTATTAATTGAATTTATTGCTTTAAAAATGTACCATGTTTTTCTAGTCTATGCATCTGTTTGCTTGATTATTATCAATAAGGAATTTTAATCCTTGATTATAAACTTGATTTATAATACCCAGACTTCAGTTCTAAATATACCATATGTATCCACAGAGCAGGTAATTCCACATGTGCATTGTGTTTACAGACACATTTGAGCCTTCAATCTGACAAGTGTAAAAATGGAAGGAGAGAGAGAAATCAGGCCCTTTGTTTCAATCAAACTAAGGAAGGTATGAAACTCAACAGTAGGACTGGTAATATTTCCTTGCACCTACTCTGTGGAACTTCTTTTAATTGTGATTTGAATTTCTTGGTTCTCTTCAAGTTGACTCTCAGTTTCAGGATTTCTTACATATATTTTTGCATTAACCTAACCTTTTAGTTAAATGAGAAATGCATTAGTTTTCACTTCATATTGATTCTGCTCATGTTTTGTGAAATATATTCATGAAATGCTGCCAATAAAACTTTTCTCCTAGATGTCATTCTTGTCATTAATAATTGTTCCTTCATCACCCTGGAGAGAAAATAACTATAGTTATCCCATCAAAATTTATTTTTATTAACCTTCTTATAGAATCTGCTTTCTTTGAGAATATTCTGATACTTACAGGTTGATTAGTGTTTTTAGAATCTTACAGCTCTTTTCTTTCCCTTCCAATTTTTTTCATAGTTACTTGTATTCACCATGAGCATGTGACCTCTCTCTTAAAGCGGGTCTGCATACCTCCTCTTATTTCTAGCAACTCGTTGCTTTCAGATTTTGCTTACCTTCTTGCCACATTTTTTTGCAAGTGAATTTACTGCTTTTGGTATTCACATAGATTTTCTCCTGCCTGTCTTTGAAAGGGTTTCTGATGTTTCCTATTCAATGCCTCATGTTTCTTACCCATTACCTTTATACTTCAAGACTGAATATTTCCTTACATTCAAGATCTTTGATAACTTTTAATGTTCCTTTTCCTCTTAACTTTTTTGATATAGCTTAGTTTAACCTACAAGATCAGTTGAACTGTACCTAACATGTCAATACAATACAGTCAGTCACAGTTTTCCTTTTGACCTTTGGGTTTCTTCAGCTTCATTTGTTGGATTCTTCAGTATTTTTCTCTTTAGTGGAAGGTATTTGAACACTAATAATGTAAAGCTATCAGCATGTTCACCTTATTTTCAGCACAGTTACATGTCAGCAGATTTCTTACCTCTTAATATTCATGTTTCCTTTAGCATAACACTTTCTTTTTGAGCTGGTAAGAGTTTAGATAGCTGCTTGTGGAAAATGCACTGAAGATACTTCATACCCACGACACAGTCCATCCCATAACCATTTTCAGTCCCCTTGGCTTGTCTTTGGCTTGCTAGTTTGTCTTGTTTTGTTACTGCCTAACAGATTTTGTTACTTTCAAATTTTTAATAGCCTTTGGGCTAGATTACCTTATTTGCCTTAGCTGTTAAAATGGTATCACACTTCTTGTCCCAAATTCCTATAGTTCCAGTAAAACTACACTCAATCCTTTAAATCTGTTAATCTGATAAATTGGTTTGTTACATCATCATTACTATTATTACTATTATTATTATGGAAGGCACTATAGAAAACCAGAGCAGCCCTCAGTTCCTGCACAAATATCTTAAAATCTAAATAGAGGAGATGGACACTGGGTAACAGAGGATTAAAACCCACAAGCAGAGTAACCAGCTCAAGTGTCAACTAATACCATGTTAATATTAATTCTATGCTTATCTTGGAATTTAGTTTATCCCTGGCTAAATAATTGTAACAAAAGAAAATGGAAGAGAAGGCAGCAATTAGGGGTAGAACATGGGAGAAGAAAAAAATAGGGTCAGGTGTAAAAAGAGGCTAAAGTCAGAAGCATCAAGGAAAAGTGGAGGCAAGAAGGTTAGAACAAACTCCATCATTATCAATGCAAAAAGAGTATGAATTCAGTTTAGAGTACATTTTTTCATGAGCATTAACTCAATTTAGGATTCAGAGGTATGGACCATGCAACAGATGAAAGTTGCAGGTCCATTGTTCCAGATGACCTCAGTCTCTATGACAATTAGACATTCAACCAACAGAATCTCAAGGAAAAGCTCATCATAAACACCTCCCAATAGCATTTGTGATGGTCAGCGAACTCAACCTGAGAGTACAAAGGCATAAAAAGTATAAGCAACAATAATAGCTGCTAAAGCAAACCTGTTAAGACACAAGACGGTGTGCAAGAGATAATTATTTTCATTTTATTTTAATAGAAAAAATATGTAAATATGTTTATCAGCTGTATTTATTGGCAAAGGAAAAACCATACATTTGTTTGAGGTAGGAAATCTCTCTTCCAATGCATGAGCACAGTGCCTAGCAAAACCTAGTCGTGATAACATCAAGAGCAAATATGAATGATTATGAATGGCATTAACAAAAAAGCTAAATCAGTAATGACAGACCAAAAGAAAATACTAATCTTATTTTATGGTCAAAAGGGATTTTAAAAACTGCTATCAGTGTCTGGAAAGAGAAGCTTGGGCACTACCATGAATATAATAGGAATTTTATCTAAAGACAAATACAAGCTCTGTACCATGGCTCATTTGCTCAGTGGATACACTTTACATGAGGCAATGATGGGAGTTTGCTATAGGCCACCAAACCAGAAGGAAGATAAGGCCTTCTTTAAACAACCTAGTTCTCAAAGGGAACTTTAATTATAGGGTCATCCACTGGGAAGGAAACATAGCAATGTATAAGCAATCCAGAAAAGTCTTGGAGTGTGTTGGAGCAGGTAGCATGCTGCCATGTTTCTGCAGCATGTGCTAGCTCTGGATTTGTGGAGGGAGTATGAGGATGGGCATTTCCAGCCCTGGAGAGGGGCAGCCAGGGGAAGACAGTGGCCAGTGGACCAGCCAGTAGTGTCCCGTGCCCAATCGCAGGTGAACAGAGCAGGCCTACTGGTCAGAAGGCCACTGAGAAACCCCTGGATATGCCAGGTCAGGGAACCACTTGAAGACAGCTGGGCAGATATTAAAGCAATGGAGACACAGGCCAGAAACTGGTACAAAGAGGGATTCTGAGAGAGCTGCCATTGTTGGATACCAAACCAGAAGGACTAAAAGCTCCTGAAATGGCATTCCAGTTGCCTTTCTCCCTCCATCTGTCTGGCTTTCTGTCGGTCCAGTAAGTTCCTTTGCTCTCTTGTTTGTTTTTCCTGAAGAAGATGGGAAAGCCTCTTCACATGTTGTTGTTGTTGTTGTTGTTTGGATTGTGCTCCCCTCTCACTGTGCTGCAGAAAGCAGGAGGAAGGAGGACATTCCTTCCTTGAAAAGGTCCATTTGGTCCTAACCCTGAAAAGCCAAGGCAGGGTAGTAACCCCAGTGGAATTGATTTCATTTTGATTATCTGATGGATCCCTAATGGACTAATTTCAATTGATTGACCCAGGAACCTGGGATGAGTTGATTTAATTTTGATTATCTGATAGCTCCTTAATGGACAGTTCCATAGTGATTAACCCAGGAACCTGGGATGAATTCATTTAAAGTTATTCGTCTTATGGACTTTAAACAGGCTTAATTGGTGGACCTATGAACCAGTGAGAAATTGATTTAAAGATGGTCTCAGGATGCCCAAATGAATAACTTCATTTAAATAGGATTTAAAGTCCTATAGATTGACTTGGTAAGCCAATGATTAACTACCAGTGGCACAGTTGGACAATACAAGATCCAAGCCCAGACATATCATCCAGGAAATGGTAAGGGTGGGGTGTGAGAGGAGGTGGATCCCCATCAACAGAACATTCCAAGAGGACTAGCCTGGATCTCCATCAGCCCACATATCCAGCTCCCAATATTTAAAGGAACATTAAGGTGTGGCAGGAGAGATTGGTGATGTCAGTACTGTCCTGTACTGTGATGGCTCATTCTGGTAAGACATCAGGCAGGCTCAGGCCACCACCACATTGCACTTACCCCCGACAGGGAGGAAGGAAGGACAGCAGCAGAATAAAGACACTAGATTTCAGAAAAGCAGACTTTAGCACACTCAAGGAGGTGTTCAGATTCCCTTAGGATGCAGGAGAGTTTATTGTGCTTTAAGGAGGCTCTTCTAAGAGCACAGGAGCAAGCTATCCCAATGTGACAGAAGAATGAGAAGTGCATTAGAAAACCACCTGCATTCTGTAAGGGACCCATAGTATCTTTGGTATTTATGTATTTGGTATTTATGGATGATAGAGAGAATGGTGAAGTACTTCAGGGTTCAAAAATAGGTGCAGCTACTAGATGAGAAGCACAGTTAGTTGCAAAGATAGGAAAGAACTAAAACAACCTAGGATAATGAAAAAACAGGTTAGGGATTACTTAATGAAACTAGATGCTTTTAATTCAGTGGGGTTGGATGAGATGCACCTTAGAGTACTGAAGGAATTGGCTGAGGTCATTTCAGAGGTATTAACTCTGAAAAAAGTTGTCAGTTTGACCTCAATAACTGGAAAGATCATGAAGCAGGTCCTCAAGATATCTATGTTGAGTCACTTAGAGAAGAAGGTCATCAGAAGCAGCCAGCATGGATTAACCAAGAGCAAATCATGACTAACCAACCTGATTTCCTTCAATGGTAAGGTAACAGGCTCTGTGGATGGGGGGAAAACAGTAGACATTATCTACCTTGGCTTTAGCAAGGCTTTTGACACAATCTCTAACCACATTCTCATTAACAAGAAAAGGAAATACAGACTAGATGAAAGTACTGTAAAAAGGATACATAACTGGTTGGATCATCTCACTCAATGAATCCTCATCAATGGCTCAATGACTAGTTGGGAGGAAGTAACAGGTGGGTTCTCCAGGGGTCTGTCCTGGGTCCAGTAATGTTTAATATCCTGATTAATGATTTGGATGATGTGATAGGATGCATATTTAACAAATTAATGAATGACACCAAGTTGGATGGAGTTGCAGACACTTTGGAGTATATATTGAAGATCCAGAATGACTTGGATAGACTGGAAAAATGGTCCACTATCAGTTGGATGATACTCAACAAGGACAAGTGCCAAGTCCCACTCTTTGGATGGAATAACTGCATGTGCAAATCCAGACTGGGGAATGACTGGCTAGTTTTTAGGAGTGCAGAGAAAGATGTGGGGGATACAATAGACCATAAATTGCATATAAGCTAACAGTTTGCTCCTGTTGCAAAAAAGGGCAACAGCATGCTGGATTGTATTAACAGAAGGGTCACTTTGCAAACCAAAGGAAATTATTCTTATGCTCTTTTCACTAGTGGCGAGGCCTCCCTTGGAGTACTGTGTCCAGTTTTGGGCCCCACACTTCAAGAAGGATATGGACTGTTTGGAAAGAGTTTAGCTGAGAATGACAAAAATGATTAGGGGCCTGGAAAGCATGACTTATGAGAAAGCAAATTATTTAGTCTGAAGAATGTTGCGGGATTTGATAACACCCTTCTCTTCAGATATCTGCAGGACAGTTACACAGGACAAATACCTGCAAAGAGGATGGAGGTAGGTTTTTTCTGTGACTGTAGGAGACACAATGGCTGCAAGCTACATCAGAGGAAACTTAGACTGGAGATCAGGAACAACTTTCTGACTATGAGGGTGGCCAAGCATCGGAACAAGTTACTTTGAGAAGTTGTGCATTCTCCTAGTATAACATAGAGGTAATCCTGTTATAAAATTGAGTAGCCTCAGTGCTGGTTTCTTTGTTTTCACTGATTTTCAGCATCCTCATTCAGTAGCTAAAGATCACTTGATCCAAAATACATGCTATACATTTCTTTCTCCTAGACGTTCTTCTTACAATGGTTTTATAGCTGAATTGCATCTCCAAAGGAGTCAGAATTGGATCCTGGCTCTTAATTTGGCTTTTGCTTACCTATGATAACCAGAGTACAGTTTAGTGAAAAATTATTTTATTTATAACAGTTAGATAAGATGCTGTATAATATTTTATTTCATGTTCTATTTTGTTATTTGGGCAGTTTCTATTGCATCTAATGGTAATGTAAAAGAGATCTTTGTCAACATGACTGCGATACCACATAGATAACCTTGATCCCAGATGAACACACAAAATCATTGATCAACAAGGTCACCAGCTGATCAATACAGATGGATTAATTAAAACAGGAGGTGGAGATTTCCAAAAAAAAGGACAGTTGAGTAATGTTGGCAGCCTAAGAATAATAGAATGCCAGTGACAATGCATTAATCAGTAAGATAAATTCTTATTGAATAATTGTGGTGGTGTGATTAGGGAAAACATACAATGTTATAATATTTTGTACAGTATTCATGTATTTACTTGTCTGAGCATCACAGTGGAAACATGGCAATGCATCTTGGACATTACAAGAATTATTACATTATATACATTATATCTGTCAACAACCTTGCTGGATTATGGTGCATCCAGGTAAACTGGTAGTAGGTAGGAAGGCATCTGGGAGAAGAAGAGAGGGTAGGAGTGTATGTGTCTGTAGGAGTGGTGGGGGTGGGGTGTCCAGGCTGACATGCACACAATTCTAACCAAGGTCCTTATACTTTATTTTACTATAATTGCTGAATTATTTGGAAGAAAACTGTTTCTTTTAGTTGGTTTCAGATTTTGTTTTTCATTTTTTTGGTGGATGTGGCTTGTTACAGTTTGCTAGAGCTTCATGTGTGTTTGTTTGCTTCCTGTTCTGTTTTTATTCACACTGAGCTGCCTTAGTATAAGCTAAAAGTGGAACTCTCCAGGGACTTGTTTAATATCTCCCAGGGACACTGGCCTAAACCAATGTTCTAGTTGATTTGAGACCTTATTTGCTGTCATATGGTGGTATTTTCAGTGGCTTATATATTTTATTGAATTTCAGGGTTGTTGTATTCTTAGTTGTTAAATATATTTACAATCAGGAGTTATGTCTGTCAGGAAGCAACATAGGGAATATACTTTTTGTTAGATTAGTTGAAAAATATCAGGGCTTTGAGAGATTTTGATATTCCTCTGATACCATGAACAGTTTTAGAGTGAAGAGATTTAGCCCATATGTCTATCTGGCAGACAGGGTTTTAATTGCTTTATAGCCATAAGAGATGCAAAAAAACTATTTTCTCTGTTGCAAACTATTTTGGGGCTCAAGAATGCTTTATTATGGTTTTTCTTTTTCTTTCTCTTCTGGAATATACTGGGAAATGAAAATCCCAAACTGAGCAGTTCTCAGCCTTCATTTGCAATGTCCTCAGTAGTATAATATTTTGGAATCCTATAACATTATCTTGTTCATTTGTCTGGCTTGTAAGTACCAACTACACATTACAAATAACAGCTCAAGAGATTTAGCCCTTGCAGATTTAGTCAGTGATAAACTAGGTCTGCAAACTACCCCTTCTCTCTCCCCGTCCCCTCCCCACACCCAAATCTCCTCTTGTGCCCATAAGTATTTTAAAAAGATCTAAATCCTGTACATGCAGATAAGCAGAAAAACAACATGTTACACTATCTTGGCCTGTCTTTTTATTTTTTGACTGCATAACCATAACATCAGGTTTGTGGTCAGGAAATCTTACAACATAGCAAAGCCATATCCTCCACTGGCATAAATTAATGCAGTTCTATTTAGTTCCACAAAACAAAATCTCTATCGAAGTGAATACCTCTGGACCATTCAAAGAATTTCAATGCATATATTTGTCAGGCATCTTTGACTAAAGAATGGTCGTCTGTGGATTCTGCCAGCCTCCCAACATCTGAGAGTACTGCAGCATAGATGGATGCCCAGGAGAAGAAAAGGGAGAGCAGGTAGAGAAGGTACTTGACTGACAGATAGCGAGAGAAAAAAATAATGTGATTGTTTCTGCATCATGCCTTCTTTGATTTCATCTTTATAGTTGCCTATACCACTAAATAATCTCTCATCACCGTGGCAAGTGGTTTGACTGAATGAAGGCTGATTCTAATTAAATTGTGAAAGACTGAAAAAGCACGTAATCGCCCTACACAAGCAACATATTTTAACATTTCAGGCAAATATGGATGGATGGTGAGCACCACTTTTCCCTCAAGGACCTAAACTGCACTTTTCTTGCCTTGGCCGTGTTATTTACACTTTGATCTTTCATTAGTTTAAATAGGACCCCTCACAAATACATAACTTTATACTACTGTCTCTAAGCATACACATCCGTAAAATGGCACTACAATGGCACTAATGCTATTACCCTATTTTACAAAGTGGTTATGTATCATTGATTAGTGTTTATGGAACAGTTTGAGATGATCAGATGGAAACTATATATATGCACACATCATTGGCATTTATTAATATTTTATAATCATTTTGTTTAAGACTCTTAAATGCCTGCATTCATGTGGGAGGGCTGTTTTAATGTGGGGCCCAAGGTCACGGTATTTCATTTTGTTCTGATAAAGAACCTGACATTTAAAATGCTGATTTGTTTATAAGTGTTTTGTCATTGATATTTTAAAAAACATGCTTCATAGCTGTTTCAGAATAAAAATTTTAAAAACTCATCTTTGAATAATATTTCATAAATATCTCCTATTCTTGCTATCCCTCATGTTAACAAAATTATGTATTTTAATAAACAAAATGAAACCAGTTTGGGTTTTTTCTAAATTTGTATCAGCAAGGACTTCATTATTTGGCCCCTTATATAAAGGCATATCTTTATCATCCAACTCCATAAGTAGCTTTACTACTTTCAAGTAGAACCTATTACAAAGTAGCATTTTATTCAACATGCAATGTAGCAGAATCTGGCCAAAAAAAGGATACTTTACAGAAAATGACACTGTTTTGATCTAAAATGTTATATAAACATATCTGGACCCAATTCTGATATCAGCTCACAAATGCATACATCTAGAGCATTCTCATGGATTTCAGGTAGTCATTCTAGTTTTACACCAGTGTAACAGTGAGCAGTATCTGGTCTTTCACCCAAGTTTTATATAAATACAATATGTAGAATGGTTCCTGGCAGCCTGGTCAAGCATATTTATTTCAGTCACTTCAGTAAAAATGGTACTGCCTTATTCTTTAGTAAGAGAAAGATAAGTATACAACATTAAAATGATCTGCCAAGTGTGAAGCTGATAATATACAACATTTAACAAATATGTAGCAAGTAGCAACCCATTCAAGGTTATTATCTTGGGTTACATGTTTGTCCAGTGCCTATTATGTGATGGACAGACAGTTCTATCATAAAAAACTTGCAATATTTTACATTAAACAGCCCAGATCCTTTTGTCAGTGGGCATGTCTATATGTTCATCAGTGTGCCTTTCCTACCATGCATTAAGTTTCATACCTATAATATGAGGTACTAGGATAAAGGTGCAGTAGCTGTGCTAGTGCACAGTAACAAAGGGTGACTTTTTGTGACACTTAATGAGCAGTAGATTAATTCCATTGCACATTAGCATGATTTTTGCTGTGATGTGGTAATGCACAATAGAACAGTCCACTGTGCATTAAGGTGTCTTGTGCAGATGCACCCAGTTACAGCATCATAAATCTTGAGAAAGTCCAATGGAGTCAGAGTAGTAACTGTAGATTTACACTTGTGTAACTGAGAAGAACATTTAGACCTAAAACTTAGAATTAATTAAAACCCACGTAACCAACCCTTATTGATCAAATGAATCTGTCTATATGGAATTTATTCCATTTGTGTCCTGAACAAGTGTTTGTCATGTGGGGCCAGGCTAACTCTCAGGATCTCAAAATTGCACTGTTAGATGGGAGGGGGTGACACAATTTCACATATACACACACACACACAAATCAATTAGGCACATATATACACACTCAGCACATACACACACACTACCAACTCAGGCACATACACAGCCAAGATTACCAGTCTAAGCACATGCACACCTATCAACAATTCAAGCACATACACATTATACACACCAAAAGTTAGACAAAAATCAGTTGTCAATACCTGCACACCCAGAACACATACACGGATTGCTAATTCATATATAATGCACCCAATTTTTTATATATATAATTTGCCAGTTCACACATACACCACACACCTACACACACATAGGTGAGTTCCTAACTTGGGTGATGTGGTGTATATGTATGTGCTTAGGGTACCTGGGATACCTAGGGTGCTTAGTGACTATGGGAGGGGAAGTCAAGGGTCAAAGATTTCTAGAAGGAAGGAGATGGATGGGGGTTAAGATGAGAGAGGGAAAAATAAGAGAGTGAAAGCGTCAGGAGTGAAAGTTGCCAGGGCCAGGATTAGAATCGGCAGACTGGAGGGGACCTGGGGTTACTTAAGATCACTGGGGCTTGGGGTAACTTAAGGTTAATTGGTGCTAATTGATTAAATGAAAACACCCATAGCCAGCAGAGCAGAGGAGCTATGCCAGGGAGAAGCCAGCACAGAGGCTGGGGCCGGAGCCAGAGGAACCGAAACGTGCTGGAAGAGGGAAACTGGGACTGGAGGGGACCTGGAGGGGCTGTGGGGAGCTGAGAAACTGCTCAGGTGTTGGGAGCTGCTGTGGGAGTCAGAGAGAGGCTCCAGGTGCTAGGAGAGGGGTTGTGGGGAGCGGGGAAACTGCGGGGGTGCCGGGAGCTGCTGTAGGGAGAGCAACAGGGATCGGGGAGAAGGAAAAGGCGGCGAGAAATAAACAGAAAGCCGGGGGATCGAGGAAGAGGGAGGCAGAGAGGCAGTGGAGCAGAAGTGAGGGGCAGTGAAAGCTGAGATTTGGAGGAGAGCAGAGCCAGGGTTTGGAGGAGAGCAGAGAGGGAGCCGAGATGATAGAGAGAGAGAGAGGGACAGAACGAAGGTCAGAGGGGCGGAGAGCAGAGATTGGAGCAGGTCAGGAGGTCAGTAAGACACAAAACCCAACTCAGGGTTCCAGAATAACCGGTTTATTAACCAGACAACACACTACACAGCCCCACAAAGTTATTGGTTCCTACGCACACACACAAACACTCAGATGATGGCAGCAGGGGTCAAAGAGGCTTGGTAGAGGGGCTGAAGTATGGGAGGAAAGAGACGGGGTCCAAGTTGGAGGAGGAAAGGTATGGGTAATAGCTACCTTTCTCAGGCTGAGAACTGATCCTCGAGGGCCAGTCGGGGTCTCATTCAGCAAAGTGTTGTTTAGAGGGTGGTCTCTGGCAGGCCCTCTGGGGTGGATAGGTGGTGCAACATGGAGCTGGTCTGATCTGGACGGAAATGGTGTTCCTGCTGGGTCTGTCTTCACTACCCCTCTTTATAGGGGCAGACCTATGACCTTAGTGGCAGGGGCATGCCTAGGCAAGGGTCAGCCCTGGTGTACTGAGCATGTGCACCCCAGGTGAAGACATGCAGTTTCAGGTATCTGTGTTGCAATGGTGTGTTGGCTGGTTTCTGCAGCAGTCTTTGTCTTTCAAGTGCTGGGTTTCCGTTCTGTTCCTGGGTGAAGTCCATGGTTCCTGGGTGAGCCAATGCAAGGCAATGGTCTGGTCATTGAGTTGTTCATTCAGTAGAGGCCTGCTACCATTGTACCTGAAGCACCCTCATTCATACCCATTCATTCAGGAACCAATTTACATGAGACTGGTTAGACATGAGTCACAGTTACAACATAGGTTACACCTGGACAGAGGACACAAGATGGAGGCTTGACATGATGCTAACTTACACATGTAGGCCTAAATCATACAGTATTAGTAAAACTCAGTAAAACAGTAATATAAAACAGTGAAAATCAATACAAACATAATAGGAATATAATAGAATATAAAAGGGGCTTGTTACTATGAGGGAGTATAAGAGCTTAGCTTAGCTTACCTAGTATTATATGTAATCACTTATAAGGAATAGAGAGGGCAGAAAGAAAGTCAGAAATGCTTGGGGAAGGGGAGGGAATGCATTTTTAAGTTTAAAAAAAAAAGAAAAACCTGGTGGGGTTTGCTACACAAGGAAGACTGCTGACTCTCTGGGAAGTCTCACAAAATACCTTCCCATTATGTGCAATATTGCATGTTGTAAAATAGTTAACTTTATCTTCAGTCTAATATGGTAAAAATGTTGAAAAAATATGCAGAAAACCATTCTTGGTTAAATTCTTCTTTGTCTAATGGGTGTTTTTGCTGGGGTTATTTTAAAGTTATTTATGAAATTACGGCATTTGCTTTACTGTGTTTTCTACATTACACTCTATAGCATATCTGCCTTTTAAGGGCATCAACATATTGCTTTTCCACAGGATAATAACTGAAATGGCTGTGAACCATTTTCAGTATAATAATCACAATGTGATCAGAGTGGCTGGTAAGCTGCCTCCTCAAATCTCCTGATAGTGGTTCTTTAATCTTCTCCTTTCCCCATATGTCATCTTGTTTTTATAAACTGCTAATCTGGTCATTTTTTTTGTAAATATGTTCAGAATCCCAACTTTTATGTGACAGATGTTCTTTTTCTTGCAATTACACTTTGAATCTTTGCTGCTGCATAACAAAAAACTTTTCCATTTCTTGGTAATGAGTGAAAATGGTTAGTAACTGCTGAATTGGGGAAATGATGCTTCATTACTCTCATTCCTTATCCATTCTGTTTTCAAACACACTTTGATAGCCAAATCCACTTAATCACAACAAAAATATTGGTTTAGATGCTAGTGTTGCTGCAGTCTCTCTCTGCTGGAATCCTGCAGTCATTATCCAATGATATATAATGCTTTGGACTGGATTACCAAATGATGTAACAATGCTAAGTGTGTCTAATTTAGGAACTTGCTTAAAATGACTGCTTTATATAAGGATGCATAATTCAAATGAAAATGTGCTGCAGTTATTTTATGGATCCAATTCAATCCCTAAAGCATTTATCTGCCTTTAAAAGAATGTATCTTGGCAAGCTTTGACAGTAAGCTACAAGGTGCTGAGACAGCTAAACTCAAGACTCGCATCAGACACTGCATTTTGGCAGTTAGAAAATAAGCCAAAATTCAAACCTATATACATATATATATATATATATATATAAAATATAGGGTTGTGTATGTATATTGTGTGTGTGTGTGTGTGTTTGTATTACATCCCACATGCACGTAGATATAATATGTACATGTATAATATGTATGTATGGGAGCATGGGTGGTACTGGCATTATACTACAATGTTTAAATTTGTTGGCTCGGTTATTCTAAACAAAAATCAGTGATATGAAGTAAGTTTGGTTATATTTTTAAAAAATCAAAAGCTTCTGATTGAAACCATTATGTGTATTCATTTTACAATCAAAATTGCTCTTTATTTATTATGTAAAAACATATATTGGAAATATTACTGAATAGAACAAAAGCCAATTTACTTGGTTACTCTGTTTCATTTGGATGATGTGGTTTGACTTTCAAAAAGGATTGAATAGCATTTTGAAACGCAGTCTAATTTTAGATGTCAAATATCTGTAGGACCTTAACTTCAGGTTTCTATGTTTTAAAAATCTTTGTTCAGGTTTCTCACAAAGTGATATGTGCTGCGTTCTAAGATCTAGCTGGTTAGTGGCAGATTTTAAAATATCTCCCTTTTACAGTCAGAGACTGTCATTGAGTCTCAGCCAGTAAGCCAAGAAAGACTAAATTTTTCCATTGGACCAAAGGCAAGTCACCATTAGCTTGCTGTCCTAGTGTTAGCATAATACCTGCCACTCTATCTATGGTTTGGTCTGTCAATTTTTCACTAAATCCACCCATCACATTCTTTTAAAAAAAATATGCCATATTGTTCCTTATGAATTTAGTGGAAATTCTAACTAGATTGTGGTTTTCTTAGGTAATGAAGCAGAAGAAATTTAGGGAATTTCAGAAATAAAAAAGTAAAGCACACAGGAAGACTAGAGAAAATGGGAGGGAAATTCGTAAAAAGCAAGAGCAAAAGGAGAGAACAAATTTAAAATTAAAGGAGAAACCTGGCAATTTTCCTAAAAGACTGTTTTATACTTTTAATTGGTTTCTAGTTTTCCATCTCCTTATTTCATTTGACTGAAATAAGGAGTTCATTTAAAATCTAAATGCGTAATGTCCCATTAACCATTTTCTGCTGTAGCCAAGTTCAGAATATGGAGTTTTACCTTGATGTTGTAACATACAACGTGTCTACTCTAGTACAGTGGTGCTTCTCTTCTCTTCTAGACTTTTTCACTAAGTGATTATGGATGGATTTGTGCAAAAGCAAAGGCTTCAGAAAAGACAGCATAGCTAGGCTGCCTTGCTACAGCGCCAAAGGAATGCTTTGCTCTGGACTCCAGGAAAAGGCTATTATTCGTTGGTCCAGAGGTAATTGATACTTGATCATTTAGGATGGTACTTGATCATATAGTCATACCTTTAGGCTACCTACACACATTAAAATGATCTGGGAAAATTCTCCTGGGTTTGTTTCGCTCATGAAAAAGCTTACCAAGAGACTTGTGAACAGACATTCAGAGTCCAGTGAGTGACACTGTCTCTCCGTGCTGGAGAGAGGAGGGGACAAAACACCCTGGGATGCTGGACAATTGTGCTGTAGCTATTCTCAGAAGAGAACATGTACAGACATTCGCTTTCCCAGGAGAAACTCTACTAGGAGTGATTTAACCCTGGATGTTCCTGGGTTGTATTTCTCCCACAGTGACCATTTTTACTCTGGAAAAAACATCTTGAACATCTGTATACTCATGGTTTCTAGTGGGAGAACAGTGACTCTCCAAAGAGAAACTTAACTTCTGCTCGTGGCCAGAGTACTAGCCATATTACCGCTTTTTGCTCTTGACTAGAGAACTTTACTATATTGGCAAACTAGGCTGTTAGGCTTAGACCTTTGACTGTTTCTTTTTAAAAATTGGCTATAGGAAGCACATGGCCAGCAAACTGCTAATTCACATGCTGAACTCCATTGGCTTCGGTGGAACTATAGTAATTTACATTAGCTGAAGATTTCAACTATGTTAAATAATCCTGTTGGAATTTAAGGGCCTTGTTACCTTATGCTGTAAGCCACACAAATGTTGATTGTCTTTGTGCTAGTTTGGAGTTTGGAGCAGTCATACCTTTAGTCCTAGAAACATTCTCTGACTGGCCCCCTACCTGCACAGCTCTGACTTACCACTGGAAGCCTGTTGAGCAGGAAGGTCCTTTCTAGCCCTACTTCTCTGCTTCACTCCTCCCTCACCCGCCACAGCTGCAGCATTCTAGACTGTGGAGAGAGGAAGGAGGTGGTGGGGTCCCTCAAGAGAGAGGCTGAGGAACTTGGCGGGGGATGCACAGGGAGGTTGCTGCCCATCCTGCTCCCACCTCCAATGGCAGAGCTGTGCTGCCAAGATTCTGCAAGTGGGGAGCCCCAGGGAGGTGGGGGGGGGGAGAGCTTTCCTGGGGGAGAATCATGGGATCAGGTACCAGCAAAGCAAGTGGGACAGAGATTTCCCCAAGCTATCGGGTGGCTGTAATCAGATCTGCCTAGGTGCCTACTCCATGCCCAGTGCCCAGAAAATCCCAATGCCCATCTCCTGTGTACAACTGGAACCATGGAGACCAAAGGGACCAAGGAAAAGGTGGGTGGAGAGACACTGTTTGGTGATGGGGCTTAGATTTTGCCCCCCCTTCTCCCCCCTGCTTCTCAGCCCTGTCTCTCCCCCAATTCCCAGCCTGGCCTCAGCCTTGAGGTTATTCTGTTTGCAGACACTCCAATCAATTCTGCTCCATCTGCCTCTGCCTGGGCCCTCTAGGCTGTATCTGTGCCTTTATAAGAAGGTCTGCTATTATTTGCCTGGAGCCAAAGACAACACTGGCTCTGCAAATGCACAGCATCAGGCCTCACATGGTGACTCATGTCCCATGTGAGCTCCCTTCCTAATCCATAGTCACCAGCATTCCCAATGGGCTGCCCAGGACTGGTGTTCAGCTATGTCTCCCTCCCAGGGACAAGAACAATAAGCTTCCAGCTGCAGTGTTCAGCTCTTAACATGGTTCCTAGAGATGGGGGGTTCCTGCCTGGGACCACTTCCCTATGTTTGTTGCTTGTTGCTTCCCTATGCTTGTTGCTTACCTATGGTTGCTTGTTTAGACCTGATTGGACCTGAAATAGCCCAAAGGAAAATCTGATATGAATCTCAAGGCTAATCACCTTGGAAGGGGGGAAAGAAAGCAGCAGCAGCAAGAGAACAATGCTTTATTTATTTCTCCCCATCCCAGCTCCCTCCTTCTCCTGCATGGGGAGTTCTTGTCCTTCACCAGAAGAATTATGCCTACTGCCTCCAGCAGAGGATGGAAAAAAAAAAAGTCAGCTGGGAAATAATGTTAGCAGAACTGGCTGGGAGTGAGAGAGCCCACAGAACAAGAGGGTAGGGGAGAGGCAACTGCATCCTGGGATAAAGGATGACTTCAGCTTGAGTGGAATAACTGTGAGGAGTGACCACACCTTAATGGAATAGGAGTAAGGCTATGCTGATTAGAGATAACCGTGTCCAGAAATGGCATAACTTTGAGCTGAATAATGAGTGCTTTAAACCACTTAAAGGAGTCAACATGCAGTCAATCCAGGGATTAAGAACTCCAGGAATCCCCTGTTTAACAAGGCCCTAACATTCCACGTGGTATTTTTGCTGTGTTTGATTAACACTTTATTTTGCTAGAATGATTTATCATTGACATTTCTCAAACTTTTTACTTATACCAGCATCTTTGTTCCAACTCTTATTAGAATTAGGATCATAATGAGCTCTACACTAAACCCTTCTATCACTAATTGTGATGAATACTTATTATACTTAGTATTGATTGAATGTATATTTAAATGACTAATGAAAGAAAAGGGATTGATTTTTTTTGGTGGTCTTTGTAAGTCTTTCAATGTATCTACTGTGAGTACACTTCTTTGGTAAAAGGCTTTTGCAGTGAATCTGTGGGAAAAAAGAATATTTACCTTACCATTATTTATACTGAATCTCAGGGATCCCTAGAGACTCATTAAATCTATAAAGATATAAAAGCCCTTTTTTCTAATGGGTTGACATATTGGTTGTAAATAAAGCATCCATCCTAAAAGGGATAGAAAACAATTTAAGCTAGATTTTGGAGTTGTCTAAACCCTTGTCTAGTAAACAGAAATATGCTGTTTAAGTGAGCACTTCTAGACAATATTATTTTATTTTCATTCCTTTTATAGTGTCAGAGGTATTGCAACATATTAGTCTGATTCACCTCCAGTAGAAATACCCAAGGCATGATACAAATATAAACCTATTTAGTACCTGGAATTTTGAAATTTGTTGTTGTTATATTTATGTTTGTTTAGAAAAATAATATTTGTTTGATTTATGGAGGGATAAACTGTCTAAACCCATGTTTAGTCATAGAAGTGGGGTCAGAAGGGACCTTGTAGATCTTCAAGTCTGACCCCCTGCCTGGGCAGGAGGAAAACTGGGCTCAAATGACCCCAGCCAGGTAGGCATCAAGCCGCTTCTTAAAGACCCCCAGGGTAGGAGCCAGCACCACTTCCCTTGGAAGTTGGTTCCAGATCCTAGCCGCCGAACTCTGAAGTAGTTCTTACGGAAGTCTAATCTAAACCTACTCTCCAACAACTTGTGGCCGTTATTCCTTGTTATCCCGGGGGGTGCTAGGGGAAACAAGGTCTCCCCCAAACTTTTCTGGTCCCCCCTAGTGAGTTTATAGATGGTCACAAGGTCCCCCCTCAGCCTTCTCTTGTGAAGGCTGAACAGGTTCAGGTCCTGTAGCCTCTCATTGTAGGGTCTGCCCTGCTGTCCCTGGATCATGCGGGTGGCCCTCCTCTGGACCCTCTCAATGTTGTCTACATCCCTCTTGAAGTGTGCCCAGAACTGGATACAGTACTCCAGCTGTGACCTGACCAGTGTCGCGTAGAGGGGGAGGATCACCTCCTTGGCCCTACTTGAGATGCACCTGTGGATGCAC
>NW_005842048.1:1765843-1766321 GCF_000455745.1 Alligator sinensis
GGTATCATCAGCAAATTTAAACAGGTTGCTTTTCACCCCGTCATCCAAATCGCTGATAAAGAAATTGAACAGTGCGGGCCCAAGGACCTTGGGGCCTTGGGGACTCCACTGCCCACTTCCCCCCAGGTCGAATATGACTAGTCCACCACCACCCTCTGAGTACGACTCTTCAGTCAATATGCAATCCATTTGACCATGTAGGCATCAATGCCACAGTCGCCTAGCTTTTTAATGAGGATGGGGTGCTCAACAGTATTAAAGGCCTTGCTGAAGTCCAGAAAGACTACATCCATGGTGACACCTGCATCCAATGCTTTTGTGACCTAATCGTAAAAGGCAATCAGGTTGGTTTGACATGACCTGCCCCTAATGACACCGTGATGGTTGCCTTTGAGCATTATCCCTGATGCCGGCCCATCACAGATGTGCTCCTTGATGATCTTCTCAAAGAGTTTCCCCAGGATTGAGGTAAGACTGA
>NW_005842048.1:1766813-1779526 GCF_000455745.1 Alligator sinensis
CCCCCCCCCCGAGAGTAAGGCATAGTAAAACCTATTGCTCCATTTTTCCATTTGACTTGGGTAACGCACAATTCTCTGAGAAGAGCAATGGTTACTCAAAAGTAATGGAACTGTGTAGGCACCTGACTTTGAAAAATCATCTAAATCGAAATGAAACAAAATCTGTTTTCCCCCTGAAATGTGTTATTTTGAAATATTTCATGAAATAAGATATATTCCAGTGTTTCTTTTCCATTTCTCCATTTTTCCATTTGACTTGGGTAACGCACAATTCTCTGAGAAGAGCAATGGTTACTCAAAAGTAATGGAACTGTGTAGGCACCTGACTTTGAAAAATCATCTAAATCGAAATGAAACAAAATCTGTTTTCCCCCTGAAATGTGTTATTTTGAAATATTTCATGAAATAAGATATATTCCAGTGTTTCTTTTCCATTTTGGGGGCTGACTCAGTTAGATTCAAATTTATGAATAATTTCTGTCATGCCAAAGCTGTGTTTTTCAATGAGTAAACTATCTGTCTTAATGTTGCCAAAATCTAAAGATTGCTTCCTCAGTGCAAGTGTGGAGGGAGAAGATGGGCCTATATAAAAGCCCAGAGCCTGCTCTTTCTGTTCAGTGGCCTAATGCATAGAAGGAAATTAACTCCCTTGCAGAAAACATTAGAGTAACTTACTCCCCTCCAGCAGAAAAAGGTGGGTGAGCAGAGTCAGTCTTATCTACTCCTGGGATGACTCAGTTATGGGGTACTTCTAACTGAAATTGCAAGCTTTCAGGCACAAACACCCTTCATCAGACACTGGAGTAAAGATTGAAAGTTCATATTTCATAGGATTTCACAGAGGAGTCAATAGATACAATACTCCTCTGGGCACGCAGCTCTTAGCTGGTAAGGTGTCTCTCAGCTCTCTGGTGAGGCTCGGTGATGATGTAAGTTACCTTGAACAAAAGCAGGGTCCTTTTTTCAATTCCATTGACTCCTCAGTGAAATCCTATGAAATATGAATTTTCATTTCTACCCAGGAAAACTTTTACAGTCTTTTCTCTGATAAAGGGTGTTTGTGCCTGAAAGCTTGCAATTAAAGAATATTTTTTTGAAAAAATCTTGTTGGTCTAATAAAAGATATCACCTCTACTATGAGCCTTGATTGCTCAGTTACTATGCTGTATTTTAGCCATGTTCTACCTTCCTGTCAGAAGTTATTGTTGGTCTCATCCTGTGAAAAGGTTTACCCTTTAGACAGTAGCAAGACAAAATAGCCAACTCAAAGTTGACTTTTGAAAATAAGTTGGAGTGTTACTCATGGAGCAGTTTCATCATGATCTCCCTTCTGAACAGCAAAAGTTCTATGGTTGTCAGAACACTAGCAAAAATGGCAGTATTAATTAATTGACAAAATCCATATTTAATTTTGTCATGCATTTAGCTGATACAGATGTTTAAAACAATGACAGCAAATACTTGTTTAGATGACATTTATGTTCAGTTTAATATATCACTTAAAATAATTAATGAACAAGGAGAGAGGTCTTCTTGTGCATTGAGTAATAACATTTCTTTTTAAGCTTCTTTTTTTGTGGGCTATGTTTACTGTCAGAGCATTGTGAGGTTTATATCTGATTCCAAACTTATTTGGACTTATTCATGCCAAATTATTAATGCAATGGTAGTCTCTTCTCCTTTCCTTTCCCTTTTTCTATACTTTGTCCTGCCCTCTGCAATAAACCAAAGTTAATGCTTCTTTATAGAACAGCATGAGGTACTGCATGAAGCCTTAGTGAAATATTTATAGTACCTATGCCCTTATTCTTGTTCTGAGTCTCAGAATGAGGGTGGCAAAATTGGTTCTTTAATGTATGTAAGCTGTAGGGGAATGAAAATGTGAAGACAATCAGATGGAGTTTGATCTCTCCATTCTTTCAACGAAGTGTGGTCTGGTGCCATAATGGGGTTGGGAGGCTCAGCACTAGTAAAGAACTGGAGACACTAGAACCAAAGAGAGTTGGTTTTTAAGACAACCTTATGAACATTACTGCCCTGAGAGATATCTAAAGGTGTGAGGCAGGAGAAGGAGGAGGAGGACACATTTTGGTTTCAGGCAATTGAAGAGATTAAAAGTTCCTGGAAAGTTGGTAGTGGGCAGCTCTGAGTTGAAAGAGACTGAAGAGCAGAGTATTGGCAGGAACTGTGGAGCAGAGAAGCATAGCCACACTGGCAAGTGGAAAGGGTGCTGACTGAGAAGGCTGGAGGTTGCAGAGACAGTGTGAACATAGACAGAGCTATGGAAGAGGTCAAGTGGTGATTGATATTTCTGAGAGAAGTGTAGCTTTTTGGGCAATGTTAATAACCAAGGCCTCTTAAACAAGGTGGGATTGGTTTCTCCTACCCCTTCTACTCTACCCATTGAGATAGCAACATTGCTCTTCAAGCCAGTGTGACACATGCAATGGCTGACTATATTGTGTGATAAACAAATGTAATATCGGTATTGATATCAAATGATACCAGTGTAAGGCATTATGACTGATGCATCTGTATGCTTCTGTATCAGTGCAAGTGTACCAAAACTATTGAAACATTTTCATTCATGGTTAAATTAAAGTGATGTATCTAACTTGCATGGCTACAGGAGCATGAAGATAAAACAATTACCTTGTAACAGTTGATGTAGAGTGCCTGAGTACTCTCTCCTTTTAAAGTGGCTAAAAGATGCTGAAATTCCTGCACTAGTGTTGGGAGTTGCTGAGGGACTTGGGTGGTCTAAAGGCTTTTAGCTGGAAAATATAACCTGAGAGGAGTGAAAGGCAGAAAGAAAAATGAGCTCCTTTTGCTTTACATGCCCACAGTGATAATGCATTTTACATAGATTTATCTGCTATCAGTAACATTGGTAAAAATTTGTATTAGCTTCATTGGGCGCATCCAGATGAGCGCGTATGTGCCTCTTGCAGTGTCTCAAACCGCTTTGAGATGCTGCGAGAGGCATGTGCAGGAACAAAAAAAAAAGTCCCCGTGTGGCAAATTTAGGCCCACTGAGGGGGGAAAAATACCCTGGGGGAAAAAAAGCGGGCCAGGGCATGGTCCTGGACTGTGTCCTAAGGCAACTGGAGGCTCAGTTCTCCACAGAGATGCTCTGGTAGCCAGCCAGGTAAGTAGAGGGTTGCGGGGCTGGAGGAGGGAGGGCAAGGGGAACGTGGGGGGCCGCCCGGCCCCAGCCCCGGTTCATTCCACCAACTCCCTGTCTCTTCCCCCCCACTCTCCACTTGCTCTCTTGCATGGCCCCAGCTCCCCATACTCACTGGCAGTAGCAGCAGTGGTCAGGGCTGTTTGGGGCTTGACGGCACAGCCCCAACTGCCTGGCACCCATGCTGCCACATTGCATGGGTGTGGCCAGCTCGGCAGGGCACCGTGCGCTGTGTCAAAGCTCCAGGCCAGTTGCACTGAGAGGCGCTGAGCTCTGGGTGACAGCACGGCACCCCCCAGCTTCCAGACAGTGTGCAGCACCGTGCTGAGCCAGGCTGCACCTGCATGATCCAGCAGCTGCAGTGCAGATGCCAGGCAGCCAGGGCTGAGCCCCGCCGCCCCACACGGTGCCATGAGGCCCGAGTCGCCCCAACTGCCACTGCTGCTGCTGGTAAGTGCCCTGGGACATGGCACCAGAAGCATTGCAGGTTCCCCATCATCTACAAGAACCCTCATCAGGGCCCCCTGAAAAGGAATTGCAAGGCACTCCTCAGCCTCCAGCCATGCTCTTGCCGCCAGCTGGATCATAACCTGGTGACAGAAGGAGTGCACATGGTGGAGCCCGGGGTCTTTGCATCCCAGTAAGAGGTCCACAACCAGGGAGATTACTCTCTCTGGGGTTTGGAGCTGGGGGAGCAGGGACCAATTAGGATTATAGGGTGGGACAGAGCTGAGGACCACCTTGGTCCCCAGCTCTTCTAGAGGCTCGAGGGGGGACATACTTGCTCTCCAGCATGAGCCCCCTCTTCATGGCCTTTTGTGTAGCAGCCTCTGAGGCAAGGAAAAAGACCCCCTTGCCATGAAAGCAGGAGGCCACCATGATCTTGGGGCAACAGGAGCGGTGGTGGTAGCAGCCGTCCAGTTCAGCCACTCAGGGTGTGCTTCAGGTGAAAGTGGATGTGAAGGCAGGGGGTGGCGGCTGAGGCAGGAAAGACACCTTTAGGCTCCAGTAATGATGGTAAGGGAGGGGCCTACAGACAGCGCAGGCTCCTTCTGCAGCTTGGTGATGGGCTGGGTAGCTGGCTGGAACAGGAGTGCAGAAGCTGGGGTGTGTTGCTAGGGTGTGGTGCAGTGTGGTGAGCCCCCTAAGGGGGGACAACAGCATGTGGCATGCAGCAGAAGACCCCCCCATGGGGGGGGGGGGGGGGGGGGGCGGGACTGCAGCAGAAGAAGCAGCAGCCCAAGGCAGGAAGGGGTAAGTTGCATCCAACTTACCTCAAAACTCTGAGAACAAGCCAGCAGCTACCAGTAGCCAGAGGCAGGAAGGGTCCTGGTCATCTTGTCCCCAGAAGCTCCTGAGACCAAGCTTGCAGCAGCAATAGCAGCAGCCTGGGACAGGGGGGGCCTTGGCCACCTTCCTCCCAGAGGCTCCTCCCCCAGAAGCTCCTGTCTATTTGTAACATTCAAATACTGTGGGCCCTAAGGCCCACCCAGCTAACTAGTAGCCCCTATTGTATGGGAGTTAATGGGTGAATGCTACAACAAAATACTTGGGACAACTAATGAAAAAATAGGATAGGAGCATCATGTGGGTCAAAGGCTCAAAATGTGAAAATAAGCACACCTCAGGGGGACACTGAGCAGAGCCCCCCAGGCCACACCCACCAGTGCTCAAAGGCATCCAAGGATCTGTGGACACCACTCACTGGTGCTTTGCCTGGAAACGTGAATGGACAAGTGAGAGGAAAGCAGCCCCACAGTCTCTGGGCACCTTCCTGGCCAGAGCCTCCTTCCTGGTCAAGTACAGGGCTCACTTGGCCAGGGCCAGGGGGAGGTTGACCAGGAGGGCCCAGGACTTGGTGGGGTCATGCATGCAGTGACCACCCAGAAGCTCCTGAGGGCAAGTAGCCCTGGCCTCCTGGCCAGGGCAGGGTTTTATACTGCTGGGGCAGCACAGGTGCTGGCCCCAGGCTCTAGCTCCACTGGCTGCAGATCTGGGAGGACCCAAGGAAGGTTGTTTTGCCCCAAGTGGCACAATTTGCTCCATAACAAAGTGCATGTCCGGGCATGTATGGTGAGGGAAAAAGCCCAGCTCAAATCTACACCACTTCTGTTTGAGTTGCTGCAAGTACATGTGCTTGTATGTGTGGACATGCCCATTGAAGTTAAAGGAAGAACACAAAGTTGGTGTGAGAGTAACTGAAGGATGAATTTGATTCAGTGGACTTTAAAATTTAGCAGGTCTGACTGCATAATGTTAAGTATACAGTGAACACTTCACAGGGTACAGACAATTAGCAGTGCACAGGTTTTAGGGTTGTTTTTTTCCCCCTTTTTTGTTTGGTTGATTGAAAATACAAGATGTAACTTGCAACAACTATGACCTAGAACACACAGATCAAGCATAATGATATAACTCATTTGGGTTGATGTTTTTGATGGAGGCTGGCTCTGAGTATATTATATTTATATATTAACATGAAAAAAACAGATTGACCTCTATTCCTACTAAGGCTGGTTAACAAGTAGATCTATGTTGCAAGCAGAAGTAGCAGTTCAATAGCATCACATACTGCTTTCACATCCAAGCCTGTTGAATATTTAATTTATGGAGAAGACAACAAGTTATCCATCTTTCTTACATTCTGTGCTGCCTTTTGGTCCAGTAATGATGTAGATCAGTTCTCCTCACTACTACAGAGGCATAAGAGCTGGACTTCATCTATGATTAAGAAATTAAACTAATTCAAATGACAACATTGTCATGTTGTTGATCCAAAAATCTATTTCTACCAATAGTAAACTAATCAGAAACATTAGTATAAATCTTTTTCTTGGCATAATATGTATCCATTTTTTTTAGCTACAGTCTAGTTTACTTCCATAATCCCTGAAGTATGGGAAACTAGATTTTACTAAGAGCTTCCCATTCCAACTCTGGGAACTCTTAAATGATTAAATACCTTAATACTAGGCCTGTGCAAAATGGCTGGTATTCCCTTCGGATTTGGCCAATTCGGGGGACAGTGATTCAGTTTGATAATTCAAATCACCACCTTGAATCAGTTTGGCTGAATCTGATTCAGAGATTTGGTTGCCGCAGAATTGGCCCAATCTCTGAATCGACCAGGCCCTATCCCCCGCCCACTCTCCCAGCCCTGTCTATGGCTGCCCTGCCTGGCCCTAGCACCCCAGCACTCACTGGCTCCTGCCAGGTGAGGGGGGCGATCTCTGCTGTCCCCCACTGCCCCACACTGAGTGGGGGGGATTTACCATGAACCCCCAGAGTCCCCGGTGGCCACTGCAGCAGCCAGTGAGTGTGGGGGTTTTGTGGGGTTTTTTTTAAGTGTCAGGACACTGGGGCTGTGCGGGGCATCCATTGATGGGGCTGAGAGAGAGGGCAGGGGTCAGGGGATACTCAGGGGGCTAAGGGAGCAGGCAGGGGATGGGGACTGGCAGGGGTCTCCCCATGGTTCCCTCCCTCCTCCTCCAGCACCCCCCCCCCGCCCCCTACTTACCAGCATACAGCCCAGGTCCAGCTCCCTGCGGCAATGAGCGGGGACTGCCTAAATCTCCAAATCTCTCTGAAGCTCTCTGAATCTTTTTTGAATCAATTCAGAGAGCTTCAAATTGATTTGGACCTTCTTATTGGTCTCCCAATTTGATTTGGATTCGGAAATTTGGCCTCTGAATCAGGCCAAATCTCCTCCAAATTGAATCAGCAACTAAAGCTTCACACAGCCCTACTTAATACTTATTCCCTAAACTATTCCCTTTAACACTTTCCTTTCAATGCTTTGGCAGTTCCTCAGAGTAATAGAAAACAATGTTTAAAATATATATAGCTAGACTAGATGCTGATGTCATTTCCACTTATATATAGTAGGATTATCTCCACTGCTCTCAGCTTCTCTGATTATTAAGATTATAACTGAACTTTGAAGTTTTATAAGGCATTTCCCACCATTTCTTAGGTTAAGGAAGGTCAAATCTGCCATCTGTATTTGTTGACTCTTCAGCATACCAGTCTATTCTGACATTTTCATGCAGCATAACTAATATAAAATCTCATGATATTTGAGAAAGTAAATCTTGATATGATGGACCATCTGCCTGCACCATATCATTGTAAGTTGCCATAGGCTGTCAAACACCTAATTTGTTAGTATCTTATTTGCCTTTCCAAAGCAGAAGGTGAAACTGAGGAAATCAAATGAGAAGAACAAACATTGAATGTCAGCAAGAGACAGGGCCCAGCAATACATCAGAATGCTCATGTGGTGATCTGCAAAATAACTTTGAGCCGTTGCAAGGTAAAGATAAGAGGCTCTGGCAAATGTTTGTTGAAGAACATCATGCTGCTAGAGAGAGAGAAGGTTAAAGGAAGTCACAAAAAAGAGAACAGATTAGAAATATATAGATAATAAAATGCCTACCTGAGGGTACTTTTTTGTGATCCTAATCAGCACAGTAAGAGACGTAGCATTGGCAACAAATTCTCTCTAACTGTATCCCTACTGTTTTCAAGGTTTTTACTATAGTGCTTTTTAGTTCATTCCTCTGTCTTAATTTTAAATAGCATCCTGAATGGGTTTACAGCTGTTTTTAGTAACCTAAGAAGTCACTTTATTTAGTTCAGGACTCAGCAGTCCATTTTTATCTGTTGAGATTTGGATTTAGTTTTCTGGATTACCTATGGCTTGATAGTCTAATCTTATTATGCCTTGGAAAACTGGCATGCAATATTTGTTTCCTAGGCAGTTCAGTGTGTTTAAAAAATATGCCTTCTTCTTGGGCTTCTGCTTTGTTTTCCATTGTGTCTATTTTAAATATGCTGTCCTTGAATTACTTTTACATTTATGTAGTGATTTAAATGTGCTTTTCTCTAAATTACAAGAAGATATCACATTATTTTAATCAGGGTTCACTTCAAATAATAATAATAATAGAGAGCTTTTGCTAAAAAACAGGGATAATAAAGGCGACATGTTTGTGGGAGTTATGCTTAAGACTCTAGTAAAACCTAGAAATGATATCCTTTTCATGTTGACAGACCCTTAAACAATACATTCCTGAGGTTTAAAACAGTAAACTGCACAAAGTAAAACACTATTTTTGACTGACTAGTTTTATTTTAAAATGTACAGTTGAAATTGGTTTAAAATTTAAAATTGAAATGGTTCTCCAGTATATTTTTCTTCAGAACACTTTTTGAATATCCTAGACCAGTGGCTTTCAAACTTTTTTTTCATTTTCAGACCCTTAAAACATTTTGAATGGAGGTGCGGACCCCTTTGGAATTTCAAATGGAGGTACCCCTTTGATTGTAAGTGTGGGTATTCACATACTTTTGATTGATCATAATCATTTTTTGCAGTCCCTTTAGACATAGTCTGTGGACTCCCCAGGGGCCTGTGGACCACAGATTGAACACCACTGTCCTAGACTTGCATCACAATAAACCAAAGTTAATGCCATTGGACTAAACTGATTTACCCTGAGCCTAATCATGCCCCATAGATTCATTCACAGAGTATATTCTCTCCCAAGCTCAACAAAAGCCATCCTATATTAACCTGGAGTCTATGGGTACATCCACACATGTGTGGACATTTGGTTTCCCAGGGACAACTAACAGTCAGCATATCTTGGTGCCACAGCAAAAAAAAAGACCAAAGCATCACATGGTCAGGCAGTATGCCCTTGTAGCATGAAGAACACTGGACTGTGTGGTATATGGCGCTGCAAACGTGTTTGCGGAATCACATACCACACATCTACACTCATCTGGATGCATCCTATGATAAGAAAGAGTACTACTCTTGGTGCTTCAAACAATGGCTGCAGATAGAGAATCTTGTTTCTCAGGCAGTTCAATATATTTAAAAATGATGCATTCTCCTTGTGCTTCTGGTTTGTCTATTTTAAAAGCACTTCTGCAAAATCTGTGAGAAAACACAGGTTATATAAAATGGTCCTCCACGTAAATGGCTTTGTTCCCCATTAGGATATAATAATTAGTAGGCAATCTTCATGGACTTTCCCATAGATAGGCATACTATACTCTAATTGAATGAGACTGACGCATCTCTCTCCTCAGAATTTTCCATGCCAGGGAGTTTTACAAATATCATTGAAAGTAGTGCCTGGCATTCTATTGCTAGCTCATAACTTCTGACAAAATGAGGAATTATTTGCATAAATTGATTTACTGGTTATCCTTACAAGTTTGTAAGGATTTTCAAAATGTGTGATAATAGAAACCTCACAAAAATCTCAAGACTAGCTGAACTCTAGCCACTCCCTCTTTTCTCTTAAAGTTAGAAAAGGATAGGAAGAACCATCATTTTCTTTGAGCAGAAAAGAATAAAGGTGGCACAGATGTTGCATTTGTTCTGGGAGAAAACCTTTTATTCCAGGATCCTACCGATGTATCAGTCCATTGTCCCACTTCAAGTACTTGTAAAATATGCAAGATAAAATCTGCTAACACTTTTTCCTGGGACAATGCTGCATATGTCTCTTACTTAATAGCAGTTCATTCAGGTTGAAAATATTCATGTTGAAAAAAATGAAAATAAACAATTAATATTCAGGTCCATATTCTGTTCTACCTATTAGACACGTAAGTGGAGTTATATGCCTAAGTAAAATCTTATTCCATCCTGCTTGATTCCCTAAAATACTGTTAATACAACAGTTGGGTGTGTCTGCTTCCTCAATATTTTTTTTACTCAATCCTAAGGGTAAGATGACAGAGTATAACAAAAGCAGATTCTCAGTGGCTTTTCAGGGCCCCAAGCAGGGTGGAACATAATCGCACCCAAGGGTCTAAGTCCGCTTGGATGCCTGATAGGTAGAACAGAATCTAGCCCAAAGGGTTTGAGCGTACAACCATTAAAATCAATGGCAACACACTGGTTCAGTTCAGTGCTGCAGAATCAGAGTTTGAGAGGGTTCTTGCTGTTCTGTGGCAGATTGACTTGGTCTTTGCATAGATCATCTGGGGCTATGTTCTTCCATTCTCTCTATACCAAACCAATCTATCACTTCACAGGAAAACCATGTGGCTGCTTCTCAATAATCCATTTTGAACAGAATGGAAAGAGAAGGAATCCTTTTGTGATCCCTCAAGGTTGGAGGAAGCTGCAAAGTGAAAAAAACATTCATTACCACAGTGGCTTTCAAGCCTGTGTAAAATAGCCAGATCTTCAGCAAACTTAATTATTCTAGGATCTATAATAATGATGATGATTCGATAATGTTCATTCAACTTGATCAAATGCTGAATCTATACCCACCACTGACATAAAGTCATTTGTACCACACACACACGCACACACTCACACACACAAATTAGATGACACGTGCTTGTCTGGTGCAAACCCAGCCTAATCTGTGTCAAGAACATGACAGGACTTTAAACTAAGCAACTATTCACAACTTCACCTAACACTTTTGTGTTGCAGTTAATTAAAAGACTAGTCTAAAAGAATTGAAATTGAAAACACTAAAACACTGAAAAAGAATGTTCTTCAAAATGTCTTGGAGTCATCAGAGTAATTGATAGACATGATTGTAATTTATTAGAAGCAATAATTTGTGCACTACATTGAGGAAAACATGTTTTTTTCTACTTCACAATCAGTGGAGAAACCATTGGACCAGGATAATTTATTACCATGCAGGAGAATTTTGGCCTCTTTCGACATTAAAGCATCATTAAGTATGTTCAAAGGATTATACCAGTAGGGGACCTGTGATTCAGTCTAAGTTAATACACTGGAAAGTGTACATCTCAGCATGAGATGGTCTGAAGGTTGTTACAAAATGTATAGAATTGTCATATAATTCCTCTTTTCCAGTTTATATTTGTCTGCCGGCTATTTTAAGAAATGATCCAGTTCCTTGTTGAGATTTTTAATTGAATTCAAGTTGTCAGGAGTTTTAGTACTCAGAGTAGGACAAGCATACTTCCAATCCAAGACTGTTAATTGATAAAAATTGACAAACATTTCTTTGTGCTTTATAAATTGAAAGGCCACGTCCAGATGAGTCTTAAGCGTAACGTGTAGACAGGGCCATAAGGTAACCAAAGCGTGTGTGTGTGTGTGTGTGTGTGTGTGTGTGTGTGTGTGTGTGTGTGATCACAAGCTGCTGTTGGTTGTAGCTCACATCAGCAGATGCTGTAAAAGAACACTGCATTAGTTTCATCCCACTGCAAGGCACAAACATTTTTGAAATGTCAAAGTCTTGCAGGATACAAAAGATATTCTTCACTCAGGTTTAATTCCAAAGCGTTCCTAATACAGGCCTCTGTTCTGAAATAGCTTCTTTCTACTCATTGAAATTCATTCCTTCTATAGATTTCATCCTCCATAGGTAGGTTACCTCCTTGGTGAGCCTCAAACCAACATCAGGTAACCATTTTCATGGTTATTAGTTCCCCTGGGAGAAAAGGTTATCCCGGCAATTTGGTCAAGGGTCTTTATTTGAAGGGAAAGTTATCAAGGTTTAATAACCCTCCATTATTAACTGATAGCTTTGTGCAAGAATGTTCAGCTACCTGCACATTTCCACTCAATATAGAGATGACAGAACCAAGGTGACAACACTAACTTTACAAAACAAAAAAGAACTTGTAGAGTAACATAGATGCATGCCATTCTAATCCATCACATATACTTCTCTGTTATCGAGTTTTAACTGTTTTAAGAGCACACATTGGATTAATTATGTAGCAATCTTTTTTCTTAACTATGCTCTTGCATACTTTCTAAGTTTCTCAGACAGTTTGATAGATACAAGCATCTCATATTTATTTGCTTGGTATCTTTCAGCATATATGATTGTTGCAGTGTATTGCTACAACCCTGCAAAAACACTCTGCAGGGTTGTATGAGTTGTTGGAGAGTCTCTTGAGTATTTTCGTTTACATATATTCAAATATATGTAATATGTGGTCCCCTCATCAATCCAGTGGTCTTCTCATAAATATGTGAGTTGTTGGAGAGACTCTTGAGTATTTTCGTTTACATATATTCAAATATATGTAATATGTGGTCTCCTCATCAATCCTGTGGTCTTCTCATAAATATATGGAGTTCTTGTCAATCTTCCCAGTCAGCGGTCATGGCCAGCATCAAGACCCCTGCAACAGAGAGGTTACCCTGCAGCTCTGGAGTTGGTGCCATCTCAAAGGTTTTGGCTTCTTAGACCACGATCCACATTTCCCCAAAAAGGGTATCCTTGGGTATGATGGTCTTCATCTCACTTGAAAAGGTATGAGTTCACACCAAAAATCTATCAAAGACAAGAACAGAACACCACCTGTCTCCATTCTCTCAGGCCCGATCCTCAAAGGGAATTTACAAACCACTTTTCATAGATGAGCCTATGAACTGCACTTCATCAACCTTGTAGGTACAAAAACTCCTGAACTCAATATAAACATTGGAATTCTGACACACTGCGACCTGCCAGACATGTGATTCTCCCCAGGGATCTCTGTACCTTTACCTGCCCTAGCA
>NW_005842048.1:1779539-1780133 GCF_000455745.1 Alligator sinensis
TTTCCTGCCTGGGGCAAGGGGTTGGACTCGATGATCTGCTGAGGTCCCTTCCAACCCTAATATCTATGAATCTTGAATCTATGAATCAAATGTAATTCCATTTGAGGATTCCATTCCCATGATTCACTGCTAATTAACCAATACTAGGGACCAGCCACTGGAATTTATTCATTGCCACACATTTCTGTCTTCTTTTTTAATGTTAATAACACAGTTTAATTTTTTTGACTACTTTTGTACTCCTGGTGCTATATTTTAAACACAATCCTTGTGCTATAAAAAAGATGTTTGAATATTTATGTGTGAACAAATTACCAATGAGTTCCTGCTTTTGTTCTTGAATTTCACAATTACAAAATGTTTTCTTCAGTAGAGTGTATGAATTGAATATAGTTAGAAAACTTTCTCTGTGAATAATTTTAATAGGTGGATTGCTTGTACATAACTAATACAATTTTTCCTGATTGAAATTGAAGCTGTTTGATAGGATACAAAGATCACATGGTGTGTTTTTTTTCATTGACTGGATGAATCTCTTTTTCAGAATAGCTTTATTTTAATATGTTGCAAACATCACTTTCCTGTTTCTTTAGC
>NW_005842048.1:1780143-1789129 GCF_000455745.1 Alligator sinensis
CTCATTTGCTGAAATATGAGAAAAGAGTAAAAATAGTTTAAGTTAATTTAATCTCTCTTACTTTTTAAAGTGAATTTTGACCTACCTGGTAGTTTTTATTTGATTGTACATTTAAAAATCATCCAGGGATCCTTCCTTATTCATAAGAAACAAAGGCTGCCTACAGATTTCTCATTTGCATTGGAGAACACTCAATTAAGTAAGTCTGTTCTGTGTTCTAATCAGAATGCTCCAGCATCCCCTCACCCCTGCCCTGCATTTCAAAATGGCCAGAGGGTGCTTTAACTAAATGTCACACACGAGCTTTAGTTAAGGTGCCCCCATGGCCATTTTGAAACATGGGGGGACTTCATACATGTGATGGTGAGCTGTTTTAATTAGTGTGGCTGTCCAGGAACTGCTCTAATTAAAATGCACTCCTGCCACCTACGAGCATGAGTATAGGGAGCTAAAGCTGCTTTATGTATTCAGTATCCTTTCCAGTGATATTGAGAATATTATGATTTATTGACCTTATATGGTGCTTTATGCTAAGCAGCTGTTAGTTACTTTAACTAATATATCTGCTTAATTTAGTTGTACTTCCCATCACTCTCCTTGGTGTGACTCTGCTCTTAGGATATTTTACTACTATACCTGGAAGCATAATGATTCCTTCTTTCTTTGTGCTGTTGTTGTTTCTCTTAGAGAATGCTGTTTGTTCTTAGAATGATAAATTCCTAAATAGAAGCCTCAGATAAAAAAAAAATCTAGTCTCCTTGTTATGTTTCTTGATAAAGAAATAGCCTTTTCAGCTTTTAAAAATTAAAATATGTATTAAAAAGGGTTCAATTGAAACTTTGATGATATTCTTTTGTCTACTTATTAACTATTTGTCCTGTATTATATATTCATGAAAAAATATATATGTAAAACATATGATAGTGATATGATAGAACATTGTAGTGATTTTCAATAGCTTACCACATCCACAGGTCTCGATGGGTTGTTTTAACAGCAACAGATCAACTGAGTCTAATGATGCATAACAATAAGGCCCTACTTTTATCTGAATAAGAAGAAAAGGATGGAGCTTGACACCATTAATAGCAATAGATACATCCATAATGAGATTTTGAGTAGTTTCCAGTTTGAAAAATGGTCTGAGATTTGCTAGTCAAGACATCTGGCTCTGTGCAAGCATAAGAAATAAATATGTCAAAAATACAGAATAGTGGACATTGTGATGTTAACAGTTTGCCAGCAGGTGCAGAATAGCATGCGAGTTACCAAAGACTATAGGGAAAAGCATCCCAAGAATTCCAAATATTTGCAATAATTACTCCGGTGTAACATTACTAATAGCAGCTGCCAAAACTGTGTTCACAATACAGTCAGAAAACTTAGCAGACAGGCTTCTTCTGTCCCCATTATCATAGATAATGTTTGATGGTAAAAATCTAAATAGCAGCTTGGAAGAGTTCGTTAATTGTTTTATAAATCCTTTTTGCATGTATTCTGTTTTAAAAGCAGTTAAAAGTCCCTTATCTACCAATCACAGATTTTTTTTTCAGGTTCTTAAAGCGGTAAAGGAAACCTTTGGATAGAGTTTCTTACTATTATATTTTAAATTATTTTTGTATGCTCAGATAAAAGAGTTATTGGTTATTATCTTGTTCTTAAAAGATTACCTAATCTAGTCTAGACCAGTGGTGCCCAATGTTTTTTGCCTCAGGCTGAATTAGCACTGTCCAGTTCATCCATAGGCTAGTTCCAGCTGTTGGTACTGGATTTATGACTCAGATACTTGTTCTAGGCAGACCCAAACCCTCAAACAGACCAATTCTTCCATTCAATAATACACAAATTTTATTTATACACAGTGATAGCAGATAAGAACAATGCAGACAAGGCAAACAAAATAACCCCTCTGATTCTATATCTACCAGTCCTAAGGCTGTCACAGAGGGAAAGGTGTGTCTGGCCAGTATGCAAGCTTCACCCTGTGCTTCTTTCTTGAATGTCAGATGTCAGCAGTCTGGAAGTCAAGGGTGGAGACTCCCTCCCTACCACACATGGTATGGGTTAGACAGGCTGGTGGTGTGCCCTCTATATCTGGTGGCCTTGGGTTTCCCCCTTGGGGGACCTTTTGCTGTTCTGAAATCCCTCCTTTTGTATTCTTTCTCTCCTTTGATAACTATTCATTCCCAGGCATTGTTGATTGGTTTCCTTGTGGTCATCATATTGTCCATGTTCTGTTCTGTCAACATATTCCTTTATTTCCCAAACCCATTACATGCTCCCATCTTAATTTGGTCATTTGCCAGTGTCTTAATCTGGGTATGCCCTAGCCTCCTAATGTGGTTTGTCCACCAAAACTGGAAATCCCAATGGCTCTGCAGTTGGGGACTATGACCTGGCTTCAACATAGCAAGCTTTTCTTTTGTTGCAGAATGGTGTGGTACATATCTTCAATTTACCATCCTTTTTGTCTGCTCACTTCAGTCACTGGGTCTTGAAGGAAACTTTCACAGCCTTTTAGAAACCAGTTAACTCTTGCTGTTCCCCTACAAGCCAATTCCTAACAGCAAACCTCTGAATATCATTTTCTAGCTATCACCAGCAGTAAGCCTGATCTAGCTGCATGGGGTGTGCAGGTGGGGAGTTGGGGGGATGATCAGCACAGCACAGCTCATCCCCAGTGTGACCCAACCCTGCTACATAGTGGGAGGGAGCATGGCCCAAAGTTATGCAGGGGAGGCAGCATAGCCTGGCCCCAATCTGGTAGTTTGTGTATGGCGGGTGGGGGAGAGCATGACCCAGCCTTGACATAGTGTCACAGGCTTTTGAACATGGCAGCAGGGGAAGGGTGGCAGTATTACTTGCCACTGCTCCATCACCACCAATTTCTCAACCTAAAGGAAACTCCATGGGCCAGATGCCATGGCTCTGCAGGCCTGATTTGACCCATTGGCCAGGGTATGAAAACCCTTGCTGTAGACTATGACAACTGTGCCTGACACTCCATAAAATAAATGTAATATTTCATAGGTACCACTAATATGTAGTATGCATGTATTCAATTTATATGCTAACCTTCCCAAAAAAGGCCCAGGATGACTTACAATAAGAAAACAAAATATTCACTATGTAGCACAGTTATTAATTTAGAGAGTTGTTTCTATTCTTTGACTGAAATCAATGGAAATGACATCATAAATTCAACTGAAGCCATTCTTTACTTTGTGTGACAAAGATTCCTTTAGTCTTGTCTGAGTAGGAGGCCTAAAGAGAAATGAAATACAAAGAACTACGATTCAGTATTACTTCACAGGCTAAAATGGAAAAGACTTGCAACAAGGCACCATATGGAATAAAAATAGGTTACACTGGAAGGATACATTTTCCCAACAAAACTTTACTTTTTGGGCTAAGGCTTTACTTTGTTTAGGCTCCAGTTTGGGATTTGTCATAAACCCCACAGAATATCTATGCTAAGTGCCTCTTAGGGCATGCATGTACAGTTTCTGTGAAATTGGAGAGCAAAGCTGGCCTTATTGGTGGGCAGTGTGGGTGCAATGGTAAGAAGGGCATTGGCAGTGTGGTACAGTTCTGCAGGCAGAGATGGGGGTGAGGCAGAGTGGTGTTATGGGGGTGGGGCAGTGGCTAACATTGTATTTTCTATAACCTAGTTGCATTCCCCTCCTCACCCCCATCCCTCTAAAGTTAGTCCCTCGCTCGGGCAATATGTATTTCCCTACTGGCTTTGTCATCTTTTTTTGGATTCACAATCCTAAACTTTTACTAATAAAAGTCAATCTGTTTAGTACCTAAGGGAGATGATTGTTAACACCTGTGATGTAAAGAAAAATGAGTCATTAATGGGCCATTAACTCCCTTATCTGCCTGCAAAGTAATACACACTAGAGCTGCACCAGCTCAGGGAGGGGGGGCTGCTGCTCAGCAATGGCAGTGGCAGCAGAAATGGGGCTGAAGCCAAGATACTCATTTTAATTTCCCCTGGTCATGATCCTTGCAAGAATTTGTGCAAGGGTCCACAAGTGTGTGCAAGCATGTACAAGGGTGTGCTGTGATGCTTGTTTTAATTTTTACCAGCCCTGAAACTTTGAAGGAGACAAAATGTTGTGAGTACCTAAGAAGAGGATGTCAGGGGCATAGAACAGGAAATTGAAAGCTCAGTTAATGACCACAATGAAAGAAGATACAGACACAATGAAAAAATGCTTGAAATCTGTTAACAGCAACCTATAAAGTAGCAAGAAGATGGTCACAGTGGAGACATCAGATGAAAAATGCAAAGATGATCCACAATTCAACTTCCAAGAACCATTACAAGAGACACAAAGAGATCCAAATGAAACAGAAATTCTTCATTTGGACCAAAATGATGACAATGCCACTAGTGATAGAGATTAAATGATTCCTATTATTGGTAATGTCATTTGTGATCCTGCTTTATGACCCAGTCTAATGCCTCAGTTCAAGAGCTGTTAGTGACCAATGGTCCACCAAAAGTAAAGAACATGGATTTTCTTCTGGATGGGTAGAATCACCATTTTTGTGACATTTTTGTATATAAATCTTGAAAATGGTGACATTCTCAAACAGTGCTAGCTGCTTTGGAGTCCACTGACAAGGGTTTTTGTTTCTGCTGCAAGCACTTTGACTTGAATCAAAATCACCCCTAGCATTTGAAAGGTTGAATGATTGTAAGCACATTTCTCTGATTCTCTTGTCATGAAAAGTACTCCAGTCATTTCAATTCTTGCCAATCATGGATCAAAGCAGAGCAAAGGATCAAACAGGATAATTGCATGGACATGGAGTTTCAACATGTGATTAAACAAGAGACAAACACTGAGAGAACTTTCTAGAAAGGCTCATGACATAACAGTATCTTTGTAAAAATAATTAAGCTTTTTGAGGCTTATCTACCAGGCTCTTCATGGTGAACAATGGGAACTTCCTCAGTTTGGTGGAGTTACTAGAAAAGTACCATAAGTAATGAAGGAATATTTGCAACACATACGTTCCAGGAAGGTGACAGATCATTACTGCAGAAAAACATTCCAGAATGAGATAATTGAATTATTGGCAAAGAAAATGCTGCAAGGCATTCTTAAAAGGTTGTGGTGAAGTACCAAGAGTGCTACTCCACGATATAGGACTGGACTCCAGATATGAGCCATTCTGAAAAGATGTCTGTCACTGTTAGGTTTCTTAACACTTTAAATGGCAAAGGGATGATTCAGGAGCATTTTCGTAGATTCATAGATTCATAGATGTTAGGGTTGAAAGGGACCTCAATAGATCATCGAGTCTGACCCCCTGCATAGGCAAGAAAGAGTGCTGGGTTTAGATGACCCCAGCTAGATGCCTATCTAACCTCCTCTTGAAGACCCCCAGGGTAGGGGAGAGCACCACCTCCCTTGGGAGCCCATTCCAGACCTTGGCCACTCTAACTGTGAAGAAGTTCTTCCTAATGTCCAATCTAAATCTGCTCTCTGCTAGCTTATGGCCATTATTTCTTGTAACCCCCAGGGGCGCCTTGGTGAGTAAAGCCTCACCAATTCCCTTCTGTGCCCCCATGATGAACTTATAGGCAACCACAAGGTCGCCTCTCAACCTTGTCTTGTGGAGGCTGAAGAGGTCCAGGTGCCCTAGTCTCTCCTCATAGGGCTTGGCCTGCAAGCCCTTAACCATACGAGTGGCCCTTCTCTGGACCCTTCCAGGTTATCCACATCCCTCTTGAAGTGTGTCGCCCAAAATTGCACGCAGTATTTGAACTGCGGTCTGACCAGCGCCCGATAGAGGGGAAGTATCACCTCCTTGGATCTGTTCGTCATGCATCTGCTGATTCACGATAAAGTGCCATTAGCTTTTCAAAAAGTGCCATTAGGTTTTCATTTTATTCATTTTAAAACAGTGGATAAGTCCACAGGCCAAGAACTAATTGATACTATACTTACTGTTTTGAAGGAAAACAACATAAATATCTGACACTGCTGGAGTTATGAAAATGGTGCAAATATGAAGGGGAAAAGTAAGGGTGTATAGGCAAGAATCTTCAATCAAAACCCAAGAGTGGTTTTTGTTCCGTGTTCATGCCACTTGCTCAATCTTATGATAGTAGATGTTTCAGCATCTTCAAAACAGTCCAAGTCCCTCTTTAGCATTTGGCAAAGATCTACATTCTGTTCTCTAGCTGTGTTCATCATTGAAAGTGTCTCACAGATCATGTCCATGTCACTGCTAAGCTAGTATGTGAAACACGCTGGAGTGCAGAACTGAAATCATTAAAGCTGTCCACTGTGCCCTTATTGCATTGGCTGAATTGGAGCAAGCAGACGCTGGTATCCATCAGGAAGCACACACCCTGGCATATCAACTCACCAAATTCAAGTTTTTTATCTCCATTGTGGTGTGGTACAATACCTTTTTTTCAAGTCAATGTGGTAAGCAAAAGCTTGCTGAGCAAGAAAAATGTCAACATTGTTGCAGACACAAACTTGATAAATGTGTGATGACTATGTTATAAATTACAGGAAAGTCAGGCATGAAGGAGCTCTGACAACAGCTAAGGAAACAGCTGAAAACCTTGGTGTTGATCTGGTTTTTAAAGCAGTCCTACGCATTCATCATAAAAAGTGTCAATTCAGCTACTCATGTGAAGAACTATGAAGAACCTGGCTATCTCCAAAGGCTACTTCCAATGGACAGCAGTGCTCCTCAGAAGTTCTAAAATTTATTTACAGCAATGAACTTCATGACAACTTCCCAAACACATGGATAGCACTCAGGACCTTTTAACCATGCAAGTATTGGTGGTGAGCAGTGAAAGGAGCTTTGCAAAGTTGAAGCTCATAAAAACATTTGCAATTGACCATGGAAGACAAGAGGCAATCTTCGTTGTCTGTCAAGAACACTGTAGCTCAAACTATCGATCTGTTACAAGCAAGATCAGAGCTTGTGGAAGCAAAAGCAAGCAGAGTCAACTTCTGAGTCTTGGAATTGTGGTGAACAAAGTTTTTTATTAGTTATTGTTATTAGTTCAGTGTTTAATGTTTAATTTATTTGTCACTTAGCTATAATATTGGTTTTTAAACATAGCATTTCTTATTTGAATCACATTTAATTAAGTTGGATTTTGTATCATTTCCTCTAATTTTTTTTAGTAAACTAAAAAAAAATTGAGATTAAGCTTTATTTTTTAAATGGGGGGGGGGGAAGGGAGGGAGTGGTGGGAAGAACATGGCAAAATATAAGTTCAGGGCACCATTTCCCCTAAGGCTGGTTCTGTTGCAGAACTTCCATTTCTTGGTCAAATAATTTTCTTATAAGAACTACCAACAGATGATTTCTTTTTGATGACTAACTTTCTGGGTCTTTTCCCCCCTTAGCTTATAGCTTTTCTTTCTACCTTTTCTTTTTCTTCTTCTGTTAAGATACAGCAATCAAAGAGTATAGAGCTAAGTTGTCACCAAGGGATTCATAGATTCATAGTAGATGACCCCAGCTAGATACTCATCTAACCTCCTCTTGAAGACCCCCAGGGTAGGGGAGAGCACCACCTCCCTTGGGAGCCCGTTCCAGACCTTGGCCACTCGAACTGTGAAGAAAAGAACATTAGTTCTTCCTAATGTCCAGTCTAAATCTGCTCTCTGCTAGCTTGTGGCCATTATTTCTTGTAACTCCCGGGGGCGCCTTGGTGAATAAATACTCACCAATTCCCTTCTGTGCCCCCGTGATGAAGGGAGTTCAGTTTAATATGTACTACATTCTCATCTAACCTTTTGTATATTCATTGAATAGCCTTCCTCTTAAATTTTATCAGGAAATACTTGTCTACCTATCTTAAAAGACAATTGAAAAACAGAAGCATGGCTAATTAGAATAAGTAAAAAGGGGAATTAGGCTCATTGTCTGGCATGAAACTCTTTCATAAAAAACAAAAAAAACTATAGGAAAATCTCAGAAGCTGACTGCTTAAAGAGATGCTGCAAGCTTTTAGAAACCTTTTTCAAGATACAAAGTATAACTTCCGATTGTTGCTAACCTGCAGGATCCATTCAACAGTTGGCAGCAACAATGGCCAAGAAGCATTGCTATATCCTAGCACATCCTCAGAACAATTTGTTGAAACTGACAACACTTTTTTTTGTTTGTTTTTTGCATTCAGAAGGTGTGTATGTAAAAGTAAAAGCCAATATGACAATCAAAATCATTTCAGTTTTAGTATAGAGTAAGATAAATTTAAATTAAAATGTTTCCCCAGTTTTGTGGTGCAGTCCATTGACTTGCAACTTTATGAATGAACATCCCTTTCATAAGACCAAGTACTCTGGAGCCAAGTTCATTTTCACTTGCTTTTCACTTTAAAAAAATGTTTTAAATGCCAAGGTAAAACACTAGTGCTACAGACTTTTGAAACTTAAATGTTTTGATGTGAGTAAGTATGTCCATTTTTCTTCTCTGTGGGTGCATCTGTATGTGTTATTAACTCAAAGTAGACTTACTGCACAGTAAAAATATTGCACAGTAAGCCTACCAGGGGAGCATGTGTAGACATGCTCCCTCTTGGGAGCAGGTTTGTTCCCACCCTGGTCTGTCCCCCTGCAGCTGAGGCAGTTCCAGAAGACAGCTGTCTTATGTCCCTATACACATTGGGAGGGGTCCTGATGTGCATGGGGAGGAAAGCTGGTGCTGTAGAGCTCGCCCAGTCTGTGCACATGGAGACAAGCCCTGTGCCCAGTGGGGCTTCCCCATGCAGCCTGGGGCTGGCTGGGACTTGTCTTGTTTTGGAGCAGGTCCCAGCCAGGTCTGGACTGAGTGGGGAACTCTCCTGATGCAGGGAGCTCCTGGCCCCAACTCCCCAATGAGGGAGGGGGCTTGGACATTGTTCCCTGTACCCAACAGCTGCCTGCTGCCCAGGTGGGCTCCAAGTGCAGAGGCCAGTTGGGACAATGTCCCTTGGCCTGGCCGCAGG
>NW_005842048.1:1789139-1791211 GCF_000455745.1 Alligator sinensis
CTGGCCCTAGCTCCACACAGGGAACAGGGACATTGTCCTATCTGGCCTCTGTACTCAGAGCCCACCCCAGCCAAAGACAGCTCCCGGGGCAGGGGCAATCTCTCAGCCTTGGCTGCAGTTGTGAAGGTGGGGCTGGGAGCTGCCTGCTGCCAGGGCAGTCCCAGCCAGGCTCCATGCTCAGAGCCCACCTTGGCAGCTTCACAGAGGCAGGGTCAGGAGCTGCCTGCTGCTGGGGCAGGGGGGCATTTTCTTGGCCCAGGCTCCTTACTTGAAACCTGCCCTGGGAACAGGCAGCTCCCAGGCTGAGTTTTCTTCTCCTGTCCTCTGCAGCCCAGGTTGACATCTGGGAGATGGTAAGCCATCTACACATGGGTGCTGCACAGCCATTACAGCATGGTCAATTTGCTTACCTGCATTTGCAGGTAGCAGATTAACCCCTCAGTTAAATAATTGACTGTGCAGTAAGCATCTGCACATGTAGATGGTGACACTTTACCATGTAGTCAATTAGTCACCCGTGTGGTATTTTCTTCAAAAAGGAAAAAAGGGAAACTGGGCGATAAGGACAGATTAAGAGAACATCACCTCAGATTTTCCTAAAACATAGTAATTATGAGTTTCTTCTGTAAAACAAGTTCATCATGGGTGAGTGTCCTAAACACTGTGCTACTGGGTTTAAGAAGGATAGAAAGAGCAACAAATGCTTGTGAATCATGCTCCCATTTTTTTCCCCCCAAATAAACTATTAAAAAAAGTTGGCCCAAACTTGAAATTATTTTTCAGGATGAAAGAAACTGCATTTTAAAAGTGAATGAATCAATCATTGAAAAGTTTGCCCAGTTTTGTTTGTTTTTTCTTTAAAACAATAGAAAAAAAAAGGAGGGTAGTATCTTTTGAGAGGGATGGACCAGCTTTATCTTTATAAACTGCTATAAACTTTATAAACTGCTATCTTTATAAACAGTCCATAGTTACTGATAGTGTCTCACTTACTAATTTTGATGCTGTTATTCCTTGAAGATATCTCAGCAAAATAGTCTTTATTTATACTACTTAAAGTGATGAAGTGTTTTAAGCATTTTTTTAATCTACTCATAGTTTCATAGTAGCTAGGGTCAGGAGGGACCTGAACAGATCATCTAGCCTGACCCGCTGCCACAGGCAGGAATGAATGCTGGGGTCACAAGAGGCAGGAATGAATGCTGGGTTCACAAGGCCCCGGACAGGTGATCGTCTAACCTCCTCTTGAATATGCCCAAGGTAGGGGTGAGGGCCACTTCTCTGGGAAGTTGGTTCCAGATTTTGGCCACCCTAACTGTAAAATATTGCCTTCTGATCTCCAACCTAAACCTATTCTCCATCAGCTTATGACCATTGTTCCTCATCACCCCAGGTGGTGCTGGGGAGAAAAGAGCTCTGCCTATTTGCTGTTGATCCCCCTTGATGAGCTTGTAGGCAGCCACCAGGTCCCCCCTCAGCCTCCTCTTGCTCAGGCTGAACAAGTTCAGGTCCTTCAGTCTCTCCTCATAGGGCCTGTCCTGCTGCACTCTCACCAAGCGGGTGGCCCTCCTTTGAACCCTCTCCAGGCTGGCCACATCCCTTTTGAAATGCGGTGCCCAGTACTGGACGCAGTACTCCAGCTGCTGCCTGACCAAAGTCACATAGAGGGGGAGTATCACCTCTCTGGACCGGCTTGAGATGCACCTTTGGATGCATGACAAGGTATGGCTGGCCTTGCTGGCTGCAGTCTGGCATTGGCGGCTCATGTTCATCTTGGAGTCAATAATGACTCCAAGATCCCTTTCCACCTCTGTGCTTTCAAGAAGGAAACTCCCCAGCCTGTATGTATGCTGTGGATTCCTTCTCCCAAAGTGCAGCGCCGTGCATTCGTCTACGTTGAACCCCATCCTATTCTTGTCTGCCCACTTTTCTAGTCTGTTTAAATCTAATTGCAGCCTCTCTCTCCCTTCAAGTGTGTCCACCTCACTGCACATGTTAGCGTTATCAGCAAACTTGGAGAGCGTGCTTTTCACCCCCTCATCCAAGTCGCTGATGAAGATGTTAAACAGTGC
>NW_005842048.1:1792225-1808987 GCF_000455745.1 Alligator sinensis
TGAGCACTCTTACCCCGCTTGCTTCTCTCAGGGACTGTTATCCTTTGGGCCTGGAGGATCGCCCCCTTAAGGTACGTCCATCCCTCATGGGCTCCCATCTCCTCTACCTTCTGGGCCCTTAGTGCCTCCCCCACTAATCTCCTAAGCTCATTGAAGTTGGCCCTTCTGAAGTCAAGGGCTTTAGACTTGGTGTGAGCCCTAGACGCCCTGTGTTGGATAGTGAAATCCAGCAGGTGATGATTGCTATTGCCCAGGTGGTCAAGGACCTGCAGTCCCCTCATCAGGTCATACCCCGTGGCCAGGACCAGGTCCAGCAAGGTGTTACCCCTAGTGGGGCTGTGCACTTCCTGGATAAGGTGAAGGTCCTGTAATACAGCCAGGAACCTACGCGAGCAGTCAGACCTGGCTGTCTGCTCCTCCCAGCAAATATCTGGGTAGTTTAGGTCACCCATGACAATAACAACCCTTGGCCTAACTGCCTGCATAAGCTGACTGGAGAAGTCCTGGTCTAGCTCTTCCCCCTGGTTGGGTGGTCTGTAGTAGACACCCACTGTAAGGTCCCTTTCGCCACGCCCCCCTCGTAGTTTGACCCATCGTATCTCTGCCCGACCCTCCTCTAACTCAAAGCTAATCCTTGATGATGTGAGGTGGAATAGAATAGTTGAAATTATGGATAGTTGAAATTATAGAATAGTTGGTATTCATGTTGGTAGAATACTTAGTGTTCTAGGTTCTTAGAGAGTAACATAATATTTGATAAAAGATTCAGTTTGGCTAAAGTTTTTTTGTTTTGTTTTGTTTTTTCAGCGCTGATTAAGTGAGTCACTGATTTTTTTGACAAGTCTCGAGGGAGAAGATGAAATTCTCAGAATGAAGATTGACATTCACAATAAATATAAGGCATTTTCATGTGGGTTAATAAAATGTTTTTTCTTTATGGGACAATAATGACATGTAGTAACATGAAATAAGTAAGTGGTAGCCTCAATGTCTAGCTGTAAATTCTGCATAATCATCATTGGACTATGTTCCATATTTAAGTTACAAATTATGGGAAGTGTACATGCTGTGTTTAGTGGAAAGAGATTTTAAAATTAGTCTATATGAAAATGATAAAGTTCCTCTGCAGATAAGGGGCCTAATCCTGTCTTCCACTGATTTCAAGGAGATGATAATTTGTTCCAAAATGTTGATTAAAATAACCTTAGTAATAGCTGAGGATACCATATTGGGATGCTGGAGAAAAATAAACAAATCCCTGGGATGCAGAATAGCTATTATCTCCATCTCAGCAGCACATAAGATAGGGTTTTATCAATTTAAGGGTAAAATGTTTTTCTTCTATCTGCCTCTCACACTCCAGAATAGGAGAGGTTGGTTATTCACGTACAAAGAGAGCACAGCTGTAATTTAGAAGCGCTCGGCTCCTTTGCCAAAGGCATTTTAGGAATCCAAGCATAGATCCAAGAGTTCTTTTATTTAAACTTTTTTCATTGTTGTTGTTTGTAATTTGCCTTTTTCATATAGGTTTCTGATGCTAGGCTAACAATTTGTGATCATAGAGTCAAAATTTCCCTCTTGGTTACCACGGTCCTCTACTGAATTCCAGCTGGTCTGTATTTCTTGCAGCTTACATTCTTTCAAGTACTGGCATAACCATGGGTATAGTTGTAAAATGGGTAGACATAGGCATATCATATCTTCACTGTTATTGTTATTCATATTAGATTGATTACATGTTTCAGTTATGCTCATCCATCCTGCAGCCATTCCTTCATTTTGATGCTTTGTCATACCTCTTTGTCACTCGCTGCATAATCAACCAGCTGTCTCCCTAACCCTGTCCTCCTCCTTCCCTTCCATCCAGGAGGGGACTGGGTGGGAGTACATAATGCTTTACAGTGCCTCCTTCCCCTTGCACACAGGAAGTAGTGGTCCACAGCCCACATCCCAGAGAGCCAGAGGATACCTGATGATACCTAGAGGTGCCTTTTGCCAGCTTGTAGGGTGTTCTTTGAAAGGAATGGGATAACCATATTTATTATATAATTTTTAATTTTCTGCTTCCTTGCCAAGGATTTCTATTTCATAATGTTCAATTAAGATATGCCCTTTGAAGCCTGACCTTTCACTGCTGGGCTGCTATTAAGAAACAGCTTTGGGAATAGATTTGACATTTTCCCAATGGATCAAGAGATCTTCAAAACAAGGTGGAGGGGGGAATTCTGAAACACAAGAATAAAATGAAGGTTTTCATGGACATGGTGCTGGTTAATTTGCAAGCATTTGGGGAGAATTGCCTTTATATTGGCTGAGTTCATCCCATGTATTTGTATCCAACAGTGGCTGTGTGAAAATAATGTGGCATACAGTCAGCAGCAGCTATAGAAAAAGTCATTAATAATTATTAGTTATAGATTTGCTCATCAATAACTGTATGCCAAAGATATTTATTTCACATGCCTTTAAATGCCCTTTTTCAAAGAACTATGCCTCCAAAGAAAGAGAAACAGCTAGGAATGCGTTTAGGCAAGGTAAATGTTAAATGTCACTAAATGTTACATTCTTTAAAGGAGTTGGTCGAAGTGTCAATGAAGGATTCTATAAGGACCTATATTGAGTTCTTCCTGGGTTAGGTCAACTGCAGACATTCACAGAGGTTAAGCTGGGTAAAATATGGCAGGTGATCTGAATTGGTTCACCTAGGAAAGTGAACTTCGATAGGGAAGGAGTTAGCCCAATCTAGTGAACATCTGTACCTGTTCAGTGTAGCTGTGGGGATAGGAAAGTCCAGCTGCTCACTCCAGCCCCAGGGCTGTGTTCTTCCTAACTCTCTGACCCTGACTGGGCTATTTGTATCCTCCCAATCGCCGGCTGGACAACCCCCTTCCCTCCCCCTCACCAGTAGACCCACTAAACACCCCCTATTGTTGACTAACCCCCTGATCACCCCCATAGATCTGCTAGCCCATGTGAGCTTAAAGTAAGCCATGTGATTGTAGACTGGGTATAGTGAACATTTGTACATACCCTCTGTCATTGGTCTGCTCTCTAGCCTGAGGCCTTGAACAATTGTGTGGCTTTATTAACTTCTGCTGACCTTTCAGCCTTGCATGAGGAGACAGACAGTCCTGAGAACTGGAAGTCATTCATTGGCAAGGACACTTCCCCTAATAAGGAATGCAAATTGTTTTCTTGGAACAAAACTGAAAGTGAAAATCTCAACTGATTTTGTTGGGGTGGAAGTGAAGTAAAGAGAACGGAGATAGCTCATGGTCAGAACTTCAGTTGGTATAAATCACCGTAATTTTGCTTACTTCAGTGGAGCTGGAGTGATTTACACCTGATCAGAATTTGGCCTATACATGTTTTTGGAAAAAAATAGAGTAAATCTTTTGTCATATATTAATTTTGAAAGGTGTCTTCTGCCTCTCTTATTTATTGTTGCAGTCTTACAAATATCACCCATTTTTACTTACGGTGCTGCCAATTTTTTTTCCCCATTTTCTGAGAAGGAAAATGTTAAAACACTAGTTGGTGACAAAAAATGACAAACTATAGAGACTCTACCCCTTGTTATGCTTTTAAAGTGTAACCTGCAGTGCAGTCATTTAGAAGCCATTTGAGAACAAATATTTCCTGCAAGCATCAGAAGAAAAGGCATTTAATTCCTTACTACTTCAAAACTGAGAGTCTTGAACCTATACTGGACACTTTTCTTTGAATCTGACAGCAAAGATTACTGAGAATATTTAGTTGTCATGAAGTTCCAGGTAAAAATATTGGTAACAGATGCATTGAAAATATACCAATAAAAATGTCATGTTTTTTGCAAAACATGAATGCTTAAGTTCAGCCAAGCTCAATATTAAATGACCATTTGGAAAGTGGTATTGTATTTAGTATTTAAACATAACTCTTGTGCAGCTACTTTTCACACAGATGCTTTCCCTTTGCATGTTGCATTTGATGACAAGATCTTGCCATCATTTGTCAGGTATTTTCAGCAATTAGAAAAGAAATCTCATACTTAAGATGGACAACCAGATCTACCACGAGTAGACAGTTGGACCACAGGTCAACGCACTATGCTTCAGCACAAGTCTGTAAAGGCTCTTCCCGTCCTCTTTTCTGAGTGCAGGCAGATCCCAAACCATCTTCTCTTCCAAGGGCTCCCTAAGCAACAGACCATCATGTAATTTCATCACTGCAGACAGATCCACTCCTTCCATTGTTCTCCTCTCCTCTGTGCACCCTAAATCCAAACCCTTGGCAGACTCACAGTGCTCAGACACTTTTTTATATGGCTAAACCAGAAGTTTGTTAAAGCTTTGCTGTGCCTAAACTCCTAGGTAATGTAGATCTACTGAACTGTAGTATTGGGCTGATGGCTATAGTGTAAAGAACTTACAATATATATGGTATTACATTTCAAACAAAAAACCTACTAATGGGAAAATGAGTAGAGGCTTCTAAATCCTATAAGAACAATAAGGGGGAAATTACTGAATCATTAAAGTACACTGAGCTGTTCCCTTTATTTCCTAGATAGTGAAGAAGGCTCCAGGGCTCACATATCTTACATTTCCTTATATGTGGGAAGCAACCCTGAAGATGATGCCTCTTAAGAGAGAAGAGGATCCTTGCTCTTCTATTTCCATACTGCAATGCATGAATCACTTGTTTGCATAACAGCCATGTCTGCAGTCTATATTTCAAGACCAACAAAATAACACTACACAACTTACATTTTTTTGGTCATAGATCCGGTGACTAGCCAGTGATAGGGTGAATGTACCATTGTTAGGTAAGATCCTGACACATATTGCTTAAAATATACTGATTGCATGTAGCCACTGCTTCACTAAAGAAGATGGATGAAACCTAACTGAAATTAAATCTGTTATTCCAAATGTCAGTTGTATCTTGTATTCATAAGAAAGAATGTGATGCTTAAATTAGTTGCCCACTGAGATTTAGGTTGGCGGTTGAAAGAGAACTTCTTGAGATGAAAAATAAATGCCATGTGAGAAGTGTGTGGGGAGAAAATTACATGTAGGTTTGGCTTTATGTTAATTATATTATTTTCTCTGTAAATAAAAAATTGGTAGAAATGGAGATTGATTGTTCAAAGGCTAACGTCAGGGGTCTCTGGGTCTCAATGTGATCCAGACACATATACGAAGTCTGGCTTGACAAATGAGTGAAGGAAACCACTCCAAAGACTTTTAAAGGAAAAGAATACAAATTAAAATGTACCCTCATCATGCTATCTGGGAAATACATAAATTTTTCATATTACAGATAACAGGAAAATAATATGGCATTTCAGATATCGTGTCTGTCTGCCTGCTTATTCTCTCTAATGCCTATCCTTGGTGGAGCATACCTTTTAGTAAATGTTGATCTTTTTAAAGTAAATACCATACACATTTCCAATCAACTGTACACAACAAAAATGATGTCAAAAGGTTGCAAGGCATCTAAGTTGTAAAACTGCCACTGTCTCCATTGATGCAGTATATGAGCCAGTGGTAAAGATCACAGGTTACCGTGATATAAACACTCACTGGGATATCTTTTTATTTTGAACTAATCTAGGCAGTCATAAGCCAGACTGCTGATCTGATAACCAATGTCCATCAGCAAGTGACAGTCTGTATAGCAATTATACTGCATTGAAAATATCCTGCTGTTTTTCAATTTCACTTTGAACATTTCATAAAATGAAAGCCAGACATTGCTCTCCAGCTGTGATGGGAAAGCAACCTATTCCTTTCACAGACAGAAAGATCAATGAGTAGATTATGTGGATAAAAGTAGATCTCTGCTCAGTAACCTCAAAATAGCATTAGCCCATAGCAAAGAGGTTATCAGATGTCACTCACACCTGCATTCTTAATGTGCCCTTAAACAAAAAAAATACAAGATTGGTTTGTATAGAAGCCCTGCCTCACCAAAGATATTCATTTATTCACACTGCTACTTTAGTATTATATTCCTGTCTTTAATTGGTATGCAGAACTCCTATTATCATAAATTCATATATACAATGATGGCAGTGTACATACAGCATTTTTGTTAAGTATTTGAAAAGGGCTCTTTTAATTTTATTGGATTTAGATAAATAGTAATGTTATTAGTTGTGGTTTTCCAGAATTCTATAGCAGTGATTCTCAGCTATGGTGATGGGGCACCCTTGGGTGCCACCAGATCATTTGAAGCATGCAACAAGGTTTGAAGAGATAAGCAAGGTGTGAGGAGATAAGCAGATAAGCTAAGGAGATAAACAAAGGATTAGGCTTATCCCTGCCTAAGTGATCCATCAGACCTTCTGCAAAGAAATAAGCACTATAATATATACATTTATTTTTTAAACTGTGTGCCTTTCAATTCACAAATGTTATTAACAGGTGCCTCAAGAGGCTGAGAACCACTGCTTTATAATAATATAAAATATTCTATCATGATTTATATTGCAATGGCACCTAGAACACCACTAATGGACGTTTTAAAGGTTTTTAGGAGAACAAAGATACAGGTAGGCATTTGGTAGATTTTAAAAACTGTGTGGCAAAACACTAATGGGATGCTTGCCACATAAGGGCTGTTGCAGGCTGTGAGGGAGCCTGCTCTGTGAGCAGCAGAGAGAGCCTCCCCCAGGAGGCTTTCATTTGAAGGAGGAAGGTGGGTAGCAGGGCACCTTTGGTGTCTGCCATGTACAGAGGAAAGCAGGAAGCAGACAGGTGCAGGCCAGCCCTGATGAGGTGGCCATTTTAAGATTCTGGCTCTCAGGAGTGGAGCAGCAGTTTGCTGCCAGCAGCCAAGGGAGCGACAACACCTGGCTGTGCTGCTGCACAGGGAACATCTTGGAGGTAAGGACAGGAGCTACTGGGGATGGCAGGAGGCTCCTGGTTCTGCGTATGACTGAAAACTACACGCTGCCAGGGAAGGGCAGCCTGGTGGGACTGGTTATGGCAGGAGAGTCCCGCAGATATGCCAGACCAGTTACTTCCCTGGTGAAAGGCAAGGAGGGGTGCCTTAAAACCCCAGCCCCCACTATTCACTGGGTTAACAACATTGGAGGAGAGTAGGGCCAGGCACCTGAGCCCAGAGTGAGTAGTGAGGCCAGGCATGTCTATCAGGAGACACCTGAGCCTGTAGGGGTGTAAGACCCCAGGGGGTAGTGGGGCTAGGCACACCCATGCGAATGGCACCTGAACCCATAGGGGTGTAAGACCCTGAAGAGTAGTGGGGCCAGGCATGCCCAACCAGAGGCATCTGAGCCCAGTAGGAATAGTGGGGCCAGGCACGCCTATGGGGGTGGCACCTAAGCCCATAGGGCTGGAGGACCCCGGACCCCCAGGGAGGGGGTGAGAGTGTTGAGGCCCCAGGAACAAGGGCGAGTGGGGGCATCAAGATAAGCCTTCTGGCACCTGAGGCCACAAGTAAGCCTGAGGCCAAGTGGGGCAGCATGGAGAGAGCTGCGAGTGAAAGGGGAGAATCACTGGCCCAATTAGGGAACTGGTGAGCTGTGTTACCCAGTGAGGGGCTGGGGCAGAGTTAGCTCAGCATTTGTCTAATTGCCCAGACACTGCGTAGATGAGGGTCATGGGAGAGGCCCAAAAGGCTGCTCTAGGGCTGGCCAAGGAGAGCTGAGATAAGCCTTATAGCCTACATGCTCACTCAAGGAAGCAGGGTGGAGTGAATGTGGCCCAGTAAGGGGCATGAGTGCAAGAGGCCCGGTGAGAGCAGGCAGAGTGGTAGAAGCCCCAGTGAGAGAGGGGCAGTATGGGTGAAGCCCTAAACAGGGCAGCATGACAGAGGCCTAAGACTGTGCTGACTTGGGCCTGGCCTCAGACTGTGAGACATGGGACATGATAATGGGGAGGTTGGAGTCATGAGAACTGTCCTTTGGCACCGGGGTGTTTGAAGGGCAGCCTTCCTCCTAGTACCATCTTAATTAATTAACCACAAGGTGTGGCAGGAGAGTAAGGTGGGCAGCTTGCCCAAAGACAGGTGGGCAGGCCAGCACTGTGTTGGGCCTGGGAGTTTGCCCCCTGTCAGAACTACGAAACACCTAATTCCCTCTCTGTCCATGTTTTCAGGCTGTTTGTCAGCTACATCTATTATATCTTCCCATTATATATTAATTATTTCCACAGGAAGCATCACAAACTGTACAGATATTGAATATGTCTGCTCAGGTGTAATAATTCTTTAGCTCTAGGGAATTCTGTCATTCTGACTCAATGCTCAGTCTCACATTAACTCAGGTTGCATAGAAAAGTCTCAGTGCGCAATATGTTCCTCTATATTTTTATTACATATCCAGTTAAGTGTATTGCTTAAATCTAAGCCCTGAAAATTCAAAGTTAGGTGTGTGAAAGTGTATTTTTAAAAGGCTAGAGGGGAACTGTAATTAAAGTGCCCAGAGCGTCATGTATTAGTGTTCCCACACTGGAAAATGGTGGCAGGAGTACTTTAATAAAAGCTCATTGAACAACCTTCAGTTACAGCATTTCTGCTGCCATTTTTTATCACAGGGATGCTGATATATGTGACGCTGGAGCACGGTCAGTACCACTTTCCATCAGATTCAATCAAGTCTGCTCTGATGCTCTGTAATTACAACACATCAGAGTAGCCTTGCTGCACATGTATAGGCATCCCTTGGCTTTGAGTAATTACTGAACAGGTGCTATCAGGTAAAACTGATCAGGAAGCTCTCTGCAAAATATGGAAGGAGCCCAACCATGCCATGATTCATGTCCCAAGGAATTTTCCTGGTACCCTAAGACAAAGGCTAAAAGAGGAGCCTTCTGGGCTCATATAGTCAGTTGAAGAGCCAGCAGTTCCTTATTATAGGAAAAAGATGGAATATCACTTGCATAGAGACAACAGAAAAAAGGGGAAGGGGGCATTTCCCATTATCTATGATGGAAGAAATTTTGAATGAGAGAGCTGATTTTTTTTTCTTCTGCACTTCATGCATGATTATGGTTCTGGCATTATCCTAAAAAAAACACAGAGCACACATTTGTCTAGATTGAGCAGCCCCTGTGGTGGCCTCAGCTTGTTGTTTGTGCTGTAGATGGCACCCAGGGTAAGTCACTTGAAAAAGGAACAAACTTTTGATGGTGTAGAAATGTCTAATATTTATATAGATAATATTTTGATAGGGGGAAAAATGTACAAGGGAGAAGCAGAAGCTATGAGCAATTTTGGGCAGAAACATAGCTGTTGAAGGAAACTGAAACAAACAAAAATATAGATTTTGTGTAATGGACATAAAGTATCTGGGACAGAAGTTAATCTAGGAAGGTGTACAGGCATCCCGCATCTTACGCGGGGGTTATGTTCTAAAGGCAGCGAGTAAGGCAAAAATCTCATATAGTGAAATCGCATATTACCGTGCCAGTGGTGACTGCCTCTGCCTCCAAAACCTCCCGCCACTGCCGCGGAACTGCACTTAGAGCTGTGTGGCCGGCGGCAGCGGTGCAGTGCAGGGTGGTGGTGGGGATGGCTGCGTGCTGCCCGGCCACCACTACGCCTGGCGGCTGACCACACAACTCCAGGCATGGCTCCATGGCAGTGGTGGGAGGTTTTGGAGGCAGAGGCAGTCACCGCTGGCAGCATGGTGGTGGTCGGGCCTCCAGGTAAGCAGCAGTGCCGCATGCAAACTCAAGCCCTGCTCCCCTTCCCCACCCATGTATAGTTGAATTCGTGCAAGTTAAATGCACGTAAGATGCAGGATGCCTGTATAAGGTGTCACATTTTAAGGATAAGGCCATCACCAGCATGACTAGCTCAGTGGAGAAAAAAAAAGGGGGATGTTGAAAGGCTGCTTGAAATAATTAACCATGTAAGGAAGTTTGCACCTAGTTCAGCTTCCCTATTCCTAACTGTAAATTGTTGGCAGTGTTCATTTTTTACTTTCTTTTTGGAGATTCTGTAGAATTGTGACAGATATTCATTGCATTCTGTTGTCTGAGCCCTCATTTGATTGGAGCTGACTTTTTTGCTTTGACGCTGTTATAATACTGAACACAGTTCTGATTTTTTTTCTACCATAATTTTATATTAGGAAGCTAGCATAATCAAATCATAGAAATTTAAAAGCTGGAAGGAAACCCAAAAGATCCTCAAGTCCAACCCCACTGCTCTGGGCAGGAATACTGGGCTGCTGTATATTTTTGCAGTTTTATATGGTTGTTTATTGCCCTTCTACTTTAACACAAGCAAACATTTGTTGGATCAGAGATTATTTCCTTTGCTTTATTTGTATGGAGAATGTTTCTTTTTCCATAATTTCTTTACATTATTTGGCTGGAATTTGAGATATGTTAGTGATCATGAAAGTGTACAAATATAAGCAATAACCAAAGCTTTACATAAGAGATGGAAGATTCCTTGACAGGTTCTGCTAAGGCTTATGAATCTTGATCTTCAATAAGCCTTAATCCTTCTAGTCCTAAATTATGACTGCTTCTGGAACAAATACGTGACTAAACTATGTGGCAATTTCCTTCTCCAGGCTTATGAGGAATCAGACGTGTATAGCACCACAGGTGCAGAAAGAAGTGCAACTCCAAGCTGTAACTCAGAGAGTTTCTGCAAAGTGCTCTGAGTTACAACATTGCCCTAGACCAAACAGAAGTTCACTGTTCATTCTAGGGGCTGGGGGCCTGCAGCTGGATTCCTGCAGCAATGGCCACAGCTCTCTGCCACTGCTTGCTGTTTTCACAATGGGGTGGGGGGGAAAGACAGTGGAGGGAGCTAGTTCTTGGGGCTCCCCAGCTGGTGCTGAAAGATGGGGTGGGTGAATTGGAGCCCCCAACCTCGGAGGGAGAGCTCCAATACACCTACCCCACCTTCCAGGGGCAGCTAAAAAACCTCCGGACTGAACTCCCTCCACTTGCTTTCCCCCCTCTCATTCTGAAAACACTAAGAGGCTGGGAGCTCTGCAGACAGAAGTTACGGAAGAACTACATTTTGAAATGTCCTCATCTGATCCCTCATTCAATGAGGGATCAGATTTTCACCCAATCATCTTTTTTTTTTAAAGCTGCTTGTAGCTGTACACTTGTTTTTGGTCATGCTATGGACTGCTTTCTGTGGCCAGATTGGGCAAAAATTATCACTTTTGTCTGCATCTAACTGAAGCCATGTCTTGAAACTGATATTACCCCAGGAGGTAGGAAACTTATGTATTAAACTGATACAAACATTCCAAATTCTCTTCAAAATCTTTCATGGCCACATTTTTTTCAATTGCTTTACATACCCAGTAGTCACAATTATGTAAGATGTTCTCCTTTTTTTAACCCCATTTCCTTATGGCTATTTCTTTTTTCATCTTCCAGTTGTCTGAGCTATATAACGAAAAGGTATCTGTTTTGTTTGTTTTTTTTAATGTTGGTCTAAATCGACTATGCCTTCATCTGACACTTCCTATTAATAAAAGGAAAGCTGATGTATATGGTTGTATTCATCCTTTTCTTGTCTCACTAATAAAAATTAAGCCCGCTTTATTTAATCCTACACTTAAAAGAGAAAAAAGTATGATATACTTTTCCCATCAAAGTATACGGTTAATAAAATATATATATATATATATATACACACACACACACACATATATATATACATATATATATATTTGCAAGTGCCTTTTTTCTGTACAAGCCTTCTAAAATTATTTATTTTTAACTTAATAGAAAATACACAACAGTTAGTGTGAATGACAGGCACACTTTTAATTAAAATTTATTATAAATTATCTAAAAAATTCCTTAAATCCTTTGTTACAAGTAGACATATTCTATTCAAAAGTCTCTGCAGAAAGTTGTTATAGCTAAGAATGTACTACAAGCATTCTAAGTTGTTGTTAATATTAATCTTTTTTTATGCTGGGCTTAGAGTCTTTTAGCAAGATGATAAACTAAAACATTCAGACTTTCATCCTTTGAGTGACAGATACCATTGGTTTATTTTCTTTTCTAACTGTCTCATTGCCAAATTACTTATACATTTGCTCTCTCCTTTATTGATTTATTCTGGAAATCTGATAGTAGGAAATGATAAAATTTACAATAGTGTTGCATATTAAGGCAAATTTATACTTAGCCATCTTTGAAAGAATAACAAAACTCATATTTTATGCAGAGCTATTCCCCTATTTCATTGATAAAAATAATCTTATTTAACTTTAGCTAGCCTAAAAGTTGATATACAACATTGGCACACAATCACTCTTGTCCATGCACTGGACATAGAAAAATAGATAAGAAGCTCACTCCCCAGATGAACTTAGTCTCTGCTTTCCTCAAGAAGTCTCCAATAATGCTACATGTCTTCCTGTTCTAATGAGATTGCTCAGAACTATTTCAGTAATCTTTACAATTACATTAGGAGTTAAAATTATATGTCATGAAACATAGACATGTATACATATACAGCTATAGTGGTTGTTATTAAAAAGGAAATCTTACTAAAATTATCTTCATATAATTATATCGTCACAATATTTACCTAAAATTTGAATGCAGTATTGGAGAGAGATGAATTAAATTCACTAAAGCTATTCCTGTTAATGGCAGCCAGTGTTTGCAAGCATCCTGGGCCACTAAACTCAATATTTGGATGGGGTTATTTACTAGTTAATCAGATGGCACACAGTTATATGTATTTTATCAACCATATTTAGATGCTGTAAAATCATCTTTTAAATTATTTCTAATGCCAGATGAGAGAGACCAATAAGCTCATCTGATTCACAAAATTAAATACAAAAATCATGTGATTCTGTAAGTTTTGGTCTATAATTTTGTTTGGATCTCCAGAAGATAAAGAACCAAAAATTATTACTGTTATTAGTGTTGTTGTTGTTTTAGTAGTAAAGGAACTAAGATTATTTAAAGAGAAATTCTGCTCATAGGCAAAACAAAATAGCACCAAGCCTATAAGTCAACTAACTTTTTCTAAAAACATGTCTGATGTTGAGCAGGCTGAATAGAAATGCCAGTATGGTGAACATTAACAACATTTTGAAATCACTTTTCTTGCCTCCTCTGACTTTACTTCCAGAATCTTTCACTGCTTTGACGTTCACCCCCGACATGTTCAGCAGTGAACCTGAAAGTGGACCACTTCTGGTCCACTTCCGGGTCCACTAGGGTGTACGCTGGGGGGCCTCTCCCATGCCCCCCCACCCCGGCTTGGCAATCGGCTGTGAGGGGACCCCAGGTGCCCCCCAGGCCTAGGAGGCACCAGTCACTGAGCTGGGGGGAAGTGGACCAGAAGTGGACCGAAAGTGCTTCTGGTCCACTTTTGGATCTGCTGCCAAGCACTCTGGGGAGCCCCCCAAGCTCCTGTGGGATGCTCCATCCACCCCAGCACCTCAGCATTCACGAGCCACCTGCTACCTTGAGGTACATAGACAAAACATTTAAAGCTGTGTCTATGTCTGAATCGTCAAATCTTTCTGAACCTCTCCAAATCGATTAGGAGGGTTCCAATTTGATTCAGAGAGATTAAAGGGTCTCCTGATTTGATTCAGAGATTTGGCCACCAAACTGGGCCGAATCTCCACAGAATCAAATCAGTGACCAAAGCTTCGCACAGCTCTACCTAATACTATTGTACAAAGCACTGGTTACATCTAGTTTAGAATACTGTATGGGTGTGCAGAGCTGATCACCAGTGATCAAAGAAGATGATACTCCATTTAGTACTTAGAAACTCAGAGATTCCTGCCTAGAGGTCTTGCTGTTCCACTTAGTCATATGGATTGTGCCAGATTTAAGGTTCAGAAGGATTTTTTTTTCCATGTCAGATTGTCAAGAATTAGAAGTTTTCAACTACCTCTTTAGTATAGGGCATGTTTCTCCTCCTAGGATCTTCTGAGCATGTATTAACCAACCACTTCCTTGCCACTGTTGTGCCAGGGCATTGGCAGTGCCCTTGTTTCTCTTATGGCATGTTGTAGGGTGTTCTTGTTTTTTTTTTTGGCTTTGTGCCTTTTAGGTGTGTGTGAAGATTTGAAATGGCAGTTCTGGGGGATCCTTGGGTAGAGGGTTGCCTAAAAATGCAAGAGAATGAAGCCCAGTAGGTACTTTTCAGCCCTATGCTCTTATGTTCCTCCTTTGTTACATTAGCCACATTTCAGCTTCCTCCTCCTATGACAGCCTATGACCTCTAATGTTTTAATCAATCTTGTTAAGTAATACAAATATTCAATACAGCTGTTCACTGAATAGCCTTTCTGATGTTGCCTTTTGGGGATTTTAGTACTTCGTTGTTATTTAGATAAAGCTACTTTTCCACAGAGACTTAAACAGTAATATCATTAGCCTGTAGTTCTTCAGGGCCCTCCAAAATCTTTATTAAGAACTTTAGTAAGAGCTGTGGAGACCTCTGTTACTTAAATATGCCCTGGATTTTGACCCTTCTTAAGCTTAGCGCAGCTTTCAACATATTCTGATAGTGGATGCAAATATATACAGACAATCACTGCCAACATTCCCCTAAGATAAATCTATGCTCCTTAGTCTTGCATGCAAAGCTGTTCCCTAGTCAAAACTTGCCAGCTGTCAATTTTTAAAATACCTAATCTTTCCTGCTGGTGGCAGCAACACATCCTCTTGGGCATCAAAGCCCAAAGTTAGGCTTCCCTCTAGCTTACTTCAAACCACAGCATGTTCAGACTCATCCAGTTCAGAACTTTTTGTCACTTCAAATTCTTCTACCCTCTTCCTGTCTCTACTGCCCATAGGAGAGAGAAGTAGTAGGCAGACTGATTCCAAGAAGGATCCCACTTGAAGAACAGGGTAATTCTCTGAGAATCAGTCTGCTCACAGTTTTCCTTCTATGCTTCAGATGCAGTTGTCGACATGGAGGGCCATGCATGTGAGCTGAACTAGATGAAAGTAACCTCGGTAATGATTGTATATAGTCTTATAGACGTACTTACAGTGCCATTGGAATGATTGGACATCTTCTCTCATTGATGATTGTGGAAGAATTCCTGAATAGCCACAATGTGCTTTAGGAAAAATCTCTCTTCTGAAACTTTAAATAGTGTTCATGCATAAAAAGGTTAGAATGATTTCACTTGATTCTCATTTTTATTCCTCTAATTCCAATGTCTGGGACAAGGTCATGTTGGAGGTATGGATGCTGTAGCTCTAGTTGGGTAATCAACTGCTTTGCATTAAAGTCAGTGTTGATTCTTTTAATGCATACTTTTTTTTCTCTTTCTTCACACGTAGCATCTAGTAGTAGACCTGTGAGTTTAAATCCATATGGAGTAGTATAGCAAGGTCACAATGCTTCAATCATTTCTTTCAATTGCTCATTTTGTAGTACATCAAGAGTAAGGTTGTTAGAATAATAGAATAATTATCAAATGTGTGTCTTTTAGTACCAGTGGCTTTTACAGTGTAATCAGAGTCATTTTTTGAGGGGCAAGGTTGAATCAAAATGATGTTGCGGACAGACTAGGTAACCCGAAATAGAGACCTAATTATCATTGTGTCTGCATTTCAATGACAATGATTCTCATTGGCAGGAGCAGTTACTTTTTCAATTTCTCTGTCCACCTTCCAGGAGTTTACCGATTGTAGCAAACTAAGCTATGTCCCCTTTAAACATTCATAGCCTCCCTGAAATTTTATCTTTAGTCTCCAATGCCATTTTACTTGAGTCATGTACAAATGATTCCATCCAATTGAAACTCTTAGGGTATTATTTCTGAATGAAATTAATAGGCGTAAGAGTAGGCATAATGTTTTGATTATTTTCCTTTTAACTTTTTTGAATATTTAAGGATTTCAAATTCAGTTTCAATTAGAGCCAAATGTTTCTAGAACTAAATATCACTGTTTTGTTTACATCCATGGTTCTGAATAACATGCAAATTAAAACACACAAATAGCCTAAATTAAAAAAAATGTGAAAAGAATGAGTTGTAATTATATAAAACAAAATAAATATTCATTAGCCTGTCTGGCATGGACACTACTGTTTCAATGAAGGAAAATTAATGTTATCTTTGTTTCATCTTTCAGACTTTTTAAGATTATTTTTTCACCCTTTTGTATTAATCCGAGTGTCCTGTTTCCTTCTGTGTACGTCATTGTCCTCTCTTTCCAAGGTCACCAGTTGTGACAGTGAGTGCTACTAATCACAAGGGTATGCTGTAGAATGAGAACAAGTCAGCAGGGAAGGCTGAATTTTAGTGAGTAAATAGTTTTTAAGTTACACAGTGTTTCATTGTTCCTTCCTAGCTTAAATGTGTATTTTAGGGTAAAATTTTTAGGCTTCACAGTATAGCAACACTATTTTAAACCCCCCTACAAAAACCACAAGCTTTTCTCTGATCTTACTGTGGGAGTGAGGTGGGTGAAGACTGTTGAGCATTTGGTTATGAACATTTTGTCCAACAGGAGAAAATACGCTTTTTTTTCTTATTAAAAATAATAAAAATAAAATTAAAAATAATTTTAAAAAGGAGCCAAAATAGAAGGAAAATAAATATAATAAGAAATGGAGAACAAGAAAAACCCCAGCTTCCTATAATTTCTACTGTAGTGAAAAACTACAGTAGAAAGGGACTGAAATCACAGAAAATAAAAATATATCCTTTTTTCTTCCATGCCCATATCTGAGGTATTGTTTTCTTCCATCTTCTAAGGAGTGATGAATTAGCTATTAGCTATAGCCCAAGGCAACATGGAGAAATATCTTGCAGTTGGGAGGT
>NW_005842048.1:1809018-1844918 GCF_000455745.1 Alligator sinensis
GTTTTGCTTTTCATTTGAATTTTTTATTTTCTTATGTTCCACTGGATGGCTCTCTGATCACTTGGATATTGTATCCAAGTCATCTATCTATAGTTTTGTCTGATGCTTATTCTGGTGCCAGTACCCTAGTTAGCTTCAAAGTGCTGAGGGCAAATGCTTCTATTTCCCGCATCAGAAAAAATTAATAAAAGTTGTTTAAATTCTAGTCATTCAGAATTAATAGTGCCAGAGAGAAAAGACAAGTGAGAAACTGGCATAATTTAGAGCAGTGTTACAGTTGCTTTAAAAAATACCCAGGTTCGATGGCCACAAGAGAAGGGTCTAGTCTCTCCCAAATTACCAGGAGTTTATGCTACTTGGACATTTTCTATATTGGGAAAATCCGTAATAGCTTTCTGGCCTGCTTTGAATTTGCAAAGCAGTAGAGGCAGATGAAATGGGACTACCAGGCATAATTTATCTACAACACATGCCATTATGCAGGATTATTCAGCTTGATCTTCCGGAGTGCAGTCTGTGGCTTGAATAGTTCAGAAAGTATGTTTATGTTTTAGGTCATGAGTGTCCAACTTTTGGGTCACTGCAAGCTGCACAGAGCCCCCTCACCATGGAAGTGTCCCTCTCTTTTTGCCATGTGGGCAGCCTTGCTCCCCCCTGCCATGTGCACTTCTCCATTCCTCCTCTCACCTCCCCCACAGCCAGGTGCACTGCATGGGCAGCCCAGACTTTTTTTGGCTTTAAGCTGACAAAGTCCAGCTCCTTCCCTTGCTGGGCATGCAGCCTGTACAGGCCTACCCCTCTCCTGGTGAGGCACAACCCAGGCTCCTTCCCTTGCTACATGTGCAGCGTGCACAACCCTGCACCTGCTCCCAGTGAGGTATGATATGCATGGTGACCAGCTCCTTCCCTTGCCACATGCACAGCATGCAAAGCCTGGTCCCATTCTTTGCTGTGTCTCCAGCATGGGCAGCCCAGGTCTCTCCCACTGTGCTATCCAGCCCCTGTGAGCAGGGCAGGAAGCAGAAGCTAGGGGAGGGAGGGGAACCCTGAGAACCTGGCTGCCATCACAGCAGGAGCAATGAGGGGAGTGGCACCTGGGCAGTACCTCATGGGCCACATGTTAGCCCCTAGTAAGCTGCCTACAGCCCATGGGCTGCCAGATGGACAGCCCTGTCTTATGCAATAAGTGAGACTTATACCATGTCCTCTCAGCTCTTCTATCTTGTTTTTGAACACCCTCAAAATGGCCAGAGACTGTCTTGTCTTTCCTTCCTATTCTGTGTCAAAACAAAACAAAACAACCCCCCCTACAAAACCTGTGGTATGGGTGCCACAAGTGGCACAGATAGCCTCTGTGGATGGCACACAGCAGAATGGGAAAGACTCAAGCAGTATAGTGGCAGATAGGACACCACACAGAAAGCAGAGCATCCAATAAGGGAGGCTGCACAGGCCGGGAAACAAAAAGTAGAGTCGCAGCTTGGTCAAGGAGTCAGGGAGAACAGGGCATGGAGCAGAAGAAAGAGCAGGAGATCAGGCAGGGGAAAGGGATGAGGGTGGCACTCAGAAAGGATGCATGGCTAATTTGTGGCAAACATGCCAAAAAGGTTTGCCCCCACGGATTTAGTATATACCCCACTAAGTATAAGCATACTGTTTGGTGGCATTTGAAGCAGTGGATTTACAATTTACATATATTCAGATATATTCTGTGACTACATTTAAACTTCATGATATTTTTCTGTGTATAGGAATATGCTAATATCAAAGATACCCATTTTCAGGCAGCTTTGGACCTAGCTTAAGCAGATGTAACAGGTTGGTATTCATATGCTGAAGATTTTCATTTAGCAACAAAAATGGGAAAACAAACACATTTAAGCTATTAATCAATGATCATAGGAAGCCATGCTGTATTTTTAACTGAGGAGAATTAAATTCAGACCAGTGGCACTGCAGTTAATTAAAAATCAGGAAAATAAGAGCTTTTTATAGCTGCCTCCTCCCATAAATCACCTGTTTCCTCTTCCTCTTCCTGGGAGACTGCCAATCTCAAATCTAAGAATTTCTTGTCATCATTTAAATGAGAAGAGGCATACTTTGTATCTCCCAAAACTACAGAGAACTAAACTGAAGAGCTTATTTCAATTTCTATTTGAATGTAGATGCATTAAACCTCTTCCTTATTTAAAAACAAGCCCACTATATATTGAAGAATTGTAAACCAGTAGCCACCCTATTGTAAATTCTGCTGTCAGAACTATTTTAGATAAGTGGAAACTATGAAAGCAATAGAAGGTTCATGTATAACAAGCTACTTTATATATTCTAGGTAGACTGAGAAATACAATGGTTTATGTATGGATCCATTTTATAGGATATAGATCGATTTATAAATATCATTTAAAAAATCTCAGACCCTGATTCTTAATTGTTGTAGAGCTATACCAATTTACCCTAGGGCTGAACCCACTCAGGAAAACATAGCATGATAGCACACCATTTCTCTAGCACATATTGACTATCCAAGATGAGCATTTGTTGGCATGGAGTCCAATAAATATTTTCAATAAAAGTTTTTTTCTTTTAATGTAATTTTTTAAAACAAGCAGAGTAATTGATTAGTTCAACAAACAGGATCATTTCAGTGATCTTGTTTTTTTCAATTTTAATAAAGAAATATGTTCTCTAAAATATTTTTTCTCTCTATTTTTAAGCTGAGTATTTTACTGAAATCTATATATTAAAAAATTCTAATGAAATTTTAGGGTGATAATATTCTGTAACTGTGAATAAAAAGTTTGACCAAAAGAATCTGTCCCCCTTGATGCAGCTGATATACAGAAGATAGATTATTTAATAATTAAAATGCAGCCAAGTGCTCTATTTATAATTTTGAGAAGTATTCGGTCATATTCCCTAATTACCAAACAGTCTGAAAATAGTTCTGAGGTCTCGATGATGATACCTTCTTCTAATTAGCAAGATGACAATCTCTCCTTACATAAGTAAAATTCAGTTCAAGGTTCTTACGTTCTTTTTAGCTCTATATCATGCAGTAGAAATATTTCATAGAACATAATAGTGTTTTAGCTATCAATTTTGAAAAAGCAGACCCAGCCAATAATTCAAGTTGAAGAGTTCTGGCAATGCTAACATTTCTGACTGTATGGATGTAGTGATGTTCTGAACCTTTTACTCATTGGGAGTAGGACTGGAGTAATATCAGGCTTTTAAATGGTATAAATGCTAGCAGCCTCAGGAGTAAAACTATCAATATGAATCTCAGTGGGCAAACCACTTTCACATATAACTACGGCTTGCCATTGGATTTTGTCTTATTTTTTTCTTTTCTCTTCCGGTCACAAAAGGCAAATAAATGTATCACCCAGCAGTCACAATCTGTAGTGAAAATTTGCCAGAAGCTGCACGACAGTTTGCTGAGAAGATTTATTTAAGGCTCTTTTTTCTCTTGGTTGTATCACCTGTGACAATAAGAAAAAATACCACATTTTCTCACATATAAACCCACCTTTTCCACCCAGACCAGTTGGGGGAAATTAGGGTGCTCATTACATTCAAGAAATATGATTTCCTGTTAGCAGAACAGTGTCTCTGGAAGCCATGGCAATGAACACTGCCACCGCTCTCCTGCTGCCCAATTTTTGGGATCTCTCCAGCCTTGTGACATGGTCCTATGCACTGGCTTGAGTTAGTGTGCAGGGTTAGGTCAAGCCCAGACCTAGCACATACCCATAGGCCCTGCACATGGGAACAGGCCATGGCCTGACTCAGCATGTGACCGAAGACATCGTATTACAGATCAGGCCAGTGTGCAGTGTCCACATGCTGTGAGACCTGGTGTGTTAGGTCAGATCCAATGTGTGCCCTTAGACCCAGCACATTAGATCAGGCTGGTGCATGGACTGAGGCTGCAGCTGGACTCTGAACATTGGCCCAAACCCAGCAAACAGAGTTAGTAAGTTACCTGTCTTGGAGGGTACAAATTTATTTTTCTTCAAGCTGTTGGTAAAAAAACAGGGTACATGGTATATTCAGGGATGTGGTATGCAGAGCCATGTGATTTTACTGGTTTTGAGTACTTTTTCTTTGGGGCAAAATCATATTGTTCTGCATGTACTAAAAAATACCCAGCATTCTAAAGGCTGATGTAAAAAGTTACTAATGTTGGACAGTCTTTTCCATTAACTTTCATATGGAATTAATGTGGATGTAATTAATGAACTACACTTAAGAGCAAACATGTATCTTAGCAAAAGCTTGTGGTTCATTCAGTGCCTTGAGTATTTATTCTCTAAAGAGGCAAAATAAGCCACATGCAGACATTGTTTTCCTTGGGAGAGTTGCTGCTGTCCCAGTAGGAACCACAAGTGTACAGATGTTCAGAATTTTTTGTCAAACCAAAAATGGCTGCTCCAAGAGAAAAATAACTTGAGAACAACCAGGGTTAAATTGCTCCTGAGAGAGTTTCTCCTTGGAAAGTGAATGTCTGTACACATTCCTGTCTAAGAGAAGCCACAGCATAATCCTCCAGCTTCCTAGGGTGCTTTGCTCTAGTCTCCCACACTGGAGACAGTGTTTTGCTTAGGCTGGACGCTGCTGCTCTGGCCCAGGAGATAACAGAACAAGCCCCCTTCACAATCCTCACATTGTGATGCAGGAAAAGCAGTCTAGGTCAGCCACTTGGCTACCCTGTGCACTGCTGTCATTTGTCATCTTGCCTCAGTCTGCCTAAAATGTGTGAATAGGGCCCCCTTGGTTGTGCAGTGTCAGAACTGCAAGTTCTCTGTTCGTCAGGGGCTCAGCATTTAAATGCCTCTTCAGAGGTCTCTGGATTTTTCTACCAGGAAAACAAAACCAGGAGAATTCTCCCAGATGATTTGAATGTGTGTATGCGGCCATAGTCTGCTCATACTCTGGCCCAAATACTTCAGCACCTTCTGTTTGCTACAGTGTCATCTTTAACAGTCAGTGTTTTCTGATAATTATAAAAGACCTGGTGTTGATGAAAAGATGGCTCACTGAGGAATGTGTTTTAAGAATAAACTAGATACTAACAACAGAGGAAGCTGTTATGCATCTTTGTGTTGCCTACTAGAGCCTAGTCTATTTTCATCTGCATTTCTGCTGTCCCCAGTCTCTCAAGGAAAATCTTCTCTTTCTATCTCTAATGTCAGTAGACTTATAATCACAAAAATAAATTACAGGAACCATGTCTAGAATAAGGTTCATGAAGAAGGTGAAAAGGAAGATTAAGTAAAGTTATAATGAAAAGAATGTATATATCTTTTTGTCACTAATTACAACCATTCCAAAAGCCAGAAGTGAGAAAAAATGTTTTAAGACTATATCTGTTGAGAAAGTTTCATTAACATTAACTCTCAACTCATTTGAATTTTGATACATCCTTTTTCAACTTGGTTATTTCCTTGCTGGAACCTGAAATATAATACTCTAAAAGTAATTGAGCTACTTTCTAAACTGGAGAATATTCTTAGTTAACTGGTATATTACTAATAAATATATTACAGTTCTTTGAAGCTGTTAAACACAAAAAAATAAGATTATTACAGATGGAATTCAAATTATGAACATGTGCAGCTACAGGAAATGATTAAAATGAAATTGTGAAAAATAGGAGATCATTGTACTCTTGTGCTGTATCTGGCAACAATTAGAATATCTAAAATTCCTGTTGCCAATTTATTTTGTTTTTACTGTACCATTTTAGGACTATATGGGTGTTTAACTAAACAAATGCTTTTATTTCCTGTTTTGTTTTGTTTTTTTAATTTACTGATCTGATTTACTTATGTGAGTATATAACAGTGATAGTTCTCTAAATATTTGGTCTTTCCTCTCTTCATCCTAGTTGACAGCAATTCTTTTCTTCTGTATCCATGTTATATCATTTGGATATCTAGAAAAAGAGACATCATTTTTTATGTTGCGTGTGGTATAAGATTCAGCTTGATATGCTGCTGTTTTGAATGTTTTCCCCTTGTTTCAACAATCTGAATTCTTCTTCCCCTCTTTTGTATTAAAACAATTTTTAAGCTTCTACAAGTTATGCCTACAAGCTAAGCCTCTACCTTCATAACTTGCCTTGATAACCAAAGATATGCACCAAAGGGCTCAGGGCTAGACAGCCAAAAAAGCTTGAGACTGAATTGATTCAGTCTTTGCAGGTTAGTTTAAACTGCAGAGATTAAATTAAAACAGAAGTGAACAGACATCTATCTTTGATTCAGGAAATGTAGCCATATACCTGCAGTGACTCAGGCCAGAAGCTGGGGTACAGGAGAGCACAGCTCTTTGAGTGTGTGTGTTCACTTTCTCTTCCTGCTGCCCCTGAGGACTCTGGGATTTGCATTCCAGAATTACAACAGCAGGACCTGCAGGGTTGTTCATCACTTCCTCTTCCTGCTTCCAGGTGTCTCTGGGATTTGTCCCTTGCCCCAGACCCCACCTGAGGGGGGCAGTTTCCTCCCCTCCCCCCAACCCATAGACTGGGTTTCATACCCTCACTGGGCTTGCCTCTCCCCTTTCCCCACTACTCCCTTGTCACCACTCCCACACTTCTCCAGCTAGGGAACAGCATAGCCCAGTCTGGGGCTGGAAAACATGCTGGGGGACTGTGATTTAACTTGAAGCAGGAAGGGGTCTGGGACATAAGTTTCATAAACCGTTTTGACCCAAATCAGTTAAGTCGTCCAGGCTTATCTTAAACCAGTTTGAGCCATTTTGAAACCAGTTTATGTGCTCTGAACTTATGTTCTATTACAGGTTTAAACCAGTTTCTGATCCCTTAAACCCATTTATGTGTAACCTCTGTCCCTAGCCTAGATTACTATTTCATAGAAAAGGAGTAAAACACCCTTTGCTGCTTGGTTAAAAATTCCTAGCTTAAGCGTCTCCATTGTTCTTTCCATTCTTACTTAATGTGGGGTTACCCATAAAAAGGAGTCAAATTTGGGCCCTCTGACAGTAATAGTTTAGAGGCAATCTTATTGTCATTGCTGTGTTCCTCTGCTGGAGCACAGCATTCTGTGACTGATGTTTTTAAGAACTGGTTTAGAATCTGGTGCACCTTATGTATTGGTTGATACATTCCCAGTTGATAAGTGATTTGTTAACAGAGACTGTCATGATGGGCTCTATTCTTTCCATATGTGTGTTGTCACTGTCTGACTACACAAGAGGTTCTCTTGCTTGAAGTGCTTTTTACCTACCCATGTCAGTCTGCCTATAGATACCCATCTTCCTCATGATATTTGAGATATTTAATATTTGTAATATTGTTTTAATGTTCTGATAACCAAATCTGAGGACTTTTCTTGCACCAGTATTCACTTTTTTGGGTTCTGGCTTTTAGGAATTAGCATTCATCAGGTATCTTGAGAGTTTCAAAGTAGTCTCTGTAGAATAGCTTCTTTTATCAGAGTGTTAGTGTGGTTCCTTTTCTGTATTCAGTAGATCTAACAAAGTTTGGCAAGGTTGGCGACAGAGCTTCCTCGCTTTATCTGGCCTAGGACTAGCAACAATATTTAATTGTGCCTGGTGTCCAACATCAGTCTTGTAAGAAAATAGGATGCTTAAAAAGATGTACTAATGTGTGGTCTATGTGGGGGAGGGAACATCATATTAATTATATGTGTATCAATTTTGAATTTAGGCCAGCCGTCCAAGATACCAGGTAGTAAGGAACAGATGTCAAAAGCAACAACAATCTCAATATTGCCAGACTGACAGTAAAACTGGCAACTTCAAAGAAAAAGTAGGAATGCAAATCAACAGTATAAATGGAAAATGGAAAAAGAAATGTGACAAATCCCACTTAAACTGAATCAGTGTCAGAAGTAGACAAAGAAGTAGAGACCCTAACCAGACTGGAAAGAATATGGACAGTACTCAGAGATTTTGTCACTCAAGGGGTGAGTATACACAAGATGCTACCATGCAGTCATTACTGCACATTTATTTAGTACTTGTAGTAGCAAGTACTAAATAACTGCTCAGTAACTGGAGCTGCTGTGCAGTAGCACTGGTGAATGTCTTTTAGGTGACACTATTGCTCAGTAGTTTAATAATATTATGCAGTAGTGTATTAGCACTGTCTATTCTGTGATGCACTACTGCACAGTATTTTTTGGCTACTGAGCAGTCAGCATCTCATGTAGACATGCCCAAGAAGGACCAGCTGTAACTGGATACCAAGACAGAGCTAGACTCAAAGATGTGGTTCTTCATCAAAGAAGGAAGAGCAACTTCCTTGAAAAGAAAAACTCCTGAATGCCAAACATGAAAGAAAAACTCCTGAATGCCAAGACCAAGAAAATATTAGGAAGAACAAAGGAAATACAAAGGCTACTGGAATTTTGGAAAAACAAAAAGTTCAAAAAATTAGACAAAATTTTAAAAAAATCTAGAAAAAATAGAAATATGTTGTAACAGTTGAAGCTGAGCTGCCACAATGATAGAAAATCACTGAACTGTTTATATGACCTTGATGTCAGTGATAATGGTAGAGATACAAAGTGCTGCACAAGGCTGAACAACCAGATAATAAAGTGATTTAATTTGAATACTGCTGTGAAACAGAACTGCATTCTCTATATGTTTCTGTCCATCAGTTGCCATATGCATAGGCAGCATAACTGCTGGTCTAGCTTAGGTAACTGGTTTGTAGATAAAAGATCTTTTAATGACATTGCAATACCCCTGGGGAGTACTGAATGAATGCAGGCCAAGCAAGGCTCAAAATCACTGATACCAAACCAAGCATGCTCATGACCTATACTGAGCAGCAACATCACACTAGAAGGTAAAACCATTACCTGCTTGGGCCAAACCATACTAACCAATGACAGAAAGAAATGGAAAAGGCAGGTTTCTACCCTGAGGGCCAAGATTGCCATAGAATACAATATATAGGACCTTTAAGCTCCAGGCACTTTGTAAAACTCAGGTTGGTCGTGTCTGTGTGTCACTCACAACCATTACTTTAGGAATTAGTTCATCTTTATGGAGAAGGGGTGGAATCCTATTTCACTTTCTACAATCAAATAAGAGATTTCTAGTTGCATAAATACCATTTTTGGCACTTACACACAGTTCACAATCCTGTTCTACAGTCAGCTTAGATTCACAAGCATCCCTATGACTACGAAGCACACTCAGTTGGCTTCACTCTTGCTGAGCTGCTACTTGGCTCCTTATGCACGTATAGCAAAAAATCCCAAAATTGTGGCCCTAAAAAACAAAAAGGAAGAAAGGTGTCTTCTGCCTTAATATCAGTAGTTAAGCACACTTGTTCAGGAGCAAGAAAACCTAGGTTCTAGATCCCCATCTCTTAGAAATGGTTTGTGACCTCCAAGTACAGTGATCTAACTACCAGAAACAGGCCTGGCAATATCCAGTCCCCTTATTAGTCAGTTGATTTGTAGAAACATGATATTTATTTTAACAGTTCAGCTTCATGAAAACTTTATTAATATTTGAAAAGAATTGATAGTTTTTTTCACATCACTTGGCAGATTCTCATATCTGGATTGCATCATTAACCACATTTGTGAATTGTTGCAAATGTAGACATTTTTCAGTTTCCTGACCTTCCAGCATCTTTTCTTACCTGTAATAGCAGCATTGCATTTTAGCAGTATTAGAATGAATAGATATGTATACTATGCCTGAGATTCTATCGTTCACTCGCTGAGATTCTATCGTTCACTCTTGCCAGAGTTATTCCTATAGTTAACCTTTAGCTTGAGAATTGTTGAAGCTGTAGAACCAAAATTAGAGAAGCAAGGATTAGGAAAGAAGCAGGATAGGCTATTACAGTTGAGAGAATGTAAAAGAAACCCAGCTTCATTGGGGAAAACAATTAGTTATTTTTTCCCTCAACAAACCATCTGCTAACCATCCAGAGGATGAAAGAGTCATAGTGGAGAGTGTGCAGTAGGTAAATGGAAATGGAAGAGGAACTGGTCAATCCAGCTCACTTGTTATACCAATGAATCAGGTCTATAAGAACTCAATAAACACTTTAAGGTGAGGTCAGCCATAATGCTATACTATAACTAAAGGACTAACATGATGTATTGTATATAATATTTGGATATAAAATTTAAAGAGCAAAAATTACATACACACACACACACATTTTGCTCTTTAAATTTTATATCCAAATATTATATTCAATATATCATGTTAGTCCTTTAGTTATAGTGTATCATTATGGCTGAACTATACATATACATACTCTCTCTCTCTCTTTCTCTTTCTCTCTCTCTCTTTCTCTCACATACATATGTATGAAGAAAGAAGTACATAAATATTTGGAAATAAATATTTGAATCATTACCAGGTTCATTCATGTTCCAATCCTGTAAATCCCTAAGCATATACTTGCCTATACTATTGTGAGATATTCACTTAAACCAATGGGGATTTATACAGTAATATTAAGCACATCTGTATGTTTGCAGAATTGGCTTGAACACTGCTCCCACAATGCAAACAGAGCCACACAGTTTATTCACCAGGATATTAAATCTTACAATCCTTATCCAGTGACAGCACTTCTCTTTGATTGTTCATATTACCACCTACACAACAGTTTATTAATGTGTAAAGGTTAAATTAAAAATAAATAAAAACTGCTGAAATGTATAGTGTTATTCCGAGCCAAACACAGTGTGATCTGTCACCACAACAAAATCACTGGATTTAGATCTGTGTATACAGATGATGCAATAACAGCAGATTAAGATATGGTCAACTAGAAAGAGCAGCAGCATCTTTGAGGTTATAATTAGTTCAACAACAACAAAAATATCCTCTCTCCTGTGAATATTGGACGTTTGCTAAAATGGTTGTAGGAAGATTAAATCAGCAACTGTTATAGGTGTAAATTAGAAATGGGACCATGCATACACAGTGCAGAGTATAATAATAATAATAAAGTCATATTGGATGCAGGTCATAGAGAAAAATGTGTAGCGATAAAAGTTTTACACCTGCTAAAATCTATCCTATTCATATTAAATAAACATTCTTCCCTACATAATGTAAATCATCATTAGGAAACATGACTGTGTAATGTTTAAATCCTAACTGGTAAATTCTCCAGATTATTCACTAGTGAAAATCCCACATTTCTTTTGAGAAGCTGCACTGAGTTCTTGGACTAAGTACATTAAAGCAATAAGGCCTATTCCATTGCTAATTTAAGTCAAGGTAAAGATTCCCATTGCTTTCAATAGGCATTCTATCAGGCACTCTGTTCAAATATTCTTCAAATTAAAAGACTATATATTGAGGTGGCATATTCACTTTCACTCCTACACTAACTAGTTATATTAACATTACAATTAACTAATTACCAGGATTAATATATCAATTTTCTAAGAGATTTATACCCACCTCACTTCCTTCCTGGACTAATTAAAATAAAAGCAATCCATATTTTTCAGCATGTATAATTTTCATAATATTCCCTTTTCCAGACCTTTGCATCTCAAGCATTGCTATCAATAAAAGACCACATCTAAAAATAAATGTGTCAATCTATTTCTCATAGTCTGTTCTTCATGTGGAAATACAAATGTAGAAATAAATCCCTTTAATGTTTTGTCCAAAACTAGTTAAAGACTTTTCCCATGTCAAATTATGTACAAATATTACTATTTGTACAAGAATCTAACGGGTGCAAATAAACTTCCTCACATAACATTGGTGGTGCAATGAAGTCCATGCATCAGCATGGTTTTATCCCTGTGGTTTTCCTGCGAGCTGTGATTATCACTTCTTGTCAGATTTTTATATAGTCTCTTCATATACCCATGCCAGTTGTTGTGCCTGATTTTGGCATAGAGAAAAGAAAAGCTATAAAATCTGTAATTATGATACTCCAAACACCTACTTTTGTTAACAATCCTTACTGGCACATAGTAGTTACAGTGGGGTAACTGAATTATACACATGGGGGAGGCTGGTAGGATTAGATCCAATGGTTCAGTTACCTGAGTTCCAGAAGTACTGAGCATTTGATTTCCATTTAATCAAAAAGAGATCTGATCTGAAAACAGATATATAAATATGTTTATATATAATACATATAATAATATATTTACATATTATGTATATCTGTATATATTATCATATATATAGTTATATATGTTATATATTTTTATTAGATATGTATAATCTAATAGAAAAAAATTAAATATATATATATATTTTCTCTGTACCTATGTTACCTAAAATTAGGCCTTGTCTTCAGCAGAAAGTTTCATTGTCAGAATTTTTGGCAGGTCTCAGCTGCTGACACTGCTATGTTTGTTGCCAGATGGTATGGATTTCTGGATGTTTTTGCCAGTGCTGCAAATCTTCATTGCAGGAGTCCACATTAGCAGAAGGTATGGTGCACCATGGGTAGAAAAGGCTCAAGGCTTACAGCTGCCAACATTACTATGTTGCTGAAGCGCATCCATACTGGAATGTTGCCAGCAGTTGTATGCTGAGACCATGTGTATATATGTGCATATGTATAAACACACACATATATGTGGTGATATTATTCAGGTGACAGAAAGACTCTTCCAGTCAGTTTTGCCTGTGGTTGCATGAAAACTTTTAATACCAAAAAGCAACTCACTTTGACAAAACTTTGTAGTATAAACCAAGATTTAGTTTCATTACTCTATTGTAAGGAGTCTTGCAGAACTTTCTAATTCTCTGGGATCGACTAGTCATCCACAGCCTTTTCTACAAGAGGCCTCTCACCAAAATGCCCTCAATTCCTTTTAATCTTGAATGAGAGTCTGAGTCTGGTTTGTTCTATCGGGGCTTTCTATAAATATCTCAAAAAGGGAACGAGCCAGACATAATTTGACTGCCTCACTCTAAACTTCAAATGTAGAAGCTTTTACTTTATTCTTTCAAGCCAATAAATACGTAACGTGCCTGCATTTGTCAAAATTAATCCTTTCAAAAGAGGACAAGCAAGCACAGGTGCTCTGGTGGATATAGGATTGATTGATCCCAATGGGGCTTATGGACCTTTGCAAAAATATGCAGATACCTATTAGTGTCAGGAGGTTAGTCATCCTACTCAAAAACGTGTCTGTCTTGTAGCAGAGATGCCAAGCTACAAGATTCTCTTACCAACAAAAATTATTCCCAGTAGAAGTCAACATTAAAATCTAGTTCCTATTCTTCCTGTTGGCAAAGTGTAGGCAGGCATAAGGCAGAACCATATGTGATTCCCTTAAATGCTGATTTGTTGGAGTATTGTCAGCCAGATTTGACTGTTCTCCCTTGGGTATTAATAACTGTGTTCTGGGACATGGAGATATGGTCCATAAAATAGCCCCATTCCTTTTCCAGTGTTTAAAGTTCAAATATGGATTCTTTTTCATGATGTAATCAATTTCACACATTTAATTATATTTAAAAATATTATACACAAATAGAAAAATACCCACTGGTAGTGGTTCAATTACAATAGCTAGAAAGCATATCTGAACTTTGGCAGTCTCAGAATTCAAAGGCAACTGAGAATCTGAACTTCCCAGGACAGCTCCTTTGTCTGTAGTCTTCTGAACCAAAACTCTCATCTAAAAGCTCATGAATCTGGGGAATGTTCAAAATCTGGAGTGAGATCTCAGTTTTATCCAAGTATAATAACATTTCCTTTTAAATATTACAGAAGTACATTTGACTACTGATCTGTACCACCTTGCTGTACCATCCTGATTTTGACCTTGGCTACAGAAAAATATTTAGGAAAAAACGCTTTTAGTCTTCATCACTTTTCTGACATAACAGGAATTAGTCAGCCTGTCTTATTGCTGCACTGGATTAAATATCCAGCACTCCACAGTGGCTGGCAATCTCAGAGATAAAGTCCTATCCATGGCAGAGAGCCAGTTGACTAGTTTAATCAGGTTAATCACAGAATAGAGGAATTCAAAATATATTGTTTGGAAACCTTCTGGAAGACATTGGATCAGTTAGGACTTAAGGAAAAACCATCCTAGAGAAGTCAGAAATCCCTGTGAAAAGGATTGGGATCAACTTGAGTGTAGTAGGAAGCTGCAGTGGAATGGATGATGTGCAGATTGAGGACTGGTGACACCAGGATCACCTGAGGAATGGAAGCAGGACCTGGTTTTCTAGTTCTCTTTCTTCTGATAAAGAGGTGAGAATTTTAAAGTTCTGGATTACAGTACAAAGTCCTTTTTGCAATTGTTTCACAATCTGTTCTGCCTTGTTGTGAATACAGATGGTCATTGCTTCTAATAATTAAGCAGCAGAATTAACACATTCATTTCGATGACTGAGGTAAATCCATGCTTCTCTCTGTATCTGTCTTTCTGGCTGCATATTTAGCAAGATAACTATGATAGGATAAGACAAGTAAGACTGCCCACATAAACAAGGGAGTTAGAAACACTTAGAAGAAGTTTTGATCTTGGGGAACACAGCAGAATGTGCATTCTTTCCATATTTGGGAAGCCTACCTAAGTGTTTTAGGTCACTTTGTAGTTCTGACTTTCCTTGTTTTGTATGATATGAGTGTGGGTGTAAATGGGAGTAGTACAGGCTTTTATTTTTGCTTTTGTTTCTTTCTGTTTCAGCATTTTTCTATTTTTCCCTCTTTTCTTTCTTAGAAATCTGGCAAAAGGAAAGCACAAACATGCATGCAGCTATGGACAAAGCTAGTAGTGATGGTTACTGATGCTTTAGAGAAGCGGATGTAAGAAGCTGGCAATATGCAATCTGTGAAGGAAGAGTCATTTATGTTGATAGTAACCTGAGTCAGGCAACCTGAATCTTTATTTATTTGATCCTTCTCCCCAAGGTGTGAAGAATAAATAAGTGTAATATATTTTTCTGTGGCTGATTGGAGATAAAATAAGCCAGCCTCTTGATAACAGCAGCAAGCAAGCACCAGTTTCACCGTCTGCATTTCTGTCTCTGCCAAAATCCACTATCCCAGGCAGTTTGTCCTTACTGCAATGCAAAAATTATGTGTAGAACACTTCCTCCTCAGAGGGTGCATCTACATGTGAATATTAATGTGCAGCAATAAACTCTGGCACATGTTATGCTGGAGTTTATTGCTCCCAGGTGCCACTTAACACAGAGGCCCGGGACTGCAATATGCTGAGCCAGATTGAAGCATCCCTGGCTGGCAGGAGGTCCAAGGGATCAGCCTGCCAGCTCAGGGGTGCTCTGACCCAGCTCAACGTGCTGCGGAGGGGCTGGCTGGGGCACGAGGATGCTTCAGTGTGGGGCTAGGCAGCAGGCAGCCCCCACACTGAAGCACCCTTGTGCCTCAGCCAAACCCATCAGCGTCTACATTGCTGAGCACAAAAAAATTCTGCAGAAAGCTAATACTTGTATTTACAAGTACTAACCTGCTGTGGAGTTTTAGTTTCCTGCAGCCTAATAGAACTGCAAGTATAGATGCTGAGACATTTACTGCTGAACTAATTAGGCTCCTCCACAGTACATGTCTCACGTAGACACCCCGAGTTAGTAAAAATACAGACATTATACAATATCAAGTTAATTCAGAAACAAATTTAGGCCAAAACATTTTTAAAGAAGAAAAAAAAAAACAGTTTATCTCTATTAGGAATCTGGTATTGAATTCACAACAATCCCATCATAAAATTTCAGTGAAAATCATTCAACATTTCAGCTAGTTTTCCATTACAGCCAGAATCAATTGTTTACTTTACATGTGCAGGAAATTCAGAAAGCTAGTGTAGTTAGTCTGAATAAAGGAACAGCATCATTCAAAAGTATCAGGTTAGTGAAGAAAAAATTTCCCATTCAACAGTTGTTGCACTTAGTTCTCTTCATCTGCCCGTCTACAGTACAAAGGTTAAGAGATTTTTTTTCCTTCTATTTTATGCTGTGAGTAAAAAATAACTCCTGGGCAGTCAGTTTGGTGAAAAGCTGATACAACCAACAAGAGCACTGGCACTGCTAAAAGCAGCTTGGATCTGTTCATGTAGTATGTTTGTTGCATCCTGTGATTTCCACAGTTATCAGCAAACATTTTTTTTAACTTCCAAGTAAAAGTAGGTTTTATTATTATTCACATGCCAGTTCACATCAATTACATCTCAAGAAAAAGATGTGTATTTGAAGTGGCAAGCACTGCATACTTACTATAAAGATAAATACTTATTTTGGCCTGCATAGTTTCCCAAAACAATTACCTATGCAGACATTCATATGTAGAGAGTTATACATTATTAGAACTATGTTGGATCACTGCTCAAGTTCCTAATGGGAAAAGAGATCTGTATATAATTTAAAAGAAAACTATGCCTTCACTCTCCAGATATTTGCAGCCTTGCCTTTACTCACCTATAAAAGGAAACCAAGCAGCCTATAAAAATGGTAGTTTAATTACTTTTTTAAACGAATAGAGTCCAAAATTGCTCTCTAGCAACACTGTAAAAGTGCCAGTAAAAGTTTGTAGTATGTTTAATCTGAATTACTAAAATCGATCTTTAAAATTTGGCTAGGTACAGATATTTGGGGAGGTTAGATAATGATAACATGATAACCTGGCCACGCAATCTAACTTAGTTCACCCAGATGTGGGTGAATATATAAGACATAAATCTCATCTGAACTAATTTAATATATTAAATGAAAGCAGTTTGACATCTTTCTCAGAAAGTTCCATTAAAACACACCAAGAAAGTGTTTAACAGATTTCTGAATTTCTCTTTCTCTCTGTACCTATGCAGATCTTAGCAGTCTTACAGACTGCCTCCTTCTTTGAAGTTTATAATAGATGCTAAAGTGAGTAATGACTAGAAAAGCCTAAAAGTCTTTCAGCATCCTGATATGAAGGGGTTAATTAGAAATAGCCTGAAAATATTCCCTTATCTCCGCTCATGGCAGTCTAACTTCCCATTTAATTGGATTCATTCCAAAGTGAAAATGCTTTCCAAGTCAATCAGCTTGGATTAAACAAAAATAATAGAAAACCAATGAAAAATCATCTTTTAAAAGATGACTTCCAGAATTCATGTGTGAATAGCAAAGCAAAGCGTAACAGTGAGTTTGCTCACATTGGATATGTATAGCTGTTACCTTTAAATTGACCTAACTAGGGGGCTTAAAACAGGCAAAAAATGGCAAGCCCAATCTCCTTTACTTCACCTGAGGAAGTAAACTAATTTAGATTGGGAATTGGTTATCCCAATCTATATTTGTACATGTTGGGAGCATAGCCCATGGCTAGGAAAGCATAGCCACTCATCCTAGGGCTGTGTCCTTCCTTCCCCCCTGAATCTGACCAGGCTATTTTTATCCCATTAAACCCCCTGTCCCAGGACAGCTCTACCCTTGCAGACCTACCAATGCTCCCCCTGATCCTGCCAACCACAACCCCTGATGCACCAACCCTGCCACAGGCCAAATAGGCCCCTCAGTCCTACTTGCTTCTCTCCCCACAACAAGTTACTTGCATCAGTTTCTTCACATGGTTCCTGAGAGTAGTAAATGTCTGTACACATTTCTCCCAGGCTACATTCACAAGGTTCAAAGCAAGCCATATGAACATAGATTGGGTGTGGTGAACTGCTGTATACATCCAATAAGATGTCTTTATTTTTTTCTTTGGTTACTGACAAGCCATTCTGTATTTACTGTAATGCTAATGGGATTAGTTCAGCTTTCTTAGCTTCTTGATCTTAAATATATATTTATAGTTTTACATGCAAAGGAAAGCACAAGAGAAATGTCAGGCACCAGGCAGATGAGTCACACCTCTTCTTTCAGATACAGTGGATTCAGAATACCTCTGTGTCCCAGCCTAATGACTGAGAGCAGCAAATCAATTGTTCTCCAGGAAGCAAAGAGCACTTAGCAGCCAGAGCACCCTCCTATTTTATTTTCATTGTATATACCCCTTTTCACCAATCCTGGAATTTGTCCAACTCCAAAACTTAATTAGCCAGAGAGATGGATACAGAGCACTGTGAGGCACACGTTCCCATATCAGAGATAGAATACACTGCGTTTGTGACTCACTCAGTTTCTGCCTTCAAGTGACATACAGTGGGGTAGACAGGCCCTTTAAGGTTTGAGAGAATGCTGTCTTGAGTCAGGACAAGGGAAACAGGCACTGAGGATTTGGAAGTTATCTCTGGAAAATAGTTTGTTGTTTAATAATAAAACCAGAGTTGGAATTACATGAGTAGGGTGAATTTGAACCCACTCTCCTAAGTAACAGGGAATAGGAATGACACCAAAAAAGTTGCAGCTGAGTAGGTGTGTTGGGAAATATTCTGGCAGTACAATGGGCCTCATTAAGGGGAAAACAAGTTGGAGAAGAGGAATATCCATTCTGCTCTTTTCAAAACGGACTGACCTTGAAAGATACATTTTGTGCTCATGGTCTATCTTGAATGGCAAGGAGACCAATATGTATTATTACAGAAGTTTTTGACTGAGTTTGTCTAGGCTTAAATAAATACCAGTGCTGATAACATAACAAGTTCCAAAGATACGCTTTTCAAAAAATATACATTTACAACTCATAAATAAAGAGATTCAACTGTGATTCTCTTGCGTTGCAATGCAGAGTGGTAGCACGTGGTCATATATCTAAATTATTTTATTTAATACAAAATATGAGGTTTTCTTTTTTTATATATGCATCTAATTGCTCTTTTCCTCTTTAATGAGAACTAGCCATATGTTCATTGGTGGGTGTATGTAACATATGTTGAAAAGGGGATCCATGTAAACGTAAATGAAATGCTCTAAAATGTAATCAACACAGGGTGCATCTACATGAGATGCTAACTGCACAGTAGCCTAGTAACACTGTGCAGTGGAGTAATACACTACAGCACAATAGTAGTAGGCTACTGCACAGTTACCATCTGAAAAAACTCATGCACCAGTGTTACTGTGCAGTAGCGCAGGTTACTGCATGTTGATTTAGTACTTGGTTATCGGAGTACTAAATATAATGCACAGTAACTACAGTATATTAATGAATGTGTAGACATGCCCACAGAGAACGTAGTGCCCTCAGAAAACTTTAACTTCCAAAGATCCAGAAATAAAATGCTTAGGTAAATGCTACCCCCTGTTATTCTAAACTTTTAATTGGGTTTGAGACTGAGACAGATGATCAGTGAAGCTATTCAGTCACAACTTGAAAACTTTATTAGGATACACATTTACAAAGACTTATTCATATTAATAAAGACAATGCTTACATAGCCTTATATACAGGGGAACACAGGTCCACTGGCCAGGCTTTTCTGTTTCCTTGGGGACTTTCGCTGATTTGTTTCCTTTTCTTTGCTGAGCTTTGGAGAAGTCTGAAGTTGCGCAGTTTAACCAGGGTTGTGGCAGAGCACAGGTTATGCCTGACACTTTAAGGGCTTGAACAGGCTGCAGATCAGTGTGCAGGTGGGAGCAGACCAAATCAGGAGAGTCACATGGCACCCAGGAGTCTGCCTGATTGGTGTAGGGCTAGGCAGTCAGAGTATAAGACAGGCCTCGACAGCAGAGCTGGGCAGTTGCAACTGGGAAGCCGAAGGTTGAACACCTGGCTGAAGTACTGCTGCTCCCAGAACACCTGGAGGTCAAAAGTAGGAACTATGGGGATGGAGGAGGTTCCTGGTCCTGGGGAATGACCTAAAACTATGCCCTGCTGGGGTTGGATGGTGTGGTGGGGCTGCCAGTGGTGGGGCAGTCTCCAGGATATGTCACACCTATGCCTCCCTATTGAAAAGTGAGTATGGGGCACCAGAAAGCCTCAGCTCCCACTACCTTGTTGGTGACCCCGTGAAGAGGAAAGGCTAGGGAAGCACACCCTGACAGAAAAGCACAGGATCAAGGCCCACAGGGTGTAAGACCCAGAAGCCACAGTGATGGGGTGGAGTGAGATCTGGAGGCCACATAGAGTAGAGTATGTGGGAGGCCGGCAAATAGGCCGGCTGGAGTAGAGGCCCAGTGAAGGGCCAGAGAGTGAGTGAGCCCAGTGAGGGTGGAACAGTGAGCCTAGGAGGGGTCCAGAGTAATTGTATGGTCCACAAGCTCAGAGAGTAGCATTTGGAGTAGCATTTGGAGGGGCCTGAGAAGGTGGACCTATATGAGAGAGAGGGCTAGGTGATTGAGAACACACCCAGAGGATCTTGACTTGTCAATGCTGGGGCCAGGATCATAAGAATCAAAGGGCAAAAGCACCCACCACAAGAAACAGCCAGAGCCAGTTGCCTGGAGTCCCAACTGGCCCGAGGTAATGCCAGGGCCTGGGAGGCCAAAAGTACCAGAGGAGGCCACTGCTGAGAGGGAAAGGGGTCTAGGGAGCTTGCAGCCCAGGATGATGGAAGTGGTTAGGCCGCATGAGTAGGAGGGATCCAGGTTGGGAACTGAGAGTCAGTCAAAATACAGTGGGACCCAGTGTGGGGCCAGACCCATATAGTGATGCCATTTGTGAGGCATGGGACATGGTAGAGATGGTATGGAGCTGTGTATTATGCCCTTGGCATAGGGCATTAAATAGGCAGCCTCCCACCTAGGAACAACTATTTAACTGGGTTACATCAAAGGCGTGGCAGTTGAGTCTGGTGGGCAGACTGCCCTAGTCAGGTGGGTGAGCCAATGATTGGACTAGCCTTGATATCGCTCCCTGTCACACTAAGATTATTCAAATGACTGAGAAGTTTGGGGAGCATTGTAGCCATAGATATAACTTTAAAGGGGTTCCAAAATAGAACCAAGCAATTTTGATTATAAGGAGGGGTGTATTGTGGGAATACCTAGTTCAGTTTGAATCACTCAACCACATCACATGAAGCACAGGAAATTTCAAGATAACTTGAGTCTGTGATTATATTTTGAAGTGCCTAGAACTGTTAGCTTATAAACAATACACATCTCTCTTTTTTTATAGCAAAGCTGCTGCTCTGCTCTAATTCTTTTCTAGAATACATACAACCAGTAGCATGTGATTGTGTTTCAAAGTGGCATTTTAGATGTTATTTCTTTTTCAGGTATATACTCAATGGGATTTTAGATATTTCATAGCTCCTTTGGGAATAATATGTCCTTTTGCTTTTGTTGACTATTTCTTGCTGACAAAGTAACACGTAGCATAACATTGTTCCAGCTATTTTCCATTCTTTTGTTGGAGGGGGAAAAACCCATCTAGTAATTATACTAATTAGCACAAATATGCTAATAGATTCATAGATTAACAGATTAAGTGTATAATATGCAAGCTTGAATCAATGAAACCTTTTGCTCTTCATGAAAGTATGGTTTAGAATTAGGCAGAGTCTGGGCCAGCTAACCCTGGTTCAAGAAATAAATAATGACCAAAGACCTAAAATTAATTGGAATTCAGGTTAAATTTGATGAATACTTCTGGCTGAAAACATTCATAAAGAAGTAAATGTTTTTAATGAAAAAAAATTGAAATGGCCAACATTTATTTTTTTAATAAAAGGTTTTATCCAGGTTAAACTTAATCTAAAAGAAAATGTTTCTTTTTTGAGTAAACAAAGTGTTTTGGTTATTTCAGAATATTTTTTTTAATTATTTCCATTTTGCACATATCTGCATCCTTAATAATTTAAAATCACGATTTAAAAGTATTTTTATATATTCCATAACAACCCCTTGGGGCACTCCTCCTAGGTATGTTCTTGTAACCTTTAAAAAAATATATATATACTGTCATGTGTCCATAAATACCAGATTTAGCTGCATACCTCTTGCACCTTCCTAGTTGTTTAAATTTGGGGTGTGTTATCTTAAGTGAGGAATAGATTTATGTACCAGAATGGACACATAGGGATGCTGGAATGGCTGCCTAGGGCTGTGCTCAGCTCCTGGCTGCATGGAGTAGGGGCAGAGTCTATTTGACAATGTCACTAACCCTCCCACTGCAGCTCCATAGTTAGAGGTTTAGCCCTTCCAAAGCTGCTGTTGACTTGGGAGGAAGGTGAATAATACTGGGGATTTTTACACGTGCCAATTTAAGGCACTTTAGTCCATTTTAAGGCACATCAAGGGTGCACATCTACACATGTGCACCCTTATTGGCCCTTAAAATGGTGATTTTAGGTTATTCATGCCTAAATTTGATACCTGCTTTTGCAGGCTAGTTTTACTTCTCTGCTTCATCTTGGTGGTAGCTCATTTTTACCCCTTTTTTTCTTTGTTTCTGGTAAGTAGGTTTCAAACTATATGTTGCAAAGTACAGTGAGTTCTCCCTGAGTTTAACAAATTGGATCAGATAGTAGGAATTGACTGCTTTGTCAACACTTCCTTTTAGAGAAGTCAAAGACAAAACACTTATCAACTTCAATGATAAAGGTACGTGACAATAATTTTCATATTTAAAATAAATTATTATGTTAATATTAGTAAATTTATTTCCAGTAAAAATGGCAGGGCTCACAGCCCTGGATATGTATGTTCTTTCTTCATATTGTATTCCCTCATATCTCCTGCAATCTTCAAACTCAAATTGATTGGAACTACCAGAAACAGGGTACCTGAGCCCCATCCCTCTACTATTTCTTTTTCTTTAAAGGTCTCAATATATATACCCTAATATAGACCCCCAAAACCAAACCCTGAGGAATTGTAGTATGAATTTTTGCTTTATTTATTATGTTTAAATGATAATAGTATTGAATTGATAAACCTTTATAATTGTATGAACAACTAAGACTGTGCTTGTTCCCTGCTTGACATGAGTAGGTGAACTTCTTATGGCCTGTGTACATGACTGTCTGGGTGAGAGGATAAATGGTGAAAGAATGGTAACTATTCTCATGAAAACAGAAGATTTAACTAATTGTGTAAGTAATAAGGCAGCAATGTATAAGTTACCAGACGGTAAACTAATTAAGCTAATTAATGGATGGCTAAAGAACTCATCTGTGATCAGGTGCAAAGAAGATAGTACACAATGCTTCAAGGCAAAGAACAAGACTGAAATACCAACTCTGAAATAACCAACTTTACTAAAATGACCATTGAAGATACTGAGCATGGAAAAACCCCAGTGCTAAACAAAGACTTGAAATCCCTATAAAAGTGAGATGCAGACAAGCCAACATGCGGAATCCACTTTCTGCAACCTCATGGAGCAAAGGCATGCACGTCTGTTTTTCCCCTGCTCCTTTCACCCATAAGCCTGGACCCGGCCATCCAGTGCTAACATTGAGTAACATCTGCTGGTAACTATAACATCTTACTGGAGTGGTTTTGTCTGTATGTCTGTCTATGTATGCTTGTGTATGTATGTCTGTTTATATGACTGGTGTGTCCAAGCTTATATATCTGCTTCGTGTAACCAATAAACGCGGCATTCTGCCTTATCCCCCTTTTAAGTTCTTGCTCTTAATTTGAGCTGTTGGCAATTTTAAGTAACAGAATTACATTAGTAACCTCCTTCCAGACCCAGTGTCACTTTCATTATAATGACTGTCATTTCCCCTTTAAGTGATTTCTTACTACCTTACTATTCTTGTACCCTTTTTATCTCTCTAACACACCTAGAGATAAAAGGCTCCAGTTACAACTCCCATTGGCTAAATGGTCCCCTGGATGCTACAATCACTAATTAAGCTTTTACTCAATGCCTACTTGCACATCTGCCTAAAAAATATATATATTTTATTTTTTGATCCATCCTGTAGCAATTTATAAGTTTGTCTTTCACTTCTGCATAGGTTTTGACCGTTCTGTGGGTGTATGTCATGGTCTTTACTAGAGCTGATGTATAAGTGCTTTGAGGTCTCTGTAAGTGGCAGGAAATGTGAAAATTGGCTGGCTGGGAAGTAGAACTTAGGCTGAAAACATGTTCCTGCTTGCAGTGCATCTTATGATCTTCAGTAGCTGAAATGTTAACATTTAAGTGGATTTTTATTATGAATAGGTCTTGGAGACTCTAATTCAGATGTCATAGGTTGACAGCAATATCAATAAAAAGCCAAAAGCATGGCCTCTATTCCATACTCCAGCACTGACATGTGACAAAAATAAGCATGATAATTTTATAGCTTCTTTTTGTGCCCAAAATGTAACTACATTAATCTGAAAGACAGCTGATTTTTCAAGGTCAAAAGTGCTTAGCTACAAATTGATGAGCTATTATGCATGTCTGTGGTTTTCTTGATGGTACTGTATTAATAATATGCTTGCAGAACAGGCCATAAAAATTCCATTTAAAAGTATTAAAGCATACTGGGACATTTAATCAGGTTAGAATTCCTGTCGGTTGGCTCCAGGCACAGTGTTGTTCAGTCAGTGATTAACAAAGTGCACAGAATATAAAGATGAATGCCTACTACATCAGTTCTGATTTCACTGAAATGACCTTTTTGTTTTGGGCATTTAACAAATGGTTCAATGGACTTTTGTTACACTTCAGCCTAGATCAAGTTCAGCAGCCCTGCCATTTCTTGGTCTAAATAGATAGCATAGGATGAAAGAACAGGGGCCAGAGAGACGATAGGAATGATGATAAACCTTTTACCAGAGGATACCTTTGCAAGAGTATCCAACATGATACAATTAATATATTTTGAACTGTAGTTCACTTTGTCAGTTTGCACTGGTTAGCCTCAAAAAATTATCTTCACTCAAAACCTAATACTGCAGGCCATTCTCAACCAGAATAACTATTCTGATTGAGATGCATAAAAAAAAAACAACATTGGACATAATAGAAATGGAACTGCTTGTTTGATTAGTTTAGTTCTTTTATGAAGCTTGTAGGGGGATGTTGCATCTAAGGTCCCGTTATACTGCTCCATGTTAAAATGTCCCGTTATACTGCTCCATGCTAATATGTGATTTTCAGATACACCTGAAAAAATAAATGAGTCTGAGAGCAAGAATAAGTCTGAGAGCAGGAATAAAATTAAATGGTTGATTATGCATTATTCCAAGTAAAAGAAAATACTCTGCTGTTACTTGCATGAAAACAATTTTTTTTTTTTAAGATTACAGTTTGGTGAATGAAGTACAATCACTTTTTCCCCCAAGTTTCTTTAGTATAAGCAGAATATACTAGAGAGATTTGGCCTTGAACGTTCAGTACACAGGATGTGAAGTACATGCTTAAATTTTTAAAGTAATAACAGTACTTTGACATTGTCCATAATTTTGGTGCATCATTGTGATAAGTGACACTTCACTTTTTTTACAGTAAAAATATGTACAGCTTCAATTAAAAAAAATAATACAATAGATTGCCAGATTCCCTTTTTGTCTTTCTAATAGTAAAAGTTAGAAAGATTTTAAGAATATTCTATTTTATTTTTTAAATGCCTTGAATCCCACGGGTGTGTTTTTTCTGCTACCTTCATTGTTTTTATGCAGCTGCCATCAACACTAATTCATCCTCTGTCTCACTAACTTAAGGAAATAGTCATATCTTAATTTGGGGTTTGTGTGGTAAATAACAGAGAGAGAGTTTAAAGAAAAGTTTGTAACAATTTTTTCTATTATAGCCTTGTTAAGGTAATGTTACATGTTGCCAGCCTTGTCCACTTTTCAGAGGCCTAGACCAAAGCTGCAGAAGAGTAGCTAAAGCAGGCCTCAAAAGCCTGTGTCTGAGTGAGTGTAGCATGAACCTTTGCAGATGTAGCAACTAGCTTGGTCAGCAAAGTAAAGCAAGCCATCCATATGTTTAACTAGACACAGTCAGAGTACAAGGACAAGGAAGAACCATACATCAAATAATCTCAGTACACTATATTAGATTTTATCTTAAAATATTAGAAGTAGTAATTAATGTAACCAAATATAATGAATGTTATTTTGCTGCAATAGATGCATTTTAGTGAGACTCCATAGATAAGCTGTAAAAAAATAAAAGCAAATCAGCCTTGTCAGACCATAAATGAAGGTGAAGAAGTAAAAGACCAGGGTGAAATAGCATTCATAGAAAGGGAAAGGAGATGAGGAATCCTCCCTTTTGCTCTTTTTGCTTTCACAGGGATATAAATCCCAACTAATTGACATCTTCCGTGTCTACAAGAAATCTAATTTAATCTGGTTTTAAAAGTTTCTGCAAGACAAAGAAATTTAAACAAAACCAATCAGAGATAATTTATTAGAATATAGGGACCAACCATATATAAATATTGGACATATGCTGAAGGGAAATTTGAACTTCTACTTTTGGACTTCTCTGGAGCTCAGCGAATCAACTCATGTCCCCAGGGGAACAGAGTTGCATGGCCAGTGGACCTGTTTCTTCCCTGAACCTGAGGGCACATAAGGATTATCTTTATTGATCCAAATAAAGCTTTGCTATTGTGTATCTTACTAAAGCTTTTGAGTTGTGACTTGAATGGTCTCACTGGTCAATCAATTTTCTCTCACCCACAGTTAAAATTTAGTATAACAGATTTACCTTCAAATAATTTTCTTTTTCATCAGTGCAGTAAGAGCTGGAGCTATTTGGCCAGTAAAATGCTGGCTGAATTCAGTTTAGAATAACCATTTCATTTCTGAATATTACATCTGCTTATTGTTTGGCTGCAAAGATTTCACAAAGGCTGAAATAAAAGCATGCATGAAGAGATAAGGTATCTAAATTAATTGGTAACTACCAAGAAGTATTTTGGGATGATTTTGAAGAAAATCTTTCCAACAAGTGCTCTCTGCACTGGTTTGTTGTCCAAGATCAAATCTTTCTTACAGGAGGTCAACAATACTATATGTGACTGCTTATGACTTATTCTATTGTCATATAATGATCAATTTCTGTAACATACCTGCTATTGTAAGCCAACTGATGGTTGCTAAAAATATATAACACCATTATATTAAAGTGCATATTTTAATAATGGCTGTTAAGTCAATAGTAGCTACTGAGGAATAAAACCATAATTATATCATGTAAAATTTATTATCAATTTTCCATCATCATAAATCATTTGTCACCAAAGAGCAAATGAACATAGCTATAGCAAAGTATTTTAAGGTATATGAAAAGCAGATCAAAGTACCACAGACATTATTGTATTTTTAAGGAGCACTAGTAATAGTAGCAATATTTCCTCACTCCATGTCATCAGACTTCACTCATTTCAGAAGCAACTGTACAGCTCTTCCACACATCACTGGTGCAGTCTCACTTAATCCCTGTCTGGTATGTAAATGTCCTACAAGCTTAACTCAACACAGATGGTACTGTACGTACCAGTATATTGTGCTAAAGGGACTGAAGAGAGATTTTCCAATGGTTTAGGTTAGGGATGACCAACTGGTGTCCTATGCTCTGTGTAGCACTTGATTTTTCAGAAAGCAAGGGTATGTACAGCAATTACATTTAGATGAACTAACTAGGGTTAGGTTGATCTAAATGCCCATATGTGCGGGCATTCAGGAGGGTTTAAAACCCATAAAAAATAGAGGGCTCAATTCTAAAGAGGTGAACTAACTTAGCTTGGAAATGGGTTCACCTAATTTATCAAATGCTCGTATGCATTTTTAGCCCTGAAGCCTCCCCCACCCCACCAGAAGGATAACTCCCTTGCAGACCCACTAATCTACCCCCCCCCCCTACTCCAAGTTACTTACACTGGTTTCCACACATGGCTCTCAAGATCAGTGAATGGTTATACCTGGCACTCCTTGTCTACATTCACATACCTTAAAGTACTGTATTTTACAGTGTATAGGTTGACACATTGTATAAGACAACCCCCTATTTCTGTTAAAAAAGCTAGAATTTTTGTATGTCCATTGTATAAGTTGACCCTGCCTCAGTATGCAAGGATCTGGAAGCCCAGGTGTGCTCATGGGAAAGGCAAATTAGTTGCAGGCTCCCAGGAACTTGAATCAGGCCCCTGGGAGCTCAGGCAGCACATGGCTCACTGGTAGCCCACCGGGCTGGCCCCAGGGGGTCCTGCTGCCACGGAGGGAAGGAATGAGCCCCCCTGGAGCTTAGGGACTGCCTGACCCATCGGCAGCTTGCCCCCTGGCTGTGCAGCAGGCAGGGGGGCTCTGGCAAAAGCAGTGAGGGATTGCTTCTGCCTTCAGCAGGCACCTGCAACTGGCAGGATACCTGGCACCACCTGGGAAGGGGATGGCTTGCTCCAGGGGCAGCATGAGATGTCAGGCAGGGGAGAAGCCAGCCCTGCATGATACCCCATGCTGTCCCTGGGGCAAGCCAGCCCCTTCCCGGGTAGTGCCAGGCATCCTGCTGGCCACAGGCACCTGCTGAAAGCAGAAGCAATGAGGGGCCTGATCCTGCTTCTGGTGGAGCCTCCCTGCCTGCCCCACAGCTGGGAGTTTAGCTGGGGCTGGGTGGGGCCAGGCTACCCCTGAGCTGCAGGGGGGCCTGGTCCTTCCCTCTTCAGTCACAGCATCTCCCCAGAACCGGCTGGGGGGGCTGCCAGTGGGCCCATATGCTGCCGGAGCTCCCAGGTAGTGCCACTCATGAGGGATGCTATATAAGTTGAGGTTGAATATTAAGACTTAAAAATTTGGCTTCAGAACTCAATTTATACACCATGAAACATAGTAAATCATGTAAATGTAGGCCAGGTGTGGCAAATGGCTGTATGCCCTGGTAGACTTCTGCACTATAGATTTCTTCCTATTGTACTTAAACTCTTCTTCGTTTTCTTAAAGAAATGTGCTTCACTGTTCAGATAGGAGCCTAAAGAAGTTTTTCTGATACATATAATGTATTTCAATACAAAATGTACATACTTACATGTATATTTATCATATATGGTCAAAGAAAAATGCCTCTTAAATTTCTGTATCTAATGGTAATTTTATTAATAAATGGAATTATTCAAATAGTTCTGGTAACACCTGTGCTATGGGGCATCATGCCAATTTGTGTTACTAATGAATACATGTCTTTAGAGAAGGTATAAAATTATGTCTTCAATTGGTGAAACTTATTTCCTTATCTTCATGATAAAAATTTAAAAATATGATTATGGATAAGTACATGTGCCTTGAGAGAATCCTATATTATCTGCTGAGCAAAGACAGTGAAGCTAGTTAAAATTCTTCCACTTCATACAAAAAGACCTGCCATTTAATTCAACATCCTCAGTCTTTTGGAGAAACAATTATAAAATGCAAATATTTAAAATCATTTATGCAACTTGCATCTTCAAGTACACTTTGGAACAAATGATGCATTTTAACAATATTCTATAGTTTAATAAATCTACCTTATCTGCATTTGACCACTTTAGACACTTAAAGCTGGAGTCCAAAGAGCTTCTTAGAAATTTCTCACCATTCTTTTACCTAAGCACACTTCTAGTCGTTTCTAATTAGGTCCAACTTTCACATAGTCATAAAGTGCTGAAATCTATTTTTTTTTCAGATTTTTCTTTCATTCGTTCTTTCTTTCTTTGTTTCTTTTCTTTCTTTCTTTTTGGCTTTGAATGTTTAGTCTCTCTGTTTCCAAGATTTGGAAATATATTTATGTATTTAATAATGAACCCCATTTTGCAACTCATAAAAGAGGACTTTGCAATTTACTAGCCTGTTAAATAGGGCCAATTAAGGCATTACAGACTTATGCATAGTGACCTAACTCTGGGAATCAATTGAGTACTTCAGAATTTTAGATTTCATTTTTAAAGAATTTTTTTCTAATAATCATGGTTAGGAGTAAATGCTCAAACACAAACTACAGGTCATTTGTATTCTACAGTCTAGTGAAGACTTGATCAGTGCTGTTGAGGGAACATGACTAGCATCTAGGTCTGTAGCTTAGTATGAACTGGAGTTAGGTAATCTGTGTCTAGAGCATTGTTTTAAAGAGGCTGAATGGGCTTCCATCTGTGCTGGGTTAGGCAAAGTGAATCCTGCAGTTGTGTTGGGGTTTAGACTATAAAGTCTTTGATGTTCCTTTAAACCCTACTAAAAGTTGTTTCTAAATGGGAACTCTTTCAGCTGAAAAACATGTGAGAAACTTTTATGGAGCTGTTGTGCCCCAGCTCAAGTCGGGGATCGTGCCTGGTATGCAAAGGCCAATAAAGATACCAGGGGTGAAAGTACAAAGAAGGTTTATTGCTAGCAATAAAAGGTGCGAGCGGAATAATTTCATGTAACAAGCACACCAGATTACTATTTCTAAGCATCTTTTATATAGGAGTTTTTGAGCCTTCATAAGCATGCTTGTTTGCTGATTGGTTATAAGTGAATGACGCAAGAAGTTCTTTACTGAGCATGTCTCTATACCTGTGTTTTAGCTATGTATCTCATTTACATACATGTATGTTTCATTAGCATACTTTTTCCCCACCTAGGGGTGTGATTTTTAGTATTTTAATGAGCCCTTTAACCCAGTACTCTGTTTCTTCTTTTGTTTTCAAGCCCCCTTTATCTAAGACTGTCTCCTCCTTATCATTGCAGATGGGCATTCTTCACATAGCATTCTCTTCTTCTTCGTCTTCGAGTAGAGGTTTCTAGGTCACTCCTTACAGAGCCAGGAACCCCTGTGAAGTTGTTGGAGCCCCCTAAAACTGAATGGCTAAGTAGAACAAGCAGGTAATTCACTCTCAGAAGCAAAGGGTCCTCTTTGATTTGTGGCTCTCCAGGATCTAGTAGAAGTAAAGGTTATACTGTGCATAGGCTTGTGCTTCTGCAATGGCTTCAGGGCCACCTGACTTCTCAGTTTCATTAGAACCACTATCTCATCAACCTCAGATTCAGATGTCCCTGCACCCTCCCACTTCAAAGGTGCTTCCATGAGCTGAATAGGTACATGTAACAATACAAATATTTCCATTTGTATGAGCTAAGGATCATTGATATACACCATGAAATACAAAAGTTAAAATTAAAAGTTTTCCATAGAGCAATTTACAATCTAAAACCAATAAAGTACATTGATTTCTGTGTGAGATTTTATATTTCCAGCTACATTCAGTGCCAAGTATTAAGAAACATACTGTACTCTGGATTCTTGGATAAGCTATTGCAATAAGGTACATCAAGCCACTGTATAATCCAAATAACATCTGTTACTCAGTGAGTTATTACAAAATCGTATCATCTAAGTACTGATGGGTTCCAAGCTGACTGCAGAAAAGATTTAATGTTTTAAATCTAGTCAGTGGCATCTTAATTCCTCCATAGTTCGTATGAGACCATTTCTTGCTATTTTTGACAAAGGCTGCATAAAATAGATGGCATAAAACACTTTTCTATTTCTTGCAAAATATGTATATTATATATTAGCATAACCTTTTGCCCATTTAATGGCAGGATAAAGAGCTGGGTTCAGTATTTCTGAATTTTGTCCTGACAAATGTTCAAGGCCTGTTCACAGTCCTATACAGTTTCCATACCTAAGAAACCAAACAGTTCCTCAGTAGATGAAACGGAAGATACCCACTCACAAGCCCTCTGAGAGGTGGGACAAAGAAATTTTTATTATGTGATATCACACACACAAACAGCTTTTTTAGTAATCTGTCCAACTCTTGGTTAAGAGATTTTTGGCTATAACTTGTGCCATCAAAAACATCATTTTTGTCAAAGTTTAGTAGATGATCCAGAATGGAATTTCTGTTCACAGTCAGGCAAGTAACTCTGAGAGTCAGGTGGCCCTGGATCTATTGCAGAAGCATAAGCCCATGCACATTACACCCTTTACTTCTAGTAGATCCTGGAGAGCCACAAATCTGGAAGGATATTTTGCTTCTGGGGGTGAATTGCCTGAGAGAGATCCAGAATATCTAGTTGCCTAACGTTTAGGGCAGTCATATAAGGCTAGGTACAGACATTGCATTTCTATTAGGAGAATCACTACTCTCCTGGTAGAAGCTAGGAGATATAAGCATTCATTCAGTTTCTTGTGGGGGAGATATGCCCCCTCTGGGAGAAAGATCTTCCAGGTTGACACCCAGAAGATCTCCCCTGTTAGGGAGTTTATCTAAGAAGAATGAATATGCTTCTGCTCCACTCCCCTGTGTTCTGAGGAGTCAAGAAGCAGCTTCCCCTGTGCCTTCTCCAGATTCTAGTCTGGGGAAGGTGGAGGAGCAATTCCCCCCAACTCCTGGCACTGCCCCCCCACAAGCCTTCCATAGACCAAAGAGTCTCTGGGATTCATTGCCCCACTGCCTCTGCCCACTCTACAGACTGTGGTGTCCCCAGTCTGGGGAACAAGTGGAGGAACATTGCTCCACTTCTGCACTCTTGGTTTGGTGTGAGACTGCAGTTGTGTGCCTCTAAAAGTGCTGCCCTCTCAGTGCATGTTTCCAGGGTCTGGAACAAACTCCCTGCAGAGGTGGTGCAAATACCTACTCCGGATTCCTTCAAAAACAGGTGGATATATTTCTTGCTGGGGTCACTTGATCCCAGCTGACTTCCTGCCTATGGTGGTGGGGCTGGACCCGATGATCTCTTGAGGTCCCTTCTAGCCCCTAATATCTATGAAAACTATGTCTATGAAATTTATGAATGGCTGCAGGCTGAATGCCTGTATTGCTCCATCTCCCAGAAGTATTTATAGCAGTGGAAATTCCTCTGAAATTTTCATCACTAGAAACAAGTGCCTTGTCATAGCCTAAGAGACTCAAATGCATGTCCCAGCTCTGCTTGATTCAGAGTAGGAACTTGAACCTGCCACCCCAACATCCCAAGCAAATAGTGTAACCATTAGGGCTGTGCGAAGCTTTGGTAGCTGATTTGATTCAGAGGAGATTCAGCCTGATTCAGCAGCTGAATCTCTGAATCTGAATTGAATTGGGAGACCCATTAAAAAGTTCAAATTGAATCAGAAGCCTCTGAATTGATTCGGAGAGATTTGGAGATTCAGAAGGCTTGCAGCAAACAGAAATTGAGAAGAAGGAGGGGGGTGGGGTGTTCTTCCATCTATGGAAAAAGCTGAGATGCGGGGAAAGACTGCTCTGATATTGACATCTGCAGCTGGCCAGTGACTGTGATCTTTCTCTGAGTTCCCTTTCAAGCACAGTACTCTGTGGGTGGGACATAAAAACAACATATAAAGCTGTGTCTGAAGTGATCTGTGCCTTTTGTGAGCTGTCTCTCTTCTGGAGCAGCAGCATCTGAAAGTCTTAGTCTTTTGCTAGCTAGACTCACTTCTTGTAAGCTGTATCCAATCCTTTCCTACTTACCCTTGCCTACAGTCCTTATTGTTATCCCTATCCATTCCATCCAATTTATTCTTGCCCCAGAATCCTCTTATTTGTTCTTGTTAGTCTGTCTTGATTCTTTTCCCACACAAAAAGAAATCTGTGTTTTCCCCGACAGTGTGTCATCATTATGCAGGAGAGCACAACATATATTACACACACACCTTTTTTAGTACACCAAACGTTAAGAAGCATGCTGGACAGGCAGGTGCCAGGTCTTCTGGCAGGGGAGGGAGAGGGGGCAGAGGGAGAGCTGCAAGCTCCCCCTGCTCCAAATACAGAACACATCATCTTTCCTGGCAGTGATGAGTTTTCTGCTGCTAGTAGGAGCAAGGAGGTGGTAGCAGTGCTTGCACATGCACCACCACCACTAACACCATTAACCAGCATCAGCATGACATTATCCACCCCAATTTCAGTTCCCGGAGTGAGCCTTCCAGTGCCAGAAGAGGAGCTGAATCTGGAAGCAGAAGAGCTGAGGCCCATAGTGAAGGAAATTCTGGGAAAGGAGGGGGAATCTGAGTTTGTGCTCCACATCCCTCAAAGTTCCCCTAGAGTCAGGTCTCCTTCTCTGGAAGGCACTTCAGAGAAGGTTGTGGGGGCAGGTGGCTCATCTCCTCCTGTTGTTGTGCCTCTGCCTGATGAGGAGGTGAATAAGGCAGGATCTCAACCCAGAAGTGGGTGGGTAGTGTAGTGTTGGATCATTTTGAGGTAGCAGATGATCCCAGGTATGCTACCTGTGAGCACTGCCTAGGGCACATCAGCTGGGGCAAGGACGTGAAACACTTCACCATCATGGTGATGCTGCTGCATCTCAGGAGACAGCACCCCCTTGCCCTTGTTTATCATCCTCCTGGTACCAGTGGGACCATGCCCAAAGGGAAGTCCCCTTCTCTCTTCAAAGCCCCCACCCCAAGAAGCAGAGGCAGGCCACCATATCATAAATATTTGTTTTAAACCTTCCATTCATTAACTTCAAGCCACCTGAAATATCCAAATCCTTGATTATAGTTACATATCATAATTATACCCATAGAAAAAGTTAGATGCCACTTAACAGTGGTACTACAACAATTTGTCCTATGAAACAGCATAGGATCTCATCTCTTGAACTTTGCTTACATGGTATCAGGCTGTGGACTTGAACCAGGGGTTTTATTCTGCTTAGTGTAGCTACTCATCCTGGTTTGCCACCTCCCTGGTAGAATACTGCTCTGAATACCAGTGGTTAGAATCCTGCACATGGGCTTAGCCACACACCCACTCTCTGCCACAGGATTGGCCCACCAGGGTCAGCTGACCCCTCAGCCCTACCAGTATAAACCCCTGACCACAGACAAAGAAATGTTTGTACAGCAAGGTTCAATCTTGTATCCCGACTGTTGAGTCCCTAGCTTGTGCTGCTACTGGCTTCCTGAGACACGGTGGATGCCTGACTTGTTTGCCCCTGGATCTTGAATTTGGCATGCTCCTTGGGATATCTGATGCAATTCTAGTTTGATTTCATTGTTTGATTTCCCAGTTACTGGCTCTGTACTCTGTCTGACCTCCTGAATCTCTGACTTGGTTCCCTGGACAGATTTTTTGGCCTCTGACTCACTTATACTCTGACTTGACATGTTTGGCTGCTTCTCATGACTCTGAGGTAACCCCCAGGACTGACTGCATAACATCTGGGTACATAGCTGATCAACAACTAAATTGCTTCAAATCTCAAAGTGCCATAGGAGTTTCTCTTTCAGTAATTTCTGAAAGTGTTATTGGTATTTTATGACATTGTGTTGACTCATGGCCATATGTTATTTATTACATAACTTCCACTAATCAATCAATTGTCAGAAAAAAAATACCTGTTGTGACATTCTTTAAAATTCCCTATCTGTTTCCCCCCGCCTCAGTTTTTCTTTGTATATAAAGGTAAACATGTTCTTCTCAAATAATACTTTGCTATTGCTGTCTACAGCCCCAGGCGGCTACTATATCTACTCTGAGTGTTGGGTTAATTTCCCCTTTGACCTGATCAAACCATTAATGTTGGCTCCACACCACCCAAGGCTATTACTGTACCTAAACAACTAGAGCCACTGGCAGTGCTTGCTTTGTATGGATTAGTCCTAGCCTAGATCTAGCCCAGGATAGTAAATAATAATGAATATCACAAAGTGAATTGAACTGGTGAGAGTAGGCTAGATCTAGTGAGACTACACTGAGTTCAAGAATCTTTTGGTTGTTATCCAAATTAACCAACTTCCAAAATATCATGTCTTTTTTGTTTTCCTTCAGAATTATGGCTTCCTGTACTGCAAAGAAATATAAATTTGTGCCCTGTAACTGATGAATGGTCCATATGGATGAAGGAAAAATAAATTCGTTCATGGTAATCTGGAATTGGTCTTGGAAAATATTGAAGACTTAATTTTTCATGTCACTTCAATTTTTTCCATAGCAGTTGAAAGGCCATTTGCTACTATATTGAAAAACTAGAGAAGAACACAGTATTCATAGTAAACAACTCTGTTGAACGTAGTCCATTTTATTGGTTGTGGGGTTTTTTTTTATAAACCTGTCACTTACCACAATTTTGTTGTTGTTGTCAGAATCAACTGATTGTTTTATGCAAACACTGAACTGCAGGAATTGGTTTACTTATTGTATGCAGTTTAAAATTTCATCTGTTTTTAATTAGACTTAAAGATCATATAGTTTGTT
>NW_005842048.1:1844949-1857555 GCF_000455745.1 Alligator sinensis
CCAACACTCACATTTGTAAAATCATTTTTTTTCACGTGCTGTGTGTTAAAAGGTAAACTGAACCCTTGGAAGTGCCACCTGGTGTTAGATTGTTACCAGGTGCACATGTTTAAGCTAATTGCCCACAGAAGGCTGAGCTTAGTACATAAACCCAGGCCCTTGATTTGGGCCTGTTGGTATTTATTTAATGTATTTTGTTTTACATAAATAGTTGTTAATGCTTTATTTGTCATTTATTATTCATTGCATTAATATGATTAATATCAGTGATTAAATCATGATGACTAACTTTTCTGATAAAAATTAATTGAGGTTCAATAACAAATTTTCATTATAACTTGCTATGAGACACTTATCTTGGTTGTAAACATACAAATTGTGTTAATATCCTATCCTCCACACACTTATCACTATAAATATGCACTGTTCAAACTAACGGTAACAGTAGGCCATAAGCTCAGTTATAAATATTTTGAGAGGCTCAGTGTATCAGCCAGAGTGCTTGGGTGAATAACTGTTCTAAGTGCTTTTCATATGTGAGGAAGAGGTTCAAGATTTGGTCCAAAGTAAAAACTTCCATTAAAGAGGATTTATATGAAGGTACGAAGAAGGTAAGACAGAATCTAGTAAATCAATATTCCAGGCCCTTAATTAGTGCAGCCAAGGATTAGGCTTGAATTTATAATAGAGATTTTGACGGTATAGTCTATATGGTAGTAGTTATTTTAGTATGGTTGGGGAACATGAAGGAACAAGAATGTTGCCTTACACTGTTCTTCTAACTGGATTTTTTTTTCATTTGTATTGCACTAGTACTTGGTTGACTATTTGTCACCTTGAGGACATATAATGAATCAGGGCTGCTGTGCCCCAGGCACCTGGATTGGGGCTGCACTGCCCCTGCACCTCTCTCTACCGCTGTGTCTATATTGGGGCCGAGCCACTTCCCACCCCACGCAATGACCAGATCAGGGAAGGGTTGCACAATTCCCCTGTAGCTACATCTGGCCCCAGACAAACCTGGCACTGCCCATATGGTCCAGGGGGTGAATAGGTTGGACACCACTGTTTATAGTCAAAAATATATTTAGAACATGTTATGCAGATGAGTATCTTGTGTTATAAGAATTTTAGTAATTATATTAGAGATGTATACAAGTCTTGATTAAGACTCATGCCAACAGTCATAAGAGTTAAGTTCCTTTAAAAACAACCACAACAGACAATTCCAGCCACTAGCCCACTAATCACTTCCACTATCCTTCAATTTTTAGAGAAAGGTAAGACTTTGATACAGTTTTTTAATACCTTTTCTAATGGCAGACTGAAAAAAGAATACCCTCAACTATTTATTGCTGGAATGTGAAACAAAAACTGTTAAAAATCTGCTTATGCATAATATATGCATTCTTTAAATTATTTTGTTTATAACTGAGTATTTTGAGCACTCTCTTATAACACTGCTGAGCAGTTTGTGGGGACTCTGTAGATTGCTGGGGAACATGATAGCAGATTACTGCATTTCTGACAAGTTTGGCGTAGCATGTGTTTTCAATCACTTCTTGGAGTGCAGGTTTACCAGGTCAGCAAATATCTTTATGAACTTCATGTTAACTTGCTTTTAGAGACTCTGGAGGTTCTTTTATTCTCCATCTAAACTTCTGAAAGAATTATGCAATTAAGAACTTTCATGTATCTCACACAAAACTGTAGGTGACTGGACAATGCTATGGTATAGTCACCTTGTAAGAAGGAGAGTCAATAAAAGATAAACAAGATAATTGTAAGAGGCAAGTTCATCATGAGCACAGTAAGTGATACCTTCTTAATGAGGGCTGTTACCAGTGGGAAATGAGGCAATATTGGCTTTTCTGTCAAGGCCCAATTATCAAAGAAGAGTAGTTTTCTGTGAAAAGTGGGGAGAGCTGCAATCTTTGAAGGGTCTAAAGTAAAATAATCCAACCTCAATTTTCATTTCATACTGTTATGACTTGGAAGTAATTCTATTGAAGTGAATGGATTTGTACTGGCCTAAAATTTTAAATAAGATGGAGTTCAGACTCAGGACCCGTGTGTTTGTACTACATAGTATAACGTTTTGAGGAAGTGGTTGATATTATCCGAAGGGGGGGAAGGGCAGAGAAGAATGTTGATTTCAAAGCTCCTCTACATTCACTAGTAAACCTACAGATAATGGTCATTTGGGGTGAATGAAATGGCTGTTACTGCTCCATTCTCTCTCTAGTACACTAGGTATCACAGCAAATGCTACAGAGTAATTTTTTTCTCCCCTTGACTAAATATTTTAGGATTTTTTTGCATGTTCCCATCTAATTTAGGATGAAATAATGAAATCTTGAAAACAATTCAGTAATGAAAGAACAAATTCAGTTCAGGTCAATCATTTTTTAATGTTTTGTTCCACTATAATTATTTACATTTTACAATTTACTAATATTTCAAAACTAAAAGTTTTAATTAAAGTAAGTGTGTGGTTCAAAAATCATAAAACAAGATGTCTTGACATTTCTGGAACTCATTTCTGGACTCAATTTTTTGGAAATATGTTGAAAATGTTTGAAAAAAAGAATTGGATTCAGTTTTGATTAATTAATTTTTGTCAAAGTGCTTCATAAAAATATTTCCAACAAGAGCTAATCATAACAAAGGACTTTCCATGGTGCATCTGATTGGTGCCTCTGCTTTAGGCTCTAGGCAGGGGTAGTAACCACCAAGCACATTTTTATCTGAAAAAAATACTATCAGGGACAACATACGGGGGACCTTCCAGTTAAAATATTTGCCAAAATTCACAACTTGCCAACCCGTATTTTATTAACTATAGATTTCCTTTGAAACTTGAACATGTTTCATTCACACACAGATCAGAAAAGTGTCTGGGGACCCAGATGAGTGAGCCCCTCCCCCTTCCCCTCTCCCTCTCTCTGTTCTAAATGCAGCTTGGGATATGTAATGAGGTTTGAGTATTGGGTGAAAAATAACCACAAAAGACCCTTCATTAAATATTACTCTAGATTAAATGGAACTATTCCATTCTGTACAAAGTGATACTGTCTCAGAATTTTCTTTGTTCTGTAACTTCAAATTCCAAATTTTAATTATTTAACCAATTTATTTTATTTTACTGTAGTGCTGAACATTATATTACAAGTTTTGTATTAGGTTATTAATTCTTTGTGATGGCTCATTATTCCTATTAATCATGGGAGCTATTTTTAAAGCAGTGTGCATTCATTACAACCCACAAATAGTAATAATCTATATGGAGGGCAATATTTATTAATCCAGGTAAAGATGTGCCTAATAACCTGTATCTTCATAGCGCATAGTAATATCTAATACATTTCTGTCAAGAATTAGGAAAACACCAGAACAAATCCTCAGCATAATGGCAGAAAAAAGAAATGAACTTGATAGCGATCCTACTTCTCCAAAGACAATTGTTGATTGATAGGTCTCATTCATTTACCTATTTTATATATGATATTCCCTAGAGACTCAACACTGCTTCTGCTCTACTGGTGACATGAAGGCTGTTTTTTATCACTGCAGAACTAGGGTGAAAGTTCTACCCAAAGTTTCTGACTAACAAGAAGGAGATGTCCTCCTCTGATTCTCTCCTAGATTTCTAGCAGTGACTGCAAAAAGGAGAAAAACAGTTTCATGTCAGGTAGGAGGTAGGGGAGAGGCAAAATTGCATGGAAATTACAGGAGTTGCTAGCCATAACTAAGGAAGGTCTCAAGAACCAGGGTAAGCATGTATCTGGGATGCGATCACTTAGGAAAAGTGGTCCAACTTCTAGCACAGGTGCTAGGTTTAGAGGACTCTTGAGAGCCCTTCTAAATCTATGATTCTATGGGAGGGAGGAAAAAAAGTAATCCTAACTTGCATTCAATGCCCAGTCAGTGAATCAATGTTTTGTATATTTTATAAACCCAGTCAACTATCAGAACCATTACATAGCTGGACAGTAAACCAAATGTGTTTGCTTTGTTGGACTTTTCTTAGAATCTACAGCTCATGCTGAGCTGCATTCTCTATTGCGGTAAATGGTTTAGCGCCATTATCTTCACAGGTTATTATATATACAGTGGCTTTTCTACAAAACTATCAGGATGAATGGTTTCCCACAGAAATCTTAACTAGAGTGGGCTGTATGAGCAGTCATCCACAAGCATAAGAGTTTGCAGGCTGAGGCCCTTATGTTGTTACTGTTAATGAAAGATGAGAAACTTTCAGTCTTAAATGCCAAAGTGATCACAGATGCCAGAGTGAAAATGAATTATGAAATGGCAATATTTTAAATGAAACAAATTAGCTATGGAAATATATAGCATATTTTAAAAATGAATAAAATTAATAGAGCAGTGAGAGTTTCATGTTGTTGAATCAACTTCTGTAAATTATTTTTTAAGCAATAAATGCAAAATTTTACATAAATTGGTATATCCTATTATGCATGCTCCAGTTTTTTTTTGGTTTTTTTAAGTGATGAAAATCCATCATTTGGAAACAGAAGATTAGACATTATGAATATAGGTAAATAGGAATGAATGCATTTTCTCACTCCCAAGAAACATAGCATCTTTAAATATTTGAAACAGTTTGTCTAATACCATCCAATAGTTCCAATTTAGAGTACAGATGAGCTCCTTTGAAAGATGATGTTTTTAAAATTCTTCTAACCTGGGCCTATCTTAGATCTGAGGGTATAGAAAATATGACTTGGAGCTAAGTTTGATTCTGATTTATATAACTGGTTCTATTTAACTTCTAGGCCAGCTTCTTTCAATAAAGAAGCATCTCATTTCAGCCCAACTGGTTTTTCAGTACTGCTTTACAGTCTACTGAAAATTCACGAACAAAAAAGTGGCCATATTTGTTAGATTAGCTTCAACTCAGTTGGGATGCAGACAGAAGTGACAATTTCCACCCAATCTGGCCACAGAAAGCAACTTATAGCCATGACCAAACAGAAGTGCACAGCTGTAGACAGCTTCAAAAATGGCCAATCAGGTGAAAATCTGAACCATCATTGCATGAGGGGCCAGATGAAAACCTTTCCCAATGGAGAGTCTTCTGTAACTTGCCTGCCTGCCAGCCTGTTGCTATTTTCAGAATAGGAGGTGGGAAAGGTAGCAGAGAGAGTTCAGTCTAGGGTTTTTTCAGCCTCTGCTGGAGGGTGAAATGGGTGTATTGGAGCCCTCCCTCCCAATTGGGGGTGGGGGGCGGGCTCCAATTCACTCACCCCATCCTCTAGCACTGACAGGGAGCAATTCACCCACCCCACCTTCCAGTTACAGGCAGGAGCTGCATTTCTGTCTGCATCCTCAGTGACCTTTAGTCATTAAACTGTGTTCCTTATTGTAAGGGAATATTTTAAAGTTTTCCAGCTTTTCCAGATTCAGTTTAAATTTTGGTTTAAACAAATCCATGACTAGAGATCTAAGCTCATTTTGCTATTCCAAGATCTTTGCTCTCCTTGTCATATTCTTCCCAGTGGGCCATGATATATCACGTGTAAAGGAAACACATTTTCTAATGCCCACCCCCCTTACTCCTCTATAAAAACCCCCAAAGAAACAACCCTCCACCCCAAAAACCCCCAACCCTCTCACTACATTTTTATGCCCAGGGACTATGTGGGTTTTTGCACCTCTGGTTTTTTTGTGAATCTGTGCAGTTGAATTGCATTTGCATAGCCTCCTGTAAAATAAAACTTGTGGGGGACACTGTTTTAGTAAGCTGTGGTGTCAAAAGGGAAAATCAAGAAACATGGGAAAAAAAATGAAAGGCCAACTTTCCAGCTCTTAAGGTACCTTTTACCCCCACTTCCCAAGAAAGGGGAGAAAAAGGAAGAAAACTGAAACTGGAGAGAGGAAAGAAAAAAAAAAAAAGAGAGTCTACAAAGGTTTCAAAATGTATTTCTCAATTTTGATACAATTGATTTATTTATTTTTTTTCTTAGCAGTCTGTAGTTTAAATAAACAAATCCTCCTTCCATGGAAAGAGTCAACTGAAAGAGAAAAAAATGACCAGCTCCATAATGAACAGTCAGAGTATTCTTCCAGGCATTCATTATTAATTGAAATGTTAACTGCATGGGGATTACACATGCTAAATTCCTGTGGAAAGTCTATGTTTTTAACTTCATCAGGCTAATATATTTGTATTTACACAGACACTTAGCAGAGCAGAAACATTTTCCCTATCTAATATATTTGGCCTTGAAGGATTTTACTCTCTCCCTCCCCCCACCTCCTTTTTGACCTTTACTAGGGCATAAATTTAAACTATTATGTTGTGATTGTTGTAGAGCTTTGCTGGAGGCACATGTAGCTCACTCAAAGCATAGCTGTTACAGTAGAAAGTTATCATGCTTTCATTTATTTCTTGCCCCAAGAGGAAAAGTTAAAGGCACCTTTATGAGGCAGAAGTCAAACAGTGACAAACTGAAAGATTGTTAAGTAGAGATGGTTCTGAGAAACTGTTGTGGTTGTGCAAAGTCATCAATCTTGAAAACAAGAGTGGTACAAATTAAGATTCTATTTTATCTGCATCTCTAGAATTCAGGATCTTTAATAAAGCATATTGTTCTTTCTTCATCTGCAAAAGAGGATTTTTCTGAATTTGAATTTTGGATAATTTGCTAAGTCAGGTTTTATTTCTGCAATATGCAAGGGGTGGGGGGGCGAGAATTATGTTCCATTTTACCTGAACCACAAAACTAAGATTACTGCTCATCCAACTTTGATTAATCTTGATTACTATTCACAGCTTTGCTTTATATGCACTCAAAGCTGTGAGGAATTGGGTGTTTTGTTGGTCCTTCTGCAGCAGCTGAATGACAGCAAGTTCTGTTGCTGATAGGCTAGGCTGTTCACTTTCCAACACCGCTCACTATTCCACACTCAGAACCCACATGCTGAAAATTTCCCTCATCTTTTTTTATACCATGTCCTAGGAAGTGGCAACTGTTTTGCCTTTAGCTATTGCCCACCGCTGTGGATTTTTTTGAGGTTCCCATCCCCAAATCTTTTCCTAAGAGCAAGTAAAATCAGTAAAACTGAGGAATATTGTTCTTTCCTCACCTTTCTCCTCCCATCCCCCAAAACATAGTTTCAGCAATATAGGAAGAAGAAGCTAAGAATATAAGTATATTTCACTTATAGGATTACAGACTCTAAAATGATCTTGGGGGAACCTTTTTGGTCCCCTTCAAACAGATGTGTGTATGAGAGAGAGAGAGAGGTTTTACAGGAATCATTTTATACTCTCTTTCATTTTAATCTCATTTATCCTCATTTAACTAACCCAGAAACTCTCATTCTAGTTCTTAAATGTTATCTTATGTATTTAGTTGGCTGTTCTGGAAATTGCTCTCAAAACACCAGTGAGCTGTTACTATATATTTCGGAAGGCATTGCTAGCAAGAAAAATACACTCTGAATAACACTGTGTTCACTTACAGTCTAGCTTCCAGCTAATACAAAAGAAATGTATTCTGTGCTCTTTCTGTATTAATGCAGTCCTTTCATCCACCATTTGGAATCGTCGTGCTAATGTGGCCAAAACCTACTTTCATTTTTCTGCAGTTACCACTGCTGGCCAAGGTTATGAGGGTACTGAATCTTGACAACTATGTAGCCATTTCAGCAGGAAATGTGTCCACTTTCCTTAAATTCAGTATCAGTTTACATCTAAAACAGGCCACTGGTGAATTAACTAAACCATTATGATTATTTGAGTTTTACAGAGTGGATCAAAGATGCATTGTTTTACAACCTTGTGCTTTAATGTCTTCATTTCCTCTTTAAATAAGGGGCATACGTTTAATTTCACTCTAATGGCTGGCAGACTTGGGTGTGAACTCTAGCAGCAGTAAATGACTGGAATATTTTTTTTCCACTAAGAGTTCAAGGCAGTTTAAAAAAAAAAAAAAGAAAGAAAGAAAGAAAGAAAAAGAGTACCTATATCATATATAAGACTCAACACAGATAGCAGCCTTAGACTGGGGCCTATCACACACAGCACTGTAGCTTTTGAACTGAGATTTAGCTGGGTAGTAGCTGCAACCATCTGGCTCAACAGCCCTCCCCTGCCTATTGGCAACACTTGCAGTGCTGGATGGTGGGGTGGCTGGGGAGGGGGTTCCAATTCACCCACTCCACCCTCCAGCAGCAGCTGACAAACCCCCAGACTGAACTTCCTCCACTTCCTTTCACCTCCTCTCATTCTGAAAACAGTAACAGGCAAGCAGACAGCACAGAAAAAAGTTACAGAAAATGCTCTGTTTTGAAATATCTTCATCTGACCCCTCGTGTAAGCTTCAGAGGGTTCAGATTTTCACCCTATCAACCATTTTTAACCCATCTGCAACCATGCATTTATGTTTGGTCATGGCTATAGACCACTTTCTGTGGCCAGATTGAGTGAAAATTGTCACTTCTGTCTGTGCCCTCTAGCATCTCTTTCTGCCTTTCCAAATCTCTTCTATTCCTTCTCCAAGCACAAAGAGGGAAACATTTCCTTCTGTTACAATGGCATTTTTATGGTTAGAACTAGGAATTATCCTCTGCAGCTTGTCTCCAGCCAGAAGCAAGGCAAGTTTTACTAGGGCATTGTCCCATTCAATTCTGAAGGCTCTTCATTGAGCCCTCCCTATCCTGGCAAAATTGGAGGTATGGTTGCTGAGGAAAATGAGAACAACAATTGCATATGATACAATAGTGTATATATGATTGTGAGACTCATCCCCATTCTTAGTGATACCACTGATCTGCCTCCTACTTTTAGTGAAGCTTCTTGTAGATTGAACAGGGAAATCCCCATTTTCTTTCTCAAGAGATAGACAGAGCCCTCATTTTTAATTTTTTCAAATTCTTAGCTTAAATTTAAGTTCATATGAATATTCTTACAAAATCACGAACAATATAATATTACCAGTTCAACTTAAGTGAAGGGGCAAGCCCTGGTACTGTTCATAAAACTATGTTGAGAGTACAAGCATTGAGAGTTCTGTTAGGCAAGGACATGATGCACAATATTGGGTGTCATCCAGAGAAAACATGTGAGCTTCATTATTGGATTTGTTTTGTGACATGTTTCTGAGAGAGAGCGCATAGGAGAAAGCTGGAAGTGGGACCAGAACAGGCTAGACTAGGAGGTTTGGGTCCTAGTATAAGGAAGATGCAATATATTAGCAAATCCTAGTCCAAATGACTACTTCTGCACTTGAAGGACTGCAAAAACAGGGGATTCCTTGCTTATGACTTATCTGTACAGCAGAAGTTTCAGTGATGTATAAACAGTAACAAACTTGGCTAGTTTGTCTGTGTTTTAACTCAAGGGTTTCACCCAAAATAATTGTTATTTAGATATCATCAGTATATTTTGCTCAAATAGCCATGGTGATAGAAATTAATACAAAACTTGAAGGTAGGTACACGGTGACAGTATTCTGCTTTGAATTTTACAGAGCCTCTTTAATATAAACTATTTATTGCTTTGAGCTGACATTATTTCAGCATATGGGTGCTCATTTTAAAAAAAAGCCAACACTGTAAAAAGGCACACCAAATTTTCTCCCTCCATCATTAATTGGATCATTTTCTTTTTTTGGCAGAAATATAAACTCTGTACTTTAAATATACAAGTGCATACATATATATGTGTGTGTGTGTGTGTGTGTGTGTGAAAGAAAAGCTTTGGAAATTGCTGAAGCGGTTAACTAGACTGTTTTTGTAAACTCTTAAAACCTATTGGGGTTCAGAGTGGGACTGGGAAACAAAACAAGCCAGAGGTAGAGATTATTTAAGACAGCTCACTTTTTATTTATTTTTTTATCTTAAACAAACTTACCATATTGCAGATCCTCAACAAAAGATCTTGTGTTGGCTTTATCTTTGCAATGATTAATTCCTGTGTCTCTGCAATAGATTTATCATGTGAATACTACAGTGAAGTTTCATATTATGTTCAGCAACATAGGCTGATATATATTTGAATCTATGAATAGCATGTTTAATTTAGGGGTGGGCTATAAAAAAATGGCTATGGATGTGATTATTCAAACCAGGTTGTAATCAAAATTCATGTTTAACTTTTGTCTGTTTGCAGCTTTTCTCACCCAAACTGTTTTCCCAGCATAATGCTGGCCTCCTGGGTCTGGTATTTTTTTTTAAATGTCTTTATTAATTATTTGAATGATGGTATTACATTCATGTTACCAAAACTGCAGACACCAATTTGGGTAGAGTTGAACGCACTATGAAGGTTAAGGCTAGAATCGAGAATGAACTGGAATAAACCAATTCCAGAACATTTGTTTCAATCAGATGAAATTCAAGAAGGACCAGTGCAAAGTCCTGTAATTAGGATGGAATAATTGCATGCACAAATACAAACTGGAGAATGATCATCTTAGGCTGCAGCAGTGCAGGGAAGGACCTGGGATTACACTAAACCATAAGCTGAATGAGGCAATGCGGTGCTTTAGTTGCAAAAAAAGACCAACAGCCTACTGGATTGTATTGACACAAGTGTCTTTGGTAAACAGAGGGAAATGATCCTGATCCTTCTGCTTTGTTACTAACTGGCTTTAACACCAGTGTCTTATCTAAGGGATCATGCTGGTATCTCTGTCTAACAGCATACTAATTATTCACTGAAGTCACTGGGAGCTGTAGGTGCTCAACATTCTAGGAAAGCAGGGTACTCAGGTTACTATATAGAGATGTCACATCTACTTCTAGGCATCCACTGTTGGAGATATGGTCTTTTTCTCTCTCTAAATATATTAAAGATGGGCATACTAATAATTCTTGGGTAAAGACAGAGGATTCACTGTAAACACAGGGGTCATGGCAAGCACAAGGAATAGAAGATAGTAAGTGGAGTAGTTCAGCAATAGCTAGGAAGACACAGAAAGGAGAGAAAACAAAGCCAGAGACCTAGAAGTGAAGCTTTGTTGAAGAGAGAGCCTGAATAAATTTAGATAAATATAATAATAATCCTTTGCTACTGGATTAATTATTAATTTAACTCAGTCTTTTTTTATATGGATTAGATCACCAACTACACCTGATTCCTACTCATTCTATGCTCTTGCGTTAGTGTAGCCATCAATGAAGCTTACTCGTCTGCATGTCTTGGTATGGCTAGTTCCTCTGTAGAAATGGAGTTTGATGGAAGGCAAAATTGGATCATTGAATTGTAGGAAAGTAGGGCTGAAAGGGACCACTCTAGCACCTAGTCTATCACTGCTGAAGACAGCATCATCCCAGAGTAACCTATCCCAGCCAAGCATCTTTCTAACCTGCTCTTGAAAATGTCTGGATGTGCAGTAGCCCAAAACTGGACCCACCACTCTAGGTAAAAGTACTTTCTCCTGTTTTTACAATGCATTCCAATCTATAAATGAAGAATGTTATAGAAGACTCGAAGCATGGTGTGACAGACTGAGATGTAGAGTTATAGTCGGCAAAACATGTTTGGCCTTGTTTTAAAATTATGATGCTGTTTTGAAGGTAACACAATAGCATTAGGAGAAGCAGTACTGGACTCTGAGGAAGGAAATAATTTGGTTGATGTTGACTTCTTAAAAATTATTTAATACAAGCCTGAGAACATTCCTAAATGATTTTTTTTATAATTGACTTTTTTTGCTTCTCTCCTTCAGAGAGCCCTTCATTACAGACTTTTGCTTTCTTTTTACTCTGTATACTAGCTTTTGATGTGAGGATGTAGGCTTGCATTCAATTTAGAATCATTTTTGATCCCTTCTGAAAACTATGAGCTTCAAGCATAATACATGCATTGTTTTTACATGAAGGAATTTAATGTTTTTATTTAGACATGATTTGGCTATGTTATGTTTGTTGCTGGGCAAATTGGTATCTGTAAAATGTGAATAGGATGCTCAATAATTAACATCTTTGAGTTTTATAAGAAGGATTGAAATAAAAATATACAGAGGTGAACATTTTATTTTCATCTCTTCTTTCAGGAGAATGGAAATATGTCTGCTCAATTCTAGAATCATAGAAGTTACAGGTGAAAAATACCTATTCACTTTCATTCTTTCCATCTTCCTGCCAATTCAGGATTGTTTCAGTTTATAAAGTACATTTTAGTTGTTGTTGGGTTTTTTTTTTTTAATATATATAGTTTGAAATAGACCAGGAGATATAGGAGTTCTAAAGCTCTGGTTGAAGTGTATACCTATCATATTAATGAAGCATTTTCAACTTATGAACTCATTGACTAGCAATGGCTCTGATAATGGTTTGTTTCCAAAAGAATAATTTAATACCATGTTTCTGATAAGCAATAGACTATTATGCAAGGTCCTACTGTTATGTAAGGTCTTTTTCCCAGAATATTCTGTATTTTGTTACTTAGGATGCTGACATAATTTAAAACTGGGGGTCTGTACCAGGTCTAGAGAGGGGCTATTAGGAATATTAAACATTTTTGGTGGGATTTATAAATCATTCAGTATAAGCCTAAGTCCTTTTCTAGTAAATCCTGTGGTTTGCTGATGACACCAAGATGTGGGGAGAGATAGGCATGCTTGAAGGGAA
>NW_005842048.1:1857725-1861947 GCF_000455745.1 Alligator sinensis
TTTTGTCACCAAAGGATCCATCTAAAGCCGGTCCAGAGAGGTGATACTCCCCCTCTACGTGACATATGGTCCGGCCTCAACTGGAGTACTGTGTCCAGTTCTGGGCACTGCACTTTAAGAAGGATGTGGCCTGCCTTGAGAGGGTTCAGAGGAGGGCCACCCGCTTGGTTGGAGGGCAAAAGGGCAGGTCCTACAAGGAGAGGCTGAGGGACCTGAACCTGTTCAGCCTCAGAAAGCGGAGGCTGAGGGGGGACCTGGTGGCTGCCTATAAACTTGTTAGGGGAGATCAGCAGCAAATAGGAAGAGCCCTATTCTTCCCAGCAGCACCTGAGGTGATGAGGAACAATGGCCAGAAGCTGCTAGAGAATAGGTTCAGGTTAGAGATTAGGAGGCACTATTTCACTGTAAGGGTAGCTAGGATCTGGAACCAACTTCCCAGGGAAGTGCTCCTCGCTCCTACCTTGGGTAAATTTAAAAAAGAGGCTGGATCAACACCTGTCTGGGGTCATGTGATCCCAGCGTGTGCTCCAACCAGTGGCGGGGGGGTAGACTAGATAATCTATTCAGGTCCCTTCTGACCGCTAACTACTATGAAGCTATGAATTCAAAATATGAATTACCTGCGCGTCCTTCACTTTGTTTGAAATTTGTTGTTTCCTGTAGTCACTTCATTATTCATTTTCTAGTTCAGTTGTTGGGAATAACACATTGCTGTGCACATGTAACCAACTTCTATATATATTGTATGCATTTCCCTGAACAAGCATGACAGATATACATTTGTAAATGACTGAGTTCATTAATGGAGTTAACCCTAACGCTATACTTTTCTTATGCTTTTAGTTAACTGAATTGTTGTTCGATGAGTTTTTTCTCTTTACTGCTGAAGAATCCAGTTGTTAAATGTGTAGCGAGGAACTATTTTTATGGCTGGCCCTGCTACTGATAAATTTATATTTGGTGAAGATTGGGTTAAAGTTAATACCAGGCTGACCGGTAGCACAGAGTTCAAGACACTGCTGACACTGCTGGATGAACTTCCTGGCTTGAATTTTAGTTAGTTAGATAACACACAAGGAAACAAAAGTAATGGAGCAAAACAAAGGGGAATATATTATAAACAAGGAATAAGAAATAAAAGGGGAAGGTAGCAAAAACAATGTGGGTAAACAACAACTACCACACAATATACTTTATCAATACTAAAAATAGATGCAGATGATGAACAGCAATGTAGAAGTCAAACAGTAGCAATTGGTCAAATGGCAGCAAAACGGCTCAGATAACACACCAAGGTCCCATCCAGTAAAGCAAATCCAAACAGAAGGCACGGACATTGCAAAGGCAAAGGGTGAGGGTCTGCAGTGGAGCTCCTCCTCCCTCTCCATGAGGTGGAACACAGACTCCACATGCACTACCGTCAAAGACCAGTATAGCTAGGCACTAACTCTTACCAACTCACGGAAAATCACGAATCGCCCACTGAGACGAACCACACATGAACACAATGTCAATCATGCAATAACCCGTTATACTCTCATTTGATACATACACCTGCCACTCCACAATTGTCACTCACCTTTACCTCAGAATCGCTCACTCTTTTGCAACTAGTCATACTGACCTGACTGCATGTCTGGGTGATGTTAATGGGCACCAGGTCAAAAACTCATGAGCTTCCAGAGGCCTCTGAACAAAATAACTACTGTGCAGACTTAAGTCTTGCAACATATTTAACTATGTACATGCTGGCTTTGTTGCTGTCTCAAAACTGACTGGTAACAAATGGAGTTTCTGCATTGTAATGATACCACTAATATAATGCAAAACTGTAAAACTTAATTGACTTAAAATACAGAAATGAAAGCCTGTAAAGTGTTTTTATATGGTCTGTAAAAAATGAATAATTAATATCCATTGGGAACAAAGTTAACTGTTGAAATAAGCATGGTATGGCAAAACTACCTTTGACCACCATGCTCGCACATAGTGGTACTCTAGATAGGAGGCAATACCTCCCAATCTGCCAGTGCCAAAAGTAAGACATGTTTTGTGATAGATCCAAAATAAAGGACACAAACAAAATCATGCTATGATGAATATCTCAAATGCTGAGGTTCATTTTACAATGTAAACAAGTCTGTTTATAACATCAGCTTCATGATTCTTTTATTTAGATTGTTTTCAACAATAAATGTGAAGGGCACCGAATTAGTGTTCACCACTGGTGATTTTTGGAATTCAAGTCAGGGATGTCCTTTTAAACAAGGGATGATTAATAGTTACAGAAGCAAGAGTTTTCCAGAACTCTATTCAACATTGTAGCATAACAGTGGAGTTAACTATAACTTACCCCACACTGATCATGAAGTGAAAGGAGTGGAATCTGTCTAGCAATGCCAGCTGAGGGAGATACTCCTACATATGGAACACTTGACTTTGCTGTCTAGGGATAGCCAATTGTAAAAACGAAATGAGAAAGAAATTGGGGGAAAAAAATACAAACAACTTGCCTTTCATGTAGTATTTTTGTTAGCATAATAATACAATAATCCTTGTCATACTTTATATAAATGTCACCAGTGAATTATAGAGCTACCTTTTTGAAGAGATAAATACTTGTAAGTATATACTTTGTCAAATATAATGTTTGCATTTATCATAGCGAAGTACATTTATTCAGTAAATATTATTACTCTTTTTCCTATTTTCATTTACTGGTAGTGACATTTTTAAACTACTATCACGCAAATACCAGTAACTATTAATTTTGCAAAAAGGTGAAGGGATAAAAAGGTACATTTTTGAGAAAAGGGAAACACAGCATTTTGAGGCTAAATCATATGTAGAATATTTATACAAGTACTTTTAAAAATGCATTAGTAGTGTTGACAAAGTTGTTCGAGTAGATGTGATATCTTCTGTTAGACCAACTGATTGGTTGGAAGAAAGTTCTTAACAAGCTTTTGGGTGCAATCACCCTTCTTCAGGCATAATAAAAGAGATCACATCTACTCAAACAACCTTGCCTGCCTATGTCCTTAGACCAACACAGCTACAACCAAAAACCCAGCTAGTGTCGAGGTCATGATGTTGCAACGATGGTCCAGGAAATATGCTAAAGGTAAGAATTCTTGCAGGTGATATCTAATACTCAGTTCTTGACATCCGTGTCTGAAACCCTAGCTCTCGAATGTGCTTGCTGGGATTGAGTTTACTTCCTTGAACTTCAGTGGCACACCCAACATACTGTTAGCAACCACAATTTCCACTCCCGGTATGCTCAAAAGGGTTTCACTGACCTTCCCAAGATGGACTCAGTATTTGCCCATCACTCCAATAGGCATGCTCAGGTCACACTTTAAAAAGCTCCCTCTCCCCCAGTACAAAAAGGTTACATGAAGATGGGGTTGTTATCAATACACTGTCACTGTGTATGGAAGTATTCTAAAGATATGTACATTTTTTTTAATTCTGTATATGCAAGTTTCATTTAGCATAAATGTACTGAACTATATTTTTATAGCCCAAATAGTATAACTGTAAATACTGGAGTTTCAATTATGTGAATATTTTTAAATAAGTAAATCTGCAACACTAGCTAACATTTTAAATTGCTTAACATAGAGTAAAAAAAAGTGTGGGGAAAAATGGATAATGCTGTAGTATGTTGCTAAAATAAATTTCAATATAAATTTTAAACCCCAAAGATTCAATTTTCTGGTAATTTATATGCCCATAATCCTGCCAAACCACAAGTCCATGAATAACATACACTTATTTCATTCCTACTGCCCCAGTTCATCACTATGCCAGTTGAAAAGCTGCAGTATCAACTGACAGCAGGCTGCCCCAGTTGAAAAACAAGGATGTATCACTTAAAATGCAATTTCATTTTTTTCCTCCAGTTTATTCTTTGAAAGAGTCTGTTGCATTTTAGAGCTTTAAAAAGTCTTTGAGGTCACAGTGGAGGCTGCATATTGTATGAGGAGATGCAAATACGCATTTTGATTGTTTCTAAATTTTAGCTGGTAATGGCAGGAATAATAAATAAGGAATCTATCGTGTAAAATGAACTGCTAAGCAATAGAAGCTCAGTGTGATATCCATTGAGTCCACCCTGATGCAATCTAACATGGGTTAATTTGTGCCTAAGTTAACTCCCTGGCAGCCTTGGAAGGGCAATAGCAATACTAGCATTATTGCACAATGGTATGGTTCA
>NW_005842048.1:1861978-1867629 GCF_000455745.1 Alligator sinensis
AGAACAGGAGTGGTTAAAATGATATACTAGGATTTGCTTCCATACAAGGACCATAGAATTGGGCTCCTTTCCACTTTAGTATTTTTATATACTTTCTGATAGTCAGTTTTCCTTGTAATAATATTCCAAATGTAACTCTCTGATGCTTTTCTGTAAAAGCAGAGTCTGTTCCTCCTGATGCTACTTTCCTTTGCCTCCTTTGACCAAAGCAGTCTTTGAAAATATTTCTCTGTCTCCTTTCACTCCTCTGCTGATCACACCTTAAAATGTTGCAGCCATTTCTGCAGAAGCAACTGACACACATTTCAAGGTGCCTGTCCCTCCTTTTCTACCTAATAAATCCAGATGATCAACTGAGCCAAATTAAACAAACACATCTGAAATCTTATGTTTCCCATCAGCCTGTTTTGTCTCCTCCCTGATTAATGGTTGTTAACAGCAGGTGGGTACAGTCCTTTTCCCTTGATTTTTAATTAGTAATTTAATATACTAATTATGGACTGTAGAAATAGGGCTAAGGTATTAAAAATATATCAACAACATCTATAGAGATTTGTAATGGGACTTCACTACATTTTAGATTTATTAACAATAAGTTCAATTCCTACTCAACTGAGTTTCTAAACTCCCTCTAATGTCAATAGCAGTAGGATGAATCTGATATAATTTGGGACAACAATAATCACATTTCATAGTTTGACTGAGAGCTTTTTTGCTTATGAAAACATCCCAGCCTACCTCTTTGAATCCACATCTATCTGGTCTGCTCTACCACGTCTTTCCTTCACCTCTAAGCAGAACTAATACATCTTCTACCTGCTTCTGTGACTGCCCCGTGTCATTGGAATTCTAAGCATGCATTACAAGTTTTTAAACATGCTAGTAGGGTGATAAAATTCCTATGTATTTATCCTTGAAAATGAATTAACTGAAATTTAGAGTTAATCAGCAAGAGAGGCTATTTTTATTGAAAAAAAATATTTTGAATGAAAACTGGAATAGTTCTAATTCAAAGGCTGAAATTATCCAGTGATGCACCTAACATCTCCTACTTAGCATTGACATAGGCCAGGTAAAGACATCAGACTCTTACCATTCTAGGTGATCAGAAACTGGTCTAAATCTGTAACAGAACAGAAGTTTGGTACACCCATGCCTAGCAGCCCAGTCAGGCTCTGCGAGGCTGTGCCAGCTTGCAGGGGTTTTCCTGGGCTCAGTGTCAGGTCTGTGCATACCTCAAAGGGGGAGGGTGTTCATGTAGGGACACAGGCACCTCCCTGCCCTTGCCCCTGTGCTGTCTGTCTGTGGCTGACAAGTGCCTATGGCTAACAGACAATGAGTCAGAGGGCTGTGGGATTGCTCACCTGTGCCCAGCAGCCAGTCAGGGGGGGCCTGGCTGCTTAGCTGCACTCAGCAGTCTCCAGCAGCCCAGGGAGCCCACAGGGCCTCCTTGGAGGCATGCAGGAGTGACCCCAACCTGCTGGTCACAGCCAATATGGGCAGCCTGCATGCCCTCCCCCTCTTCCTAGCCCCCTGCCCACGGCACAAACATGTGTTCTGCCCACTAGCAATCTAACTTATGTTGCTTACAGAAAACTGTGCAACTCTGAACAATTCTGCCAGTTTTTAAATGCCTGTACTTACTAAGTAGCCATAATGGAAACCAAGTTTGTTTTACATTCATTAGGCCTGAGTCTGGAAGGTTTTTTTTGTGGAAAACTGTTATGGAAGTAAATGTGAATGTTATGCATAGAATACTTGCAGAATTGGGATCTTATATTCCTAGCATCATGGTTTCACTGTAGTTGATGAAATATTCAATCTCACTCAACAGTAATGACCTCTCCTATTGGCTGCTGCTGAGCGTACAGAAAGTGTTGCCCTTTTAATTGATGGAAGTGAGCCATTGATCACCATGAAAAGAATTGAAGAGGAAGTGGGAAGTTCATTAGGACTCATTAGCACTTCCTGAAGAAAAATAGAAGAAGGCAAGTATACATTTTAGAAAGCAGTTGGTAAGCCAAAGGGATCCCGTGATCTAAGATAAACTGTTACAACACTGCTACTACTGTCAGAGGAAATGAATTGGTGTTGCTTTTTGTTGGTATAGGTGAGACCAAAATTTCCATCAAAGCCTCAAATATTAGCATTTTAATGAATTTCATATGATTGATATGAAATTGATAACTTAGTGCTTTAATAGAAGGAACTTTTTAAACCAAAAAAATTATTGTGATAATGTATCCTAGTTTTACTGTAGGGCCACAGAATTACCATACTGGAAGAAAGTAATGGAATACCTAGACAAGAATACCGCTTCTATCAGTGATAACTTTATACCAGTTCTGAAGTGCTATATTACTTGGGTAAAAATTACTTTCCAGAGCTAGTAACTCATCAGCATATGCACTGAAGTATTCTCACCAAGGAAACCATAAAATAAAAATTTATATTAGAAACACTGAAATGATTATACCCTATGAGAAATAATGTCATATTAAGTTGTTGCTTATTTTACCTTATGCTTCACTTGAAATGAATTAATATAATAACAGGTAATATACTGAAACACAGTTGAATACTGACTTGACTTGGGGATTCAATTCACTTTTCCTCCTACAGTACATAACTATAGTGTAGAAAATATATCAAGTAAGAAATGTATTGCAGCTGCTTGAGTACCAGTACTTAAAAGCTGATTGCATATACATTTAGTATATTCAGAATGCAAATGTCAGTATTGGCTTATAGTCTACCTTCATCAACTCCAACTCTCATTTTCCTTCCTGCCAGTCTCCAAGCCATCTGTTTTTTTCCTATGGTCCTTGTTTTCCACTTTAATTAGTACAGTGTGTCTCCTAACTAAATTAAACATTTAAAGACTCAATTCCTAGATGCCCAGCCATTCAAGAGAAAAGGAGAGAGATACAATATTGTTGATTGGAATTTACACTCATTAGCAAAATGCTTTGGAACCAGTGGATGTTTGAGAGAACTGGAAAGTTTAGGTGGTTACTACAGGGCAGGCTTGGCTCATTTAATTTATTCTATGTACATAGGTTGTCTGACACCTTCTGTTACTTTTCACTTTTACTTACAGTTAATTATTTTGATAGCTAGATAGAGGGAATTTCCTTCTCTGTTCATGTTTATCAATTTGCTGGGTTTTTAAAAAAAAAAAAAAAAAAAAAGAGATTTAGGCATGTAGAATTGGAAATCCCTATCTGAATCTTAAGGCACCTTTACCAAACTGGCCTCCAGATACTTTTGAAAATATTACCCTGAGGCTGTCAACAGAGATGAATTCTGGCATGGAAGAAATGGTTTTCTGAACACAGAACTCTACTCAGAGTTGCTGCTGTCTACCTGAGACCAGCACCATAGCTTGTATCCACTGAACACAGTCAACCTCTGGGAACTTCCATGGCCCATTAGACCCATCTAGGACCTCCATCTCTCCACATAGCCATTGACCTTCCCTCTACCAGTGTTCCTCAGTCCAGCAGCTTGAACACATGCAGTAGCAAGTAGAGCAAGGGGGAGGTAGCAAATTGTATTGCTATCTGCACTGAGAGATGTAATTAGCCTTTAGCCCTCCCCACCCAGTAAACAACTCATTGCTCATTAGTTAAAGGCACTTTATTACAGGCATTGCAAGCCAGCAAGGAAGGAAAAGAGAAATAAAATGGCTTTTAAACTATCATGTCTGCCACTTGGACTATTGGTGCAGACTACCATGGAAGTTCAGGGTCCCCTGTAAGCTGCCATAGCACTGGTTACACTGTCCTAGACTCTTAAATGCTGATGCTGTCCCCAGAGCCACTCCAAGCTCCTTCTGGTCCCCCATTCTGGTTTGTGCAATCCTGGGTCATCCTCTCTTGGGTTCCTAGGAGAGGATGCGTCATAGGGTGGGTTGGAGGCCCTAAGTCCATGTGGGGTGGATACAGAGAGGAGGTGGCAGTAGAATCTCTTCCCCCCCCCCCCCCCAAAAAAAAAAAAAAAAAAAAAAGAATCCATCAGGACATAAACTATATCTAGGGTTAGAGAATGGGTGAGGTTTGAAACTTTTTTTTTTCTGTTTGGAGGTGGTAGAACTCCAGGAGCTAAGTTTAAGGAAGGGGAGGTAATGTGGTCCAGGCTCAGATTCAGCAAGGTGGACCCTGGGGCCTTCCACCTAGGGTGGGGGTAGATGGGCTCTGAGCACTGAGGTCAGATTCTAGGTAAGGAATGTGTCTCATGCTCCTTTGGGTGTTTGGCACCTTGGTGTCTTCCATTCTGGCTTAGTTATCAGGTTGGGGGCCTAGGCAAGCTAGTACTTGTAGTAAGGCTGCTCTGGGTAGCTGAAGCAGCCTGAGGTAGGGTTAGAGTTAGAGAATGGAGCTGCACTTTTTTGGTTGGGGATGGCAGGACTCCTGAAGCAATGTTTAGGGCACAAGTAGATAATGCAGTCCAGGGTCAGAGTTTTCAGGATGGATCTTGAGATCCTTCCATCTAGGGTTGGTGTAGGTGGGCTCCCAGCACTTGGGTCAGTCTCTGGACTGGGAAGATTCCACTTAGCCCAGTATGTTTGTGGCAGCTAGAGATTTCCCATCTAGGTTTAGTGAGTAGTCCAGGCTCTGGGCTAAGAAAGTTCCTCTTATTCCAATGGGTGCTTGGCAGCAGCAGGTAGAAATCACCCATCAAGGCTTAATGTTTGGGTTTGTGGCTCTTCCAAGGTATGTGGTCCAGCTGTCTGGGCTGGGGCCTGATAGAACCTTTTGAGCTAGTGTTAGGTTTATGGTTATGGTGAGATAATGGGCAAGGTTTTATGTTGACTTTCTGGTTGGGGAGGTAGGACTACCAGAGATATGGCTAGGGCACAAAAGGTAATGCAGTCCAGGCTCAGGGTTCATGGGATGGGCCTTGGGCTCCCTTGCTTAGGGTTGGTGTAGGTGGGTTCCTAGCACTTGGGTCAGTCTCTGGGCTGGGAAAGCTCTTATTAGCCCTGTGGGTGTTTGTCAAGGTTATTGGGTTTGGTGCATCTTAAAGCTATCAACTGTTATCAAGCTGCTTGGGGCGGCACCTGCTGAAGCAGCCTGAACTAGGATTAGGGTTAGAAGATGGACAACATTTGGTGCTCTCATTCTTGTTGGGGTGATAAAGCCATTCTTGGGTGCAGCCATTTAAAAAAAATTTGGACCTACTGTAGCCCCCCTCAGGTCATGTTATATGATGAGTGTGAGGAGGGGAAGTTTCCCTGTCTGTTTTCATAATGTTTCCAGGTCTGGGGATCAGATTTCAAAATGGAGGCATGAGATCAAGCTTGCTTTCTCCTCTTCCCCACCCCCCCACCCGCTCCACCCCACCACTTGTTGGGCTGAGGTGCCTGCTGGAAGCTTTCTGACCAATACATGGTCTTGCAAGCAGTCCTGGATAGGGTGGACAAGTGGGCAGAAAACAACAGAATGCAGTTCAACAAGGAGAAATGCAAAGTGCTGCACCTAGGGAGGAAAAATGTCCAGCACACCTACTGCCTAGGAAATGACCTGCTGGGTGGCACGGAAGCGGAAAGGGATCTTGGAGTCCTAGTGGACTCCAAGATGAACATGAGTCGTCAGTGTGACGAAGCCATCAGAAAAGCCAATGGCACTTTATCGTGCATCAGCAGATGC
>NW_005842048.1:1867979-1872099 GCF_000455745.1 Alligator sinensis
CTTTCCTGCCTATGCAGGGGGTCGGACTCGATGATCTATTGAGGTCCCTTCCAACCCTAACATCTATGAATCTATGGTTGTGGGGGGGAACACTTCAGCAGCTCAAGAGGACAGCAGAGACAGGGGGATTCCTCTGCTCAACAAAAAGGAATCATGAGTAGCATTGAACTCATGCTATTTGGCCTTCAAACCCTATACCCAGTCCCAGAGCCACCAAACAAATAGGTCAAGTAATCACCACTTTGTGCCTTTTTGTCCAAGGATTTTGGGCCTCACACAAATTTAAAAACAAACAAACCACCCAAGCAAACAAAAATCCCAAACAAACAAAAAAAACCAAAATAAGAACAATTTTGGCTGTACCAAGCCATCTATTTTCCTAAACATTCCTAGGGCTCAGATTGAAGCATGGGCTAGATTTGGCATGAACCCTCCATTCTTTGGCAGCAAACATACATATAAGTTTCTTTCTTGAAAGTACTGCTTCATTTTTGGAGCCAATAAGAATAGTCATAGTATCCACTGGGGCTCACTAACATCACCTTTTCTACCAGTGAACATGCTAATCATGGGACAAGTCATGGTACAACCAGTCCTGCAAAAAATGAAATGTCTGTTTATAGCTAAGTCCTATTGGAAATCAAATAGTTGAGCAAACAAGGTACATAGTGTACAAACTAGGTACATCACTGTAGATGTAGGGTATTCTTTTTTTTAATCTGATATAAATTTTTGGCATTTTGGATACAGGGATATTTCAGTCAATGCCGTATTTTTATCTTTGCTGCACGTTAGAGTAGGCCTGCTCTCCCAAAATGAGAAAGGAACCTTAAGTATCATTTGCCCCCTAGCTCCTTGTTAGATAGATCTACCTAGCTGGTCATCCATTCCAGTGGTTGAAATATGAAACTTAGAAAAGATAGCTTGGGCAAATGGAAGTTGTATACACTGCGTAAGACTGATGAAAGATCAGAATGTAGAACAGCTTTATTCACCTAGGAAGTTGGTGAAGAAACAGTGATGCAGCTTCCTATTCAGAAATAAGGTTTCCTAATGAAGCTATTTTGGAGGAGGCTGGTGCAGGCAATGGATTGCATCTCTTTTTGAAGTGTGTAGAACAGGGGTGGACAATTATTTGGGCCCACCCCATAGGCCATTTTGATAAGTTGTTGTGGGCCAGGTTAGCATTCCCCCCCCATCCCAAATTCCTTAAGTGGCTCAGCTTTGTGCTCGGTTGGATGGCCAAGATGGGGCTGCATGTGGGTGGAGAGCAGCATCCAGGAGCAGGATGGGTGGGCAGGGCCAGGCTAGTATCATGGGGCAGTGACAGTGTGGGCCTGGACCTGGGGCACAGCTGTAACCTGCTGCCCACATGCCCCTGGAATAGGCATCAGTTCTATGAGCAAGGGCATGTGGGGAGAGGATCACAGCTCTGTCCTGGGTCCCAGATCCCCAGTGTAACTTCCCAGTGATCCCAGGGTCTCCACTGAGACTGGCTGAGACCTATGTGGGCAAAACTTGTGGCCAGGAGGACAGGATGGGGCCACAGATGGGCAGGGAGTTGCATCTGGGGCTGGGGTCTTGAGGCAGTGACAGCATGAGACCAATGCCTAGGGCAGAACTCTCTGTATGTCCCTGCCTGTGGAACCCACACCTGTCACAGAGCCATGCATGCAGAAGATCATGACTTGGCCTCAGTCCTGACCCTGTGCTGTCACTGCCTCACAATCCTGCCTTTTGATCCTGGCTTCACTTGCCCACCCTATTCCCAAACACCAATCCTTGCCCTCCTGTAGCCCCATCCCTTCTGCCCAGCCACATATCCTGCCCACACAGCTCCCACCCCCACCCCGGGTGCAGGGCAGATAGGCCCAGAGTGCCTGAGCAGTGGGGCTGGGTCTTGCAAGGGCAGCAACCAGAAGAAGCCACTGCCACCAGGGCTGCCAGGAAGTAAGTCCAGCTACTGCACTGACCCAGTCCCAGCCCCACTGTGCACCTGGGGGTGAAGGGACCAGTTGCCCACACCATAGCCCAGCCTGGCACCTGTGCCTTGGCTGTGAAGGACTGAGGAATTCAGCATGGACTAGACAACCATGGGCCAAATCTGGCCTACGGGCCATATTTTGCCCATCCCTGGTGTAGAATATGACCTAATAATTATGAACAAAGTCTTCCAATGGGCTGCTAGAAACAATAGCACATGCTTTATGGTTTTGTTTGCCAAAAACATTTCAAGGATAGCTTATGTGAGCAATGCAGAGGCTGATCAGGCCACATACTAGTAAAAAATTATTTTGTTTCAGGTCAAATTTGTGTCACTACTCAAGACAAAATCCTGGCAGGAAAATAGTGTTGTTTGTCTGAAATAGCCAAAAAAATAGGTAAAGTGCCAACAAAACCTGAAAGAAACATCTGGATATATTACTGATCATTGAGGAGACCTAGAATTCATATGGGAAAGTTACCTGACTGCCACTTACAGTGCAACATCAACAATTTATATAAAGAGAGAACATGAAAGTGATTTAATGAAAATGACCACAAAATCAACCAGCTTCTAAATGAAAGGCATGTCACATATAAGGTACAGATGTCTGACAAAACTTGATGATCAAACAGCCTGAATATATCAAAGTAAAATATGTAGTAGAAACGTAACTTTACTAAATGAAAAACCATTGGTGGAACAAAAAAGCTAGAAATTGCAGGCAGAAAGCATTATTCAAATTCCTATATGCTACGTTCAGTGTGAAAACCCAGAGCATGCCTGCTCACTGACAAGCATTAAATCTTTGCTTGGTGAGCAGAACACCTCAGTATGTTATTAAACTAATAATCCAGCCTGTCAGATGAAGTTTTATGAACCTTGCCCTAATGCCCAGTCATAGAAGACCTTGTTCTCTTTCTAAGTCTAGAAGACGTCAGACCAAAGAACAAATGCATACCAGAATGAATGCACACCAGAAATCTATAGTTTCATAGTAGCTAGGGTCAGGAGGGACCTGAACAGATCATCTAGCTTGACCCCCTGCAACAGGCAGGAATGAATGCTGGGTTCAGAAAACCCCAGATAGGTGATCGTCCAACCTCCTCTTGAATATGCCCATGGTAGGGGTGAGGACCACCTCCCTGGGAAGTTGGTTCCAGATTTTGGCCACCCTAACTGTAAAATATTGCCTTCTGATCTCCAACCTAAACCTATTCTCCATCAGCTTATGACCATTGTTCCTCGTCACCCCAGGTGGTGCTGGGGAGAAAAGAGCTCTGCCTATTTGCTGTTGATTCCCCCGATGAGCTTGTAGGCAGCCACCAGGTCCCCCCTCAGCCTCCTCTTGCTCAGGCTGAACAGGTTCAGGTCCTTCAGTCTCTCCTCATAGGGCCTGTCCTGCTGCCCTGTCACCAAGCGGGTGAACTCCTCTGAACCCTCTCCAGGCTGGCCACATCCCTTTTGAAGTGCAGTGCCCAGTACTGGATGCAGTACTCCAACTGCGGCCTGACCAAAGTCGCATAGAGGGGGAGGATCACCTCTCTGGACCGGCTTGAGATGCACCTTTCAATGCATGACAAGGTGTGGCTGGCCCTGCTGGAGTCAATAATGACTCCAAGATCCCTTTCCATCTCTGTGCTTTCAAGAAGGGAACTCCCCAGCCTGTATGTATGCTGTGGATTCCTTCTCGAAAGGTGCAGCACCCTGCATTTGTCTACGTTGAGCCCCATCCTATTCTCGTCTGCCCACTTTTGTAGTCTGTCTAAATCTAGTTGCAGCCTCTCTCTCCCTTCAAGTGTGTCCACCTCGCCCCACATCTTAGTGTCATCAGCAAACTTAGACAGCATGCTTTCCACCCCCTCTTCCAAGTCACTGATGAAGATGTTATACAGTGTGGACCCAAGGACCGAGCCCTGGGGTACCCCACTGCTCACATCTTGCCAGGTTGAGTACAACCCGTCCACCACTACTCTCTGGGTGTGCCCCATCAGCCAATTTTTTACCCATCCAACTGTGCATGCATCAATGCCACAGTCACTTAATTTATTCATGAGGATGGGGTGAGAGACAGTGTCAAAGGCCTTCTTAAAGTCTAGAAAGACTATGTCCACAGTGACACCATCATCCAAGGAT
>NW_005842048.1:1872236-1882508 GCF_000455745.1 Alligator sinensis
CATCTTAGTGTCATCAGCAAACTTGGACAGCGTGCTTTCCACCCCCTCATCCAAGTCGCTGATGAAGATGTTAAACAGTGCGGTCCCGAGGACCGAGCCCTGGGGGACCCCGCTGCTCACATCTCGCCAGGTTGAGTACAACCCACCCACCACTACTCTCTGGGTGTACCCCATCAGCCAATTTTTTACCCATCCAACTGTGCAGTCATCAATGCCGCAGTCACTTAATTTATTGATGAGGATGGGGTGAGAGATGGTGTCAAAGACATTCTTAAAGTCTAGAAAGACTATGTCCACAGCGACACCATCATCCAAGGATTTAATTACTTGGTCGTAAAAGAAAATCAGTTTGGTCTGGCAGGACCTGCCTTTGATGAACTCATGCTGGTTGCCCCTGAGCATGATCTCCCCTGCAGGCCCCCCACAGATACGCTCCTTGATGATCCTCTCCAGCTTCCCGAGCACCGAGGTGAGGCTTACAGGCCTATAATTACTTGGGTCCTCCTTCCTCCCCTTCTTAAAAATAGGGACCACATTAGCCAGTTTCCAATCCCCTGGCACCTGGCCAGATGACGACGAATGCTCATATGGCCGGGCCAAAGGCTCCGCAATGACCCCTGCCAGCTCCCTCAACACCCTAGGGGGGAGGGCATCTGGACCTGCATTTTTAAAAATGTCTAGCCCTTCCAGAAGATCCCTAACTACATCTGCACTGACTAAAGGCTTGATAGAGCTATCCCCAAAATTGTCCCTACCTCTGGTAGGTGGGATATCCCAGTCCCTGTTCAGGAAAACAGAGGCAAAGAAACTGTTAAAAATATCAGCTTTCTTGTCTGGCGTGACCACCAGATTACTGTTTGTGTCTTGCAGGGGCCCTACATTGCCTGGTGCCCTCTTCTTGCTCCCAATGTACTTGAAAAAGTACTTTTTGTTGTCCTTAATCCTGGACGCTAGCCTGAGTTCCATCTCTGCCTTGGCCTTCCTAATAGCCCTCCTACACTCCCGGGCCGAGGAGGAGTACTCCTCCTTGATGATAGTTCCTCCCTTCCACTGGTTGTACGCCTTCCTTTTAGTCCTCTTGCATTGCTGAATGCCCTTGCTGAGCCAAGGGGGTTTCTGAGCACTCTTACCACGCTTGCTTCTCTCAGGGACTGTTATCCTTTGGGCCTGGAGGATTGCCTCCTTAAGGTACAACCATCCCTCGTGGGCTCCCATCTCCTCTACCTTCTGAGCCCTTAGTGCCTCCCCCACTAGTCTCCTAAGCTCATTGAAGTTGGCCCTTCTGAAGTCAGGGGCTTTAGCCTTGGTGTGAGCCCTAGATGCCCTGTGTTGGATAGTGAAATCCAGCAGGTGATGATTGCTATTGCCCAGGTGGTCAAGGACCTGCAGTCCCCTCATCAGGTCATACCCCGTGGCCAGGACCAGGTCCAGCAAGGCGTTACCCCTAGTGGGGCTGTGCACTTCCTGGATAAGGTGAAGGTCCTGTAATACAGCCAGGAACCTACGCAAGTTGTCAGACCTGGCTGTCTGCTCCTCCCAGTAAATGTCTGGGTAGTTTAGGTCACCCATGACAATAAGATCCCTTGACCTAACTTCCTCCATAATCTTACTGGAGAAGTCCTGGTCTAGCTCTTCCACCTGGTTGAGTGGTCTGTAGTAGACACCTACTGTAAGGTCCCTTTTGCCATGCCCCCCTTGTAGTTTGACCCATAGTGTCTCTGCTGTACCCTCATCTAACCCAAAGCTAATCCTTTATGATGTGAGGTGCTCTTTGACATAGAGCACAACGCCCCCCCCCCAACTTTCCTCTGTGTCCTGTCTCTTCTATATAGGGTGTACCCCCGAATACCCACCGTCCAGTCATAGGTAGGGTCCCACCAGGTTTCTGTGAGCCCTACTAAGTCTGGGTTCTTACTTGCAATCTGGAGGCATAGTTTCTCCTGCTTATGCCCCATACTATGAGCATTAGTGTAGAGGCACCTGAGGCCTCCTGAGGGTGCTCATGCCTTCCTCCCACTCCCAGGACAGTTGTGGCCCCCTGCTCTTCAGATGTTGATACTTACCTGTGCTTCCCTTCCTCTTGTCACCCTGCATGCTGGGGAAGCATCCTCTCCACTCGAAGTGGCCCCTTCCCTTGGTGAAGCTAGTTTAAAGCCTGCCATACGAGATCAGCCAACCTAGAGGAAAAGATATGTCTGCCATTAGGGGAGAGGTGAAGCCCTTCCCACCCCAGCATGCCCTCCTTACAAAAACATGGGTCGTTGTCAAAAAACTCAAAGCCTGCCTCGTGGCACCAGCTCTGATGCCGCCGGTTAACCACGTCAATTCAGGCCTCATGACGCCTACCCCATCCACTGACCGGAAGAATGGAGGAAAATACCACCTGAGCTCCCATCCTCTTCAGTTGGTGTCCCAAGGCCTCATAGTCCTCCATGATATTATCCAGCTTGCCCTTGGATGCATCATTTGTACCCACATGGACCACAACCAGTGGGTAGTAGTCAGAGGGCTTGATGATTTTTGGGAAGATCTCTGTGATATTGCAAATCCTCGCTTCAGGCATGCAGCAGACCTGCCATGACCAGGGCTCCGGGTGACAGATTAGAACATCGGTTCCCCTCAGGATGGAGTCCCCGATGACCAGAACTTTGCGTCTCCTTCTTCTCGGGGTGTGCCTCTTCTGAACCAGTGATGTAGATCGAGCAGCTTCAATTACTCTGGGGACCAGTTCTTCTGCCTCCTCCTCCAGTGGGGCCAGAACTGCATCCCTGTTCCCAAGGGTTGTCTGGGGAGCAGGCACAGCAGTTGTTTGGACTGCCCTGGCCTTGACAGGAACCTGCTGCCACCGATTAGTTGGGCGCTGTGCACGTGGGGTCTCTCTGGTGGATTCCTTTCCCTGCAGAGAATGGAAATACAGGTCAAATTCATCCTCCACTGCCTGGATCCCCTGCAGCATGTTCACCTCAGCCTGCAGCTCTGCCACCTCCCCCTCCAGAGCCTGAAGATGCTCACAAGAGGGGCAGGTGGGGGAGTCACCAGACCTCAGTCTCACCCCCAGGGATCCTACCCAGCCACCCCCACAGCTCAGGGGGCAGGTGGTTGCCAGGCTCCCCAAGGGCTCCATCTGTGTGGTAGCCTCAGAGGAGCCCCGGAAGGGCGGCACCATGGAGGCAGGACCCCTGGCAGCACTGCGAGTCCTCACCATGGGTTGCAGGTCCTTACCTCCCTCCTTTTTGGTGGAGTCTCCTCCCTCCTGAGGAAGAGACTCTCTTGCTGCCCTGCTTGCTTCTGCCTGCGTGAATGCCAGCACAAACGCCAGCGCACCCTTACAGAGCACGCCTGTTTGCATGCTCTGTTCGTGGCAGCTTGGGAGCACGGCTCCCTGCCCGGCTCAGCAAAGGGGGATCCGGGGGCTTCCCCTCTGGATCCTCTGCAGCTGCGCCAGCTCCTGCCCCACTTACCTTCGGGGGATCAGCTGCTGCTGCCCCCTCTGTTGCTTCTCAGCCTCTGCTGCCTCAGGAACGTTGCAGGGGGCACACACTATCAAAGACAAGAATACGCAATTACCTGTGGGGCACATTTCTCACAAGAAAACCACTCTCTCTCCAATCTCTCAGTACTAATCTTCAAAGGGAATTTACAAAAGACCTTTCCTAGATGAGCCTATGAACTTCACTTAATCAACCTACTGGATACAAAAAATCTTGGTCTAAATATAGACATTGGATTTATGACCTGCTTAACATCTGACTTCCCAGGTACCACTTCACTATTTACCAGCTAGATTAATTCCCCTTCCCTGTCACCATCCCCAAAATTTCTCTCACCCTCAACATCTCTCTCACCACTGACTCCTCAATTTACATCTTCACTGACTGGCTTTCTTGCATACCAACCTCTGGCTTGTTTACTATTCATTCCACCCAGGAAGACCACAGACCAACTGCAGGTGCTTCCTCAGCCTAACAAAGAGTATGTGTACCAAAAGCTTGCAAAGAAGAATTTTTCCAATTATTTGAGTTGGTTCATAGATTGTAAGGCCAGAGGGGACCTCAGAAAATCATTGGGTCCAGCCCCCTGCACAAAGCAGGAAAGATAACTGGGGTTTAGGTGACCCCATCAAGGTGACTGTCTAGTCTCCTCTTGAAGATTTCCAGGGTACATGATTGCACCACCTCTGGAGGGAGCTTATTCCACAGTATGGACACCCTGAATATGAAGAAGTTTTTCCTAATGTTGAGCCTGAACTGGTTTTCAAGGAGTTTGTGGCCATTACTCCTAGTTTTCTCCTTTGGTGCCCTGGTGAACAGTTGCTCACCGAGCCCTTGATGTACTCCCTTAGTGTAGTGGTAAGCTGCTTTCAGGTCTCCTCTCAGCCTTCTTTTCTTCAGGCTGAAGAGTCCCAGATCCCTCAGCCTTTCCTTGTATTGCTTGCTGTGTAAGACTCTGATCATACAGATGGCCCTTCTCTGGACTCTGTTAAGGTTGTTCATGTCCTTGTTAAAGTGGGGTGCCTAAAACTGGACACAGTACTCCAGCTGTGGTCTCACAGTACAGTGGAAGAATCACTGGAGCTGCATTGATTGATCAATGCCAGAGTATTATTTGCCCTACTGGCTACAGCATCGCATTGCTGGCTCATATCCATACTGTGGTCTGTTATTACCCCAGGTCCCTTTCATTCATGGTGCTAGTCAGTCTGATGCTGCCAAGCCTGTAGGTGTGTTGGGGGTTGTTCGTTCTAAGGTGAAGCACTTTACATTGCTCTACGTTGAACTTCATCAAATTCCAATCCACCCAACTTGCTAGCCTGTCTAGGTTCATATCTTCAAACATGACCACACTTCACCATAACTTCGTATCATCCATAAACTTAGCTAGTGAGCTCTTCACCCCCACATCCAAATCATTAATAAAGATGTTGAAAAGTACTGGACCAAGCACTGACCCCTGTGGGACACCACTGCCCACTTCTTGCCAGGATGACAAAGATCCATTCACTATGACTCTCTGGGTCCTATCCTGCAGGGATAATCTAATAAAAGATATCAGATTTACCCAAAGAACCTTTGTCTCCAAGTTCTATGACATTCCTACCAAACCTTCCACAGTTGGGCTCAAGAAGACTGTACAACACAGTAATTTCCCAATTTATGGGTGAAAGAGTCCTTGCTACATGATTTTGAGATAATATACCCTGTTTTTAAAACTATTGGGAGAATTATCATGAATCATACTCAATAGATCTTATATATTTTGTACTATATCTTGGCTCATAATGTGTGTGGTATGTTTTTGTTTTGTGACAAAGTAGCAGCAACATGATATTTTTAATTTGACAGCTAGAAGAAAATTGCATAGACCACAACCCAGACTTATTCTGGTATCTGGATTTGAGCTAGGCTTTCAACATTATGATCTCTGAGGGTTTGTGGACATTTCTGCAGAAATTTGGCTGCCTGGGAAAACACATCTAGAATAATATATTTTTTTTATGGTGAAATGATGGTTTAAGTATAGGACTCTGGAGAATCACCTGAAGTAATGTCCAGCTCAAGGTCTGCTCAACATATTGCAGAAGCCAGTATTGCTTTTGGCAATTTAAGGAAACATTTCAGGAATAAATGTGATAATTCATCTATGCTGCAAGTTAGATTTGTATTGCAGTATAGTACTAACAGCATTATTTTACAGCTGTGAATTGTGGGCACTTTTATCAGAAGCATATTTGGAAGCTCAGTCAATTTAATCTGTGTTGTCCCATTCTGTTTGTAACTTTTGATATTAAGGCTGTTTCAAAAATAGATGTTGGAGTTTCTTGATCAAATCTCAGTGTTTATGGGGCTGACCTCTTATAGGAATGAATGACTCCAGAATCCCAGAGGAGATCTTTCACAGTGAACCTAAACAAGGTTCTACTAGTAGATCATAATTAACTTATAGTTACTGTATAGTTACTGAAGTACCACCTGAGAGCTTGTGGTCTTGGAACTATTTAGGACTGGGTAGTAAAAGATAGAAATGAAACTTCAGTGTAGATGCCCAGGAATTTTAAGTGTTTTGTGCTGAAGTCTTGCAAAGCAAACTTATTCAAACTTCTTTCAGTAGTTTTCAAGTGTTAAATACCAAGCAACTTTGTAAATCAAGAATTGATTTGACATCTTGCATACACAGCACTAAAGGAGGTCCTGTTCCTGTGTTCCTGAATTCTCACATTGTCATCAGCAGTTGCAACAGTGACCAGTGGTGGAACAAGCAGTGCCTCACAGGTTTCAAGAGTGGAGAGGTGGGTGACAGAGAGTTCTGAAACAGGGGGAGAGGTGCATGCAGTTCCTGGTCTGGGAGTTGGGGGACTAGAGAGAGTGGAGGCAAACCAGAACAATCATTGGCTGCTACTGCTGCTGTCACAAACTCTGTCTACTCAGGTCTTGCTTTTAAAGTCTGTCTATGAACTGGCTGCTGCTGCAAGAGAAATGCTATGCAGCTTCTTTTGCTGATTGGTACAGACTCTGTGGGGGTGGGGGTGATTTTGCCACCTCTTCTTAAGTCAGCATCTAGGGCTGGTGTCCCTCTCACCCCTTCACCCCTCAGTTGCCCTACTGACATTGATATTCATCTCTGATATTGCTTGAGATTTGAGATTATAGCAATTATTAATGAACTTGTGTGGTCTATTAACTTTTTTTTTTAATATCCCTTATGGAGTGTGCACACTTTTATGCAATTCCAATAAACATTGCAAGGACTCATATTTAAATATGTTTAAACTCTTATGGCACTTGTCACAGGAACTGGAGGACATTTCCATTGGGTCTGGAGACATTTGCCCAGGCTATGTTGCACAATCCTTGTATTTTCCATCAATAGCTAATGACATCCCCTGTGGCAACTTTGATCCCTTTGGTTTAATTTATGAAGAGATTATTTAGGCATCTTTACTTATTTGCATTGATGAGACCGTGGGTTAGGTGGAAGGCTAAATATATTTGAAAATATATTTGAAAATATGTATTAGAAGGAGCATCAGGATTGCCCCTCACTCCCATGGCATCCATGTTCTGGCAGCATTCCCATGCTGGGATCCCCAAAACAGTCCCTGTCTGCTGCCACTTTAAGAGCAACAGCTGAGACAGGCAAGGCATGTGTACCAGCAGCAGCTCAGCTGGTACCAGAGTTTCCAGAATGGGTAAGAGTGCTACCCCCAGTTCAGAATTCATATGAATGCCCACTCTCCCACAGGATTTGCCCTGGGTGGCAACTCTTGTTACCCCACTGCTCATCAGCAAAATATCATTGTGAAAGAAATGCATAATAGCATGCATTCTAATTTTTCTGTCCTTCCTATTTCAAACTGTATGGTTTGCCTGAGAGAGGACATCAAACCAACATGTCAAACATAGATAGAAGATGATACAGATTAGTCTGGAAATTAAAATTAAACCCATCTATATGACTGCTAGTATACAAGAGTTAAGATGTGAATGATTTTCGTGAAGTGTTCTAAATCTCATTTTGTGTATTGACAAACATAAGGGCAATCCTCAGCTTAAAATAGACATCTTCCTCACCTTTCTATCTTAGGCTTCATTCTCTCGATAGTGTTTTAGAATACCCTGTATTACTATTTGTATACACAAATAAAAAGCAGTGCTCTATGGTTTATTATTAAAAGTGAATAGGCTCTGTATCCCACGTACAGCAATATAGGAACTTATATTCAACTTTTCTGCACAGATGTTCTTCCAATCTTGAAACTAGCACTTATTTGCTGGATGCTAATTGAAAAATCTGCTGCAGTTGCAATAGTACATAGTCTTTCAATGTGCGTCTTTATATCCATAGTTCTTTCATTCACTTACAATAACTGGTTTCAGTGACAGAATGATCATCATGATTGTAATTAAATATTTATCGCATAGGTCTCTTTTGTCATTTGAATGCAACAAGGCAGGCAAAGCTATACTTTAAAGACTGAGTAGTAAGCTATATTATGGTGGTATATCAGGCAAATGAGTGTTTGATGGGCTGTGTTAATGTGAGCTAAAAATAAAACTCCATCTGTTCACCTTTCAAACTGTATCAAGGCATTGCATATTGGTTGCAGAATAACTTAATGAAACACAAATGAAAAGATGTTTATTTCCATCTTGCTACAACTACTGAAACAGGGAACTTGTTCATAAAGATGTTTTAACAAGGAAAGAATTGTGTGCTTATGTTTTTTCTGGAACATAGTATTACCATATCCATTTTAGTACACAATTGAATACAAGTAGTTTTCTCTGCTTCTGCTTAACATATTGGTTCCAGGACTCATATCTATATTCTGTATAGTTACTATCTATCTATATTCTATGTATGTGTGTGTGTGTGTGTGTGTGTGTGTGTGTATATATATATATATATATATGTGTATGTATTCTATATACATAAAGGCCTTAGTCCGTCCATCTGTCTGTCTGTCTGTCCTTGGGGGGTGTGGTTCCAGCCAGTGCTGTGTCAAGAATGCCCATCATGAATGACAGGCAGGGTGTGACTCCAGCAGAACGGGCCAGGCAGATGAAGAGTGGGGAGGACAAGGAGGGTGGGTGATGCAGGGCCAGATGCAGAGCAGGTACGGGTGGCGCAGGGCCAGATGTTGGGGGTGGGGAGGCGCCAGGTCAGCACAGAGGGGCGGCAACGGGGGGTGGTGGGTGGCAGCAATGGCCGCTGCATGCAATCTTCCCCACCCCGCCACTCCTGGGAGATGGCAGTGGTGTGGAGTGGTGGGTGGTGGCTCTCTATTCCTGCCCACCCCACTCCATCATTCTTGATGGGCAATTTGCTAGTATGTGTGTATATTTTATATCAGAATGCTGATTGCTTATGTCAAGAGCTTGAAATATTGGAACAAATAATGATGTGCACTGTTAACATACATCAGTTTAATACAACTTATTGTGTATCATTTATTGAAATATTCTCTGTTTTCCACTCTTAGGGTGCGTTCACACATGCAAACACATGCGCTTGCAGCAGTTCAAATAGAAGCGGTACAAATTTGAGCTGGGGCTTTTTGCTTCAGCTCATGTGCCCAGACATGCACTTTGATGTGAGGCAAATTGTGCCACCTGGGGCAAAATAACCCTGCCTGGCTCCTCCCAGATCTGCAGCCAGGGGGAGCTAGAGCCCATGGCCAGCACCTGTGCTGTCCCCAGCAGTATAAAAAGCTGCCCTGTCCTGGCCCCATCAGTACAAAAAGCTGCCCTGTCAAGTATCTCAGGGCTACTAGCTCTCAGGAGCTTCTGGGCCCCAGCCAATTGGTACCTGGGGACAATACCCCTTGTGCCAGCTGGACTGCTGAAGCAGCTCTGAGAGTTTCTTGCACCCTCTACCCACTGCAGCAGTCTGGCAGTGGGGGCTGCTCCCTAGCTGCCCCGACCAACCCGGGTGGGGGACGCCCCAGCCAATAGAGGCATGTTCCCCTCTGGACCAGCTGCCAGTGGGCTGTGGCTGCAGAGTTGGCCTTTGTGTGGCACTACTGCCATGTGTGCCCCCTACCCAGCCATCTGGGCAGCTATTGCCTGGAAGATGATCTGTGTGTGGTGGAACTGTCAAAGCATGTCCTCTGGCCCCAATTGGCCCAGTGGTCAGTCACGTCCAGCTGGGTCTAAGGTGCCAGCTCTGAGCAAGCAGGGTGCTGCCACTGACCTCCCTAGCAGGAATTCTGATGTTCCCTATTGGAAAACTGAAAAATATCTGCTAAAAAAATCCCAAAGTCACTCTGTTAAATACCCCCAAACCCATGTTCCTCCACAATTAAAACAAAAAATCACTATAAATATATATTTTTAGTGGCCCTTAAAAAAAAAAAAAGAAAGAAAAATCCCCCCGCCTCTACTCACTGCAGGAGCAGGGGCTGTGGGAGCTCCGGGGCCTCCTGGCAGAGCTCCCCAAGGCAGCAGGGCCTGGGGCGGGGCCACTGGGTCTGTTACCTGGCCCACACTCTGTGTGTGTGTGGGGTGCGGGCAGTGACACCCAATGGCAGCTGGAACTGCGGTGAATGCTGGGCATTTTGTTGTTTTGTTTTTTTTTCCTTGCCAGGATGCTGGGGCGGGGGCGGGAGGGGCAGCAGTCAGAGGGGATGGGAGGATGGGGCTGGGTGTGAAAGTGAATGGGGGGGGCTTGGGAGGGCTCAGGGGGCAGGCAGGGGATGAGGCCAGGCAGGGAAAGGATTATGGTGCTTCAGGGGGCAGATGGGGGATGGGCAGGGATCGGGGGGGACTGGCAGGG
>NW_005842048.1:1882518-1885859 GCF_000455745.1 Alligator sinensis
CTGGCACAGCAGGCAGGGCGAGTGGGCTCCCCCCCATGGTCACCTCACCCCTCCTCTAGCCCCCCTGACTCCTTAATTACCAGCGCTGGAGTCCAGGTCCAACTCCCTGCAGCGTGCTTCAGCACCAGGGCAAGGGCCAGCCATACATACAGACACTTAGGCAGCTAGAGTGTTTGCATGGAGGACCCAGCCTCTGGGTGCCCTGGTTTTTTTCTCTGTGGGTTTTTTTGACCCCTGGATATCCAGGGGTCTAATTTTCCCCCTGCACTGCAAATTTGCAGCATGGGGAACATTTTCTCATTCCTGTATGTGCCTCTTGCAGCTCAAGGAGTTTGAGATACTGCAAGAGGCACATGCAGGCTCATTTGGACATGCCCTTATAGTTTAACTGCCTGTTTAATATAGTTTTCATTTATTGAGAAATTTATGCAGAAACTTCTGTAGATCATGCTAATTCACCCCGCTGAGGACCTGGCCCATATAAGTCAAATACGTCAGAGAAAACATGCTTTATTTTGTATGATAGCAATGAAAAATATGATACAAAATAAAAATAACACATGTTAGATGAAGCTAATTTTCCTGTACAAAGGTTTTTTAAAAAAGATATGATAACTGCTGGTGTAAATTGAAGTTTTTCATTGGAAATCAAAGGAGTTAAGCTAAATTATTCTAGCCAAGAATTGTTCAATGAATTAGATAAATTAGGCATTTATTTATCCTTTCTTGTTGATTTATATTTTTGACAATGACATAATTGTTGTACTTGTATGACTGCTCTGTTATGCAAGCAAGAGCCTAAATCATTCCATTTATCCTTTTGCGAAGCACTTTTTGTTGACTCTCCCTTATGTACAGCCTAGCTCAGATACCTCTAATGAGCTGCAGTCACAAATGTGCTGTTTTATTGGTTCTCCAAAAAAAGAAAGATTAGAGGCAACATAACCTGTTTTCTGTAGCTCATGAAGTGCAAGAGCACCTGTTAGATTGTTAAAATGGTTTAGTGCCAACATAAAGAAAACAGGGAATTAAAAGTCATACTTGACTATTACACACTTGGGGGGCTGTGGGGGGAAGGGTTAGCAGGGAAACAGTTTTAAGGTTGGCAGGATTGGGGTAAGGAGCACAGGAAGGCACAAAAATATTTTTTTGAGAGCGAGGAGGAGAATGTTTTTGAGAAGGCAAAGAGATCCACTCATTGTCCTTCTTACCCATCTACCAAGTGTCCGAAGTCAATGCAAGTCTTTTAATGAGCATAGCAATTTATATTACCAGTTAGAAGTGTGTGTATGTGGATCTCTCTCTCTCTCTCTCTCTCTCTCTCTCTCTATATATATATATATATATATATATAATGTCTATGTATATACACATGTGAAATTTACTTCAGTTAAAGCAGATTGATTTTTTGAAGGACTATGAAGCCTTACAGCAGCTTTGTAGAAGAAAGCCACTTGCAGAAACCTTATGTGAGGAAAAGCTAAGTAAGAATGTTTGGTACTTTTTTTCCATATCCAATTCTAGAGCTAGTTGTATTTATTTATTTATTTATTTATTTTGTCTACCAAGAATGGCTTTTTAGAAAAGTGACTTTTTGTTTGTCTTTTGTTTTGTAGAAAAGTTCTCTTTGACGCAGATTTCAGTTTTACATATGTATTTGAACCATGAAACTAAATTCATCCTTGTACAGATATTAGCACAGGGGCTGTGTACTATCTACATTTATATATTAAAGCAACATCATGTAGCAGAAAGGCTGTTTTAGCTAGTAAGTGCAACCAGATAATATCCTGCAGATAGTTGTTTGTTTGTTTGTCTTTTGAAACAGTGGATGGTTTTCATTATGTCCATGAAAATTTTTTGGGGAAAAGATGGGAAAATAAATGATGTATCATTATAAGAGAGATGTTAATGATTACTATCACTCTGTGTAGTATGTAAAGTGGGCCACTGTACATAAGGCATTAAATCTTGTTCTCTATATAAACACAAACTCAAAATCATCCTTGACCTCTCATTATAATATTTTTCCATATTCTTACATTATATTGATTTTGAGACACTGTATCCATTTTTTAAATTGTATTCTATTTGATTGCAGCTATCTGTCTAAAAATCCCTAATGATTAGGAAAAGTTTTATTTACAGAATAATTCCATATTTTCCTCACTTAATGTAGTTCCAATACAAATGAAGTTGCAATAGAAATACCATTGAAATCCTCATAAATTCATCTGTCATGAAAGCACCTCCTAATGAAGTGTCTCCCACTGTTTCTTTCCAATACTTTTCCCATGTTATGGTATCTAAGAGTGATGTTTTAGCTGTGATGGTCTAGAAATTATGTGAGAAATGTTTTTTTAGGTTTGTGCCAGATGTGAAGGTAAAGGCATGATAGGATCTGGTGCACAACCCACACAAGTTCACCTCCTGCCATGCCATCATGTCTTGCTGCCAGTGCAGGGGCAGCCTGGGATCATAATACAGGACTCCCCCTGCACTGGCAAGTACCAGGCTCTGGTGGCTGGAAGCCCTTTCAGCTGATAGGGCTCGCAGTTGCAGGGCATACCTTGCACTCCAGCGGCTGGGAGTCCCATCAGCTGCAGGCCATAGGGGGTCCCAGCCATAGAGGCACATCTAGGCATGGATTCAATTTATGGCATCATAGTAACCAGCCACATTTATTACATTTTTAATACGTTACATATTACCTGGGAGTGGAGTCAAGTGATGGTGTTCAAAGTAACATGCTGGTCTCTGCAGAACATCTGTGGCTTTTTCCTTGTTTTATAATGCCATTAATTGTTTTAACATGTGGCTGAGTTACAACTTGAGAGGTTAACTGGTTAATAACATTTTAAGTTTAATGTGTGGCAGGGGCTTTATGGTAATATCTTTTATTGGACCAACTGTATAGTTGGGATACAGTTAGAGAAGCTTTCAAATGCAAGATGTTCTTCATTAACTCTGACCAGGAGTAGCATAAGTAAATATTGCCTGTTTAATTTGATCCCTCTTGGAATAGGTTAGAGGATGATGGTTTCTCAGTTTTTATGAAGTTCTCCTGCATAATTGTGCTGGATATGTGGAATTGTATGAGTAAGCTAGAGGGTTGCAGATGTTGAGCCCCCTTGGATAATGTTAGGTTTCTTGCACAGGCTTAGGAAGATGTCACTATGCAGTCTGGCTTCTTTTTTCTTTAGGTTGTGGATTTTCCATTGTAAGTGACTGATCTTTTTATATCTTCCATGTTATAGCAGCAGTGATGTACCATGGGTTTCCAGCACCCAGGGGCTAATGCTTGCATTTCCACCTGCACCCCACCCCCTCACTCTCTTGCC
>NW_005842048.1:1885890-1889564 GCF_000455745.1 Alligator sinensis
CCCCCCAAATCCTTCTTGTTGCTATACTTAGTGTTTCCCACCCCAGCCCTGTTTGGTTACCTGTTTCTGTTGGGAAGGAAATGAAAGTCCAGGCACACCAGATGCAGGGAGAGGAGTGGCAGCCAGAATTTCTCTCCTGCACAGGTAGCTAAACTTCCAACCCACGGGGAGGGATACACAACAAAAGTGGCCACTACTGCTGACTCTGCGAGCCCCTATGCAGCTGCAGGTTTCACAGATATGATGGGCCGGCTCTGGTCATATTGCATGATAAGAGTTCTGAAGGGCCTGGCCAGTGCCCTGTCCCCCAGCTGGAGCCCAGGGACCATGCCGCCCCCCCTCCCCCCGCCCCATTTGGTTCACCACTGTATGGCAGTGCAAGAATGATATAGCTACAATGGTCCAAAAATTATGCAAGAGGAAAGGATTTCTTAGGGTGATATCTTTCATTGGACCAACAATATAGTTTGGATAGAGGTAAATAAGCTTTCAAATGCTACACATTTTTCATTGTATCTGACCAGCTATCTCAGCTATACAGTTGGTACAATAAAAGAATACTTGCCTCCAGTATATATAAGAATACAAGAAATCCTTTCCTCCAGTGTATTTTCCACAGGGAAACTACAATGAAACAAACTGTGTGATGTGTTATGTGAACAGAGTTGCCAGAAGTGATTCTTCTATGAGTGTTCTAACAGAACTGTGTGTATTGTTAGTGAACTCTATTACCTAATATTGTGAGGAAGAAATGCATTCTTTTAGGGAGCCTCAACTTTCTATTACAGATCGTTAGTTGTTTGAGAGTCATTAAAAGCTTTCAGACATATCCAGATTGCTACCGGAAAATGCAGAGCATTTAAATTTTTTTGAAAGTGAGGCTGCCAAGGCATAATTACACAAATAAGTAGCTCTACTTCTGTTAGAGACACTACGTCACTATCTAATGAGTGTTGAGTAAGATATACAGAAGTATTTTGAAAGAGTTTACTTATAACTCTATTCAGACTGAACATGTTATTTTCTTATGTAATTTTTATTTGGAAAGAATTTGGTTTTTATGACTCTGTGTTGCCATCACTTTCACACCGGTGTCTAAAAAAATGTGTTGGTGATTATTTTAGTATTATTTGTTCAGAAGACAGTAATAGCAGGCAAGGGTGTGACTGTAGTTGACAAGGACAACCTAATGATATGCCTGTGACCAGAATGTACTAATGTGCTTGGTTTCCATAATGGCTATGGATATTTAGACTAATGCATGTATTAGCAGGCAACCATCAACCCTTGGGATCATGGTGTATGCATAAGAGGTTTAGTCAGATGTCTGATGAATCCATTTGTATAGAGTCCTAAGACCATCACACCAAGACCTTTGATGCATACACTTAGGCAAGAGTATGGAGAAGTGAAGGCTGCCCAAGACATACCACTCCCCTTGGACAGAGAAAGAATCCAGAGGCCAGAGTGAGTCCAGACATTTAGTGACTCAATGGTTATAGCTACTTCTGGAGAGCAACGGATAAGAGCTGCTGCCTAGCACCTCAGTGAGGGCATGTCTCTGTCAGTGTAATGTCCCTTAGCCTTTCTCTAACCAAGGAGTACCCATGAGGCAGTGGGGGGGGGGTAGGGCTTTGAGGTGCCCTATACTTGTCTTACTCTGAAGGTTGCAACATTGTGGCATTTTATAGGAGCTACCTCACCACGAGTAGACATGTTGCCACCAGGCCCTCCAAATGGAAGCAGTTTACAGTCATACCCAGGACCATGTACAATAACTTATTTATGTGCTACTCTACATACCTGTTATTCAGTTAATTCACTGTTAATAAAAAGTCCTATTTATTTATAGATTTCCTTTGTCTTCTTTAAATCTGTTTCCTCCTCCCATTATCTATAGCAACTTTTTCAAACAACAACACAAAAAAAAGCCCCTCATGAGTTAAGTCTATCCAGCAGTCACATTCTTGACATTCATTGTTCTGACAACAAGTTACAATAATATATCAAAGGTGCTTATCATGAAGAGTGCTGTCAGGTTTTTACAAATTTATATGAAAGATTTTTAACTTAGAAGCTAAGGGCACTACCTTTAAAGAGATTTTTTTTTTAAAGACATCCAAGAGGTTGGCTATTTTCCCCCTTCCTAACCTTTAGCTTAGAAAGCTATTTCTCCTAATGAGTTTTAAATTGAGGACATTTTTTCTCCTTCATTTTACATTTTGGTGGCTCTTGTTCTTAGCTGTATTTTTGACCCATCAAGTTCTGTGAGCTGCTTTTGTTGCCAGGACTGATGTTAGTTAATGCAGTGAATCAAATACATTCAGAATTATACAACGTTAATAAGTACACCAGTGTCCAAAAGGTCTTGCTTGTGTCAGATTGTTCTCCTCTTATGCAGAAGGCACCCATTTCTACACTGGCTTTCTTTTTTATTCTTTCATTTATACTGCTGAAAAAACAAATAGATGAGCACAGAAGTTTGAGCACTGACAGCTAGAAAATGATATTTATAGGTTTGCTTTTGGGAATTGGCTTGTAGACAAAGTAGATATGTATTAGAACAATGGCCCAGGGGGATGGCAAGGGTTAATTGGTTTCCAAAAACCTGTTTGTGGTAAAGTTTCCTTCAAGGCCCCCTGTGTCTGTAACCAGCAGATGCTATGTCTGAGGCCAATGGACAAGTGGGCAAACACAGGCTGGAAAATTGAAGACATGTACCACATTGGTCCATAACATGAAAAAAGGTGGCATCAGGTCATAGTGCCCAACTGCAGAGCCCTTGAGATTTCCAGCTTTGGTGGACAGACCAAATTAGGAGACTGGTAAATGACCAAATTAAGATGTGTGCCTGTGATGGATTTGTTGAAACAATGGAATATGCTGACAGGACAGAACATAGACAGTATGATGATCACAGAGAAACCAATCAATGATGCCTGGAAATGAAGAGTCATCAGAGGAGGAAAAGGATACAAAAGGAGGGTCCTTGAGGGGGGAACCTGAGGCCACCATGGACAGAGAGCACAACACCAGCTTGTCTCACCTACCCACTGTGTGGGTGGGTTGGGGGGGAGGATTTGGCCTTCATTCTCCAGGCTGTTGACATCTGACATTCAAAGGAAGAACTTCAGGGTGAAGCTTACATACTCGCCAGATGTACCTTCACTCTGTAGATATAGAATAGAAATGGATTATTTTGTTTGTCAAATGGAGGAGTCATGGTCAGTATGAGAGTTTGGGTCTGTCCAGAACAAGGTATCTGGGTCATAAATCCAGTGCCAACAAGCACCATCCCTTGATATCCCTCTGAGATAATATGTAAATTATTAAAAGCACATATGTCTAAACACAAAGAATAGACTTTGGGCCACATTTACTTTTTTATATATAATTCTGAGATATCATGTAAGTATTTCCATTTCAGTATAAAAACCTATAACAACTGCAATATTTGTAAGAAATTGCTACTTGTTAATATTAGTAAACATCTATTTATATCAGCTGATATTCTTTAGTAAAGAGTAACTGGAAGTCATCATGTTTCAGATCTTCCTAAAATTTCTCCTTTCAGCATCCAGTTACGAAATAATATTGCAGCATCAACTGCCCTATATATTGTGACTCACTAGTATAATGAAAAGAATGTATTGAAATAAAACTGGGGTTCAGCA
>NW_005842048.1:1889595-1890285 GCF_000455745.1 Alligator sinensis
TTCATGTATGTCTAGTGCAATACTGAGGTATGATGTACATCACATAATGTTCCTGAACTAGTTTAAATGATCTATTTCAGATACCAGTAGCAGTGAAGCACCAGCTAGTCCAGTCACTTACTATTTACCCAGAAGGCAAGGCATATTTGTGCAGAAAAGGTGAAGTCTATATTGCTAGCTAGTATAAAGATATTTTCATAAATTTCATAGACATTAGGGCTGGAAGGGACTTCAGACGATCATTGAGTCCCGCCCCCAGCCTCAGGGGCAGGAAGTCAGCTGGGATTATAGGATCTGTTACGTCTCAGCTCTGTATTCTTGGGCAATCGGGGCACAGGATGCAGTCTGTCTGACTCACAAAGGACTCACCCCCCCCCTCCCTCCCCTCCTCTACCTAAATGAAACTGATTAAGATGCAGTGAGAGACGCACCTAAGACCCTCACCAGATAAGGGTTACAAGAGTGAATCAACTGCCCTAGGTCTCATTTACATGAGAGATGGAAAACAGAAAGCCTGAAGCAGAGACTGCAGTGAATTCTGGGACCAGAGAAGCAGGAGAGCGCTGCATGATGGGGAATCTGTGCTTCCAATGTTAATCAACCCATGTTCACACACACCCAGCTCAGCATTTATCAAACCAGTTCTAATCTGGATTTGCTAAGGACTTCCCCCCCCCAGACACACACACA
>NW_005842048.1:1891623-1894807 GCF_000455745.1 Alligator sinensis
ATACAGCTCCGTATAGTAACACAAGCAGCACATTGACAGAATCACCAAGACCCTAGAAACTATCCCTAATAAATGAGCACACCCCAAAGTAATGGGCAGATTTGGTAACAGACCCCAGCAAGATAAACATTCAAATGTCTATAAAAGGAGTCCAAAGTAGCTGCTTGCACCATCTCTGGACAAGGTCTGTTCCAGGCCGTGGGGGCTCGGACAGTAAAAAAGTTCTTCCTTATGTCCAGCCTGAAATGGTCTTGGAGGAGTTTGTGACCATTTGACTTTGTCATTCCTTGGGAAGTTCTCATGAACAGGTATTCCCACAGGTCCTGATGTACACCCCTTATATACTTACAGGCAGACACCAGGTCCCCTCTGAGTTTGTGCTTTTCTAGGCTGAAGAGTCCCATGGCTCTCAGCCTCTCATCATAAGATCTGTTCTCCTGCCCTCTGATCACATGCGTGGCTCTCCTCTGGACTCTCTCAAGCTTCTCCACATCCTTTTTAAATTGTAGAGCCCAGAATGGGATGCAGTACTCCAGTTGTAGCTTCACCAAGGCCAGGTACAGCGAGAGGATGACATCCTGGGATTTGCTTGAGAAGCATCTATGGATGCAAGCCAGATTTTGCTCACTTTACCAGCTGCAACATTGCATTGGTGGCTCATGTTCATCTTGTGGTCAATCATGACCCCCAAGTCCATTTCAACCATGGTGATAGCAAGCATAGCACTGCCAAGCCCATAAGTGTGCTGTGGGTTCTTTTCCCCAAGGTGGAGTACCTTGCATTTTTTGGTGATGAATGCCATCAGGTTTTCATCTGCTCATTTTCTGAGCCTGTTTAGGTCAGCCTGGATCACCAGCCTGTCCTCAGGTGTGGATGCTTTACCCCAAAGTTTAGTGTCATCGGCAAACTTGGCCAGTCTGCTTCTGATACCAGTGTCCACATCATTAATAAAGATATTAAAGAGTATAGGCTGAAGGATGTAGCCTTGGGGGACCCCACTGCTCACAGCGCAGCATGATGATTCACTTCCATTGACTACCACTCTCTGGATCTGACTGCAAAGCCAATTCCCCAGCCATCAGACTGCAATGTAGCTAAGGCCACATTTGGCCAAATTTTCCATGAGATGATCATGGGACACCAGGTCAAAGGCTTTTTTAAAATCAAGATATATGACGTGAATCTCTTCTCCCTTGTCCAGGTGATATGTCACCTGGTCATAGAAGGAGATAAGATTGATCAGGCAAGACCTACTGACAACAAAACCATGCTGGCTATCCCTCAGGATGTTGCCATCAGCCAGTTTGTCAAGAATGGTCTCTTTGATAATTTTTTTCCAAGATCTTCCCCGGAATAGAGGTCAGGCTGATAAGCCTGTAGCTCCTTGGATTCACTTGCCTCCCTTTCTTGAAGATAGGCACTACATTGGCCTTCTTCCAATCTTCGGGCACTTCACCTGAGTGCCACGAGTTCTTGAAGATCAATGCCAGTGGCTGAGCTATGATGCCTGCCAGCTCCTTAAGTACCCTGGAGTGTAAACTGTCTGGGCCAACTGACTTGTAGGTGTCCAGCCTCTCAAGATGCTCCTTCACATGGTCTACATTGATGAAAGGTAACAATTCTTCCTCACCCTGGCCGTCCCATACTGTATTGAGCAGGGCCATCTCTTGGGACTGGTGAAAAACTGATGCAAAATACCCATTAAGCAGATTGGCTTTTTCCTGGGCATCTCTTGTCAGTTGTCCCATATGGTTTGGCCAGGGGTCCAATGTTATCCTTGCTTTCCCTCCGGCTCCCCACATATCTAAAAAAGGATTTTTGTTGTCTTTGATACATGTAGCCAGTTAGAGTTTAGTTGCAGGCTTGGCTTTCCTGGTTCACTCCCTACAGGTCTGGACCAGTGCAGAATACTCCTCCTTTGAGGCAGATCTAGTCTTCCATCCTTTATAGGTCCTTCTTTTTAGATGCAGGAGGTCCAATAGTTCTCTGCAGAGACAAGGGGGCTGCTGTGACCTTTTTCTGCCTTTCCTCCAAGATGGGATAGACATTGCTTGTGCTTTCGGGATCACTCCCTTGAGGAGCAACCACTCATCCTGTACTTCCCTCCCCTTCGGGTTGTGGTCCCTTAGGGCCTCACCAACAAGCCTCCTGAGCTTGTCAAAGTCAGCTTTCCTGAAGTTGAGGACTTCTGCATTGCTGACTGACTTGCCAGCTTTGCGGTGGATAGTGAAGGTGATCAGCTCATGGTCACTGTCTCCCAGCTTCCCTTTGATTATTAGGTTGCTGATTAGATCATCCCTTATCACCAGTACTGGGTCGAGCAGCACTTTGCCTCTTGTTGGTCCATAGACTTCTTGAGTCTCATAAAGCACATGAGGAAACTTTGTGACCATTCAGATTTGGCTGAGTGCTCTTCCCATTGTCTCGGGCAGCCGAAGCCAACCCGAGGATCGCTAGTTTAATCGGACGTCAGGTGGGCCGGCGATGAAGAGGCGAGACAGCTTATTGGTTTTAAAAGATTGCTTTTACTTACGCCGTGTAGAATGGCAGTGCAGGCCTCGAAGTAGCTTGCTTGTGTTGTCACGGATAGCAAAACGAGTGATGAGTTAACGAGTTTACAAACGAAAAGGAACCTGCAGGATAGCAGGGTACGTCAAAAGGACCCGGTGACGGGGAGATATTGGTGGGTGATCAGTCCACCAAGTTTCCTCGATCACGCTACAGAGTCCTCCGTGGTTGCTCTGCCGCGTGCTCAGAGGTCTCGGACTTGGGCAGAAGTTGCATGAACTTTTGTATGTCCGGAGTAGCCAATAACGGACTGAATACTAATGAGGCGGAACGTCACCAAATTTAAAAGTAACTACGGTTATTCAGGGCAGTTCTATTGTGACAGGGGCACTCAACTCATTTGGTTATGATACCCATGAGATGTCTGGGTAGTTGAAGTCTCTCATGACAACCATGCACTGGCAGCATGCAGCCTCAGCCTGTTCCCTTGTGAATTCCTGGTTGAGCTCTTGATGCTGGCTAGGAGGCCTGTAGTAGACTCTCACCACTGTGTCCCCTGTGCCTTGTTCACCATGGATTTTAACCTAGAGAGTCTCCAGTCATCCATCCTGGGTGCCAATGTTGGCTTGCAGGGACCCGTAGCTTTACTTAACATCGAGAGCTCCATCCCCGCCCC
>NW_005842048.1:1895012-1902190 GCF_000455745.1 Alligator sinensis
TGGGGTAGGGGTGGGTTCCCTTGAGTGCCTTAGACTGCTGGATTTGCAAAAGTTGCCCATTGGGCTTGCTGTGGCATTAGTTCCCCCATCCGCCAGTGGACTTAGTTCAAAGCCCGGTTGAGCAGGTCAACCAGTCTGGCTGAGAAGAGCCTCCTCCCCAGTGCAGTGAGGTGGAGGCAGTGTCTTCCCAGCAGACCACTGCCTCTCATTTGGATATGTATATGTGAACTGTAATCACAATACTGGATTACAATGTAGATGCACCCTTGAATTTGTCAAGGTTCTTTGGGTAGATGCGATATCTCTTATTAGACCAATTAAATAGTTTGAATAAAAAGTTCTTTGCAAGCTTTTAGGCACAAACACCCTTCTTCAGGAACTGGGAGACTTGGCTGTTGTCCTGAGTTCTCCAAGATAGAAAAGCAGCTAAAAATGTGACAAGAATTCTGTGAAAATGTAAATAGGTGGAAGATTAGAAGACAATGGGTAGAGATAGGAGGGGAGGGGAAGCAGCAAGGTCGGGGGGATGTGTGAAGGAATGCAAATGGTAAGGTTCAGGCAGGTACCTGGTGAATCAGATGTCAGGCAGGTTGTAATATGTCATAAATCTAATATCTATATTAAGTCCATGATTTTTTTAAATTGAGAGATTGGAGTGAGAGTGATTGTCTTATAAGACAGGTAATTGGGTATCTTTGTATTTAATGGATTTTGCATGTGTGTTCATTTTGGTGTGCGATTGTTGTTTGGTTTCTCCTTCATATTTTCCATCAGGACATTTGGCACACTGGATGAGATATATTAGATTTCTGGAGGTGCAGGTGTAAGATCTAGGAATGATGATAGTTCTGTTGTGGGGTATAGTTATTGTGGGAGTGGTTGGCAAGTTTTACATTTCTTGACCTGGAATGGTTTGGATCCATTAAGTGTGGTTTGGGTCATAGGGAGTTTGCTTCTGGTGATGAGTTTAGCAAGGTTTGGTGTTTGTTTAAAGGCTAGGATTGGTGGTTCTGGAAACATCTCTTTAAGAATTGAATCTTCTAGTATGGGTTGCAATTGTTTGAGGATTTACTGTATAGGCTCTGTAGCAAAACCCTCAGTTTTTCTTTTTTCATTTATTTTAAAATGCATTCCCTCCCCTTCCCCAACCATTTCTGACTTTTTCTCTCCATCTCTATTCCCTATAGACAAGCATAAGTGAGCTCAAACTTAGCATAGGCTTTAACATTGTTATTTTGGTAGCAAGTTTTTGGTTTTGGATATCTACTGTTTTATATTATATAATTATTAGGTTTGTATTGATTTTTACAGTTATATATTGTATTATCATTTTTGTATTGATTTTTATTGTTTCATATGGATATTGTATGGTTTAGGCCTCTGTTTGTAAGTGAACCAAAGCAATGTCAAGCCTCCATCTTGTGTCCTCTGCTCGGGCATCCCCTGTGTTGCAACTGTATGATTCATGTACCCCTCCCATGTAAATTGGTTCCCAGATGAATGAGAGTGATTGGGAATGATTGAAATACAATGGTAGCAGGCCTCTACTGAATGGCCTGTAATGACCAGGCCATCACCTTGCATTGATTCATCCAGAAACCACAGAACTTCACCCAGGAACAGAGACAAGAACCCAGCATTTGAAAGACAAAAGACCCTGCAGAACCAGCAACTCTACCATTGTACCCCACCATTACAGACACCCAAAACTGCACATCCCTGCATGGAGCACACATGCTTAGTACACCAGGAGCTGACCCTTGCCTGGGCATTCCTCCTGTCACTAGGGTCACACAAGGTCTGCCCCTATAAAAAGGGGCAGTGAAGACAGACCTAGTGGGACACCCTTTTCATCTGGACCAGCACCATGCCACACCACCTATACCCAGAGGCCTTGCCGGCGACCCCCCTCTGGACAACACATACTGGACAAGGACCCCTTTCCAGCCTGGATAAGTAGCTATCACCCCCCCACCCCCTCTTCAACCAAGGACTTGGACTCTGCTTCTCTTCCCTACCTAGACTCCAACCCTTCCACTGAGTCTCTTTCTCCTGCTGCTAGTGTGAGTGCTTGTGTGTCTGTGTGTGTCTGTGTGTGTGTGAACCAATAACTTCATGGGGCTGTGTAGAGTGTTGTCTGTTTAATAAAACTGTTATTTGGACCCCTAAGTTGGGTTTTGCTTTACTATGATTTAGCCCTGCTTCAATCTCTGCTCCTCACCCCTCTAACTTCTGTCTCATTTCTCCCTCTCTTGCTTATGGCTCACTGCCACCTCCAGCACCTGTCCTGAGCTCCTCTCTGCCTCCAACCCCCTGTTTCTTTGCCACTGTCTTATCCCCACTGCCTTTTCCTTTTCCCCTGAGCAACCACGTTTCTGCCTCAGTTTCTTTCCTGGATGTCTCCTCCTTTCCACCACTTATCTGCCCCCATCCCAATCTTAGTTTTCTGCCTCAGTTTCCAGCCCAAGTCTACCTTAAGTAAACCTAAGCTTCAGTTCCTCAACCACTTCTCTGTAGTCCACCGGTTCTAATCCTGGTTCTGGCAACTTTCACTCCCTACACTTTAACTCTCTCTCTCACCTTAACCTTCCCCCAGGTACCCCATGCACACACATACACACTGTACCATCCAAGTTTGGAGCTTACAGGTGTGTATGTGTAGGTGGGTTGTATGTGAGAACTGGTGAGTGTGTATATTTATATATATGTCATTGTGTGCATGATATACGAATTAGTAATCTGTGTCTAACTTTTGGGGTATATAGTGTATGTGCATGAATTGGTGATAGGTATGCATGTGCCTAGGCTGGTTTGGTTGTGTGTGTGCCTGAGCTGGTAGTGTGTGTGTGTATGTGTGTGTTATGTACTTAATTGATTTGTGTGTTTGTATATGTGCAACTGTGTCACACCCTCCTGTCTAACAGTGCAATATTGAGATCCTGAGAGTTGGCCTGACCCCACAGGGCAACAGTTCCAGGGAAGGATGGTATGTCAAAACTAATGACGTATGACACGTGTTTGACACCCCTAACTTAACCAATTCTCTCACAAGCCAAGCCCAAGAATATGAAGTCCTTAGAGAAAAAAAAATGGTTTAGAGGCCAAATGATGCAAGAAAAAAAATCCTTACTGAGAATTGTACAGACTACAGCTTTGTTACAATGAGTTAAAATGCTAGACAGACTTTATCAAACATAAGAAACATCCAAAGCAGGATTTCATATATTTCATAGATTTTTAAGGTCAGAAGGGACCTTAGTAGATCGTTGAGTATGACCCCCCTCCCTGGGCAGGAAAGAGTGACCCCAGCTAGATGCTTGTCTAGTCTCCTGTTAAAGACCTGCAAGGTAGGGGAGAGCACCACCTCCCTTGGAATCCCATTCCAGATTTTGACAAACCTCACCATAAACAACTTTTTCCTAATGTCTAATCTAAATCTGTTCTCTATCAGTTTATGGCTGCTGTTCCTAATAACCCCAAAGGGTGCCCTGGTAAACAGAGTATCCCCTATTCCTTGATGCCCCCCTCCCCCTGATGAATTTGTAGATGGCCACAAGATCCTCTCTCAGCCTCCTTTTGCTGAGGTAAAGAGATTTAGGTTCCTCAATCTCTCCTCGTAGGATCTTACCTGCAGGCCGTTAACCATATGAGTAGCCCTCCTCTGGACCTTCTCAAAGTTATCCACATCCCTTTTGAAGTGTGGCACCCAGAACTGGATGCAGCTGCAGTCTTACCAATGCCACATAGAGGGGAAGTATCATCTCTCTAGACCTGTTTGTAATGCACCTGCTAATGCAGGAAAGAGTACAGTTGACTTTACTTATCACTTCATTACATGTTCATTTTGGAGTCAACTATGACTCCAAGATCCTTTTCTGCTGCTGTGCTGCTCAGAAAGTCACCACCAAGTCTGTAAGTGTGTTAGTGATTCTTTCTCCCTAGATGCCGCACTTTGCACTTATGTTTGTTAAACTGCATCCTATTCTGATCTGCTCATTTTCCCAATCTGTCCAAATCTGCCTGAATCCACTCTCTGCCCTCCAGTGTGTTTCCTTTGCCTCATAATTTGGTGTCATCTGCAATTTTGGACAGAGTGCTTGCCACGCCCTCATCCAAGTCGCTGATGAAGATATTGAACAGCACTGGCCCAAAGACCGGAACTTGGGGAACTCCAGTGCCCACATTTTTCCAGGTTGAAAATGACAGGGGTCCTCAAGAAAATGACCCATCTATCACCACCCTCTGGGAGCGTCCCATAAACAAATTCTCCACCCACCTGACCACATAATAATCTATGTCACAACCACTTAATTCATTTTTAAGAATGGAATGCAAGACTGTATCAAAGGCTGTTTTAAAGTCAAGAAGTAGATGACATCTACCACAACTCCTGCATCTAAGCAATTTGTGATCTGGTCATAAAAAAAACTAAGGTTAGTCAGGCAGGATCTACCTCCTATGAAGTCATGCTGGTTGCCCTTCAGCATTATTTTTCTTACTGGACTCCCACAAATGTGATCCTTAATAATTTTTCAAAGGTTTTCCCAAGGATAGAGGTGAGTCAAGTGACCTGTAGTTACCCAGATCATCCTTTCTCCCCTTCTTGAACATAAGGACCACATTGGCCCTATTTCAATCACCTGGGACCCGTCCTGAGCACCGTGAGTGCTGAAATAACTGTGCCAGTGCTATGACTCTAGCCAATTCCTTCAGCACCCTTGGATGAAGATCATCATGGCCTGCTGACTTTAACATCTCCAACCCCTCCAAATGCCCCTCCACTAGGTCAGCACTAACTGATGGTGGTTTAGAGTCCCTCTTGTGCCTGTCTTTGGTCCCTTTGGGAGATATGTCTTTATCCATGCTTAGGAATACAGATGCAAAGAACTCATTTAGGAGCTCAGCTTTATCCCTCCTATCTGTTACCCTAGTTGCCTTAGTCTGTCTTGTAGGGGTCCTATGTTACCATGTGCCTCCTTTTTGCTCCCTATGTACCTAAAGAAGGACTTCCTGTTGTCTTTGATTTTTGTTGCCAGCCTGAGTTCCATTTCTGCTTTGGCCTTCCTAACTGATTCCCTGCAATTGAGAGCCAAGCAGGTATATCTAAGCAAGGTTGAAGAACTCCATCTTGGTGAAGGCAAACCATGCCTTTATTTATTCAAAATAAATACTTAGCATACTGTGTAGTGCAGAGCAGGTGCACTCTGCAACTTTTTCCCATTACTTTGAAGTGCCAGCCTTATATTATTTCTGGAAGTAAAAATCTGTTTTAATACAACTCTATCCCCACATAATATGGTAAATCCCATGTTTATGTCTGTAAAACAGGCCAAGTCCTGTGCTACCTTAACTTATACTTTTGTTTGTGTACATTGTGCAAAGAATTTCATGATGTAAGTACACTTTTTTCTCCAGACTTCTGCCTCATTCAATGTACAAGTTGAATGAAATGCTATTCAATATTTCTTATTAACTACACTGTTCCATGAGTAGGCCCTTGTCTCATTCTTTGCACACTAGCAATCAGACAGGGGTCCTCAAGAAAATATCCTTAGACATTGTTGGGAAGAGCAGCATATATATCGAATAAACAGATATATTTTAGCCAAAACAAGAATTAGAAAATGACATAGCAAAGTATTCCCATTTGTTTTGTGCGATGATATTAAGGTTTATTTCTCTCTGCTGTCAGGTAGCCCTTTGGGTCATCAACATTAAATTTTGCCTTAGGAGCATTGATTCTGGGAATTTGATACCACTTTATTTAAGGTTATATTATCTATACAAGAATAATTTATGTCTAATTTCTTATGAATGTCATACAAGTCATGAAGTAAAGACTTGTCTCCCAAGAATGAACAAGGATGAGGACTGAAAATGTATAAAAAAGTGGACATTTCTACATGTGCTATTAATGTGAATGAATAAGCTTTGGAGCAGTTTGTGCTGCAGTTCATTGTTCCTGGGCATACCATTTGAATGTGCATCCAGGACTGCAGCACATTGAGCCAGGTCCGAGCAGCCCTGGCTAGCAGCGGACCCCAGGGGGCAGCCTGCCAACCTGGGGCTGCTTCAGCCCAGTTCAACATGCTACAGTGGGGCTGGCTGGGGCATGAGGGATGCTCCATTGCAGGGCTAGCTGTCAGGCAGCTCCTGTTATGAAGCACCCTTGTGCCCCAGCCAGCCCCATCAGTGTCTATGCATACTTTGAGACACACTAAATAATACCATCATGGAATATTACTTGTGTTTACAAGTACTAACCTATGGCAGAGTTGGTTAGTTTCCTGCAGCCTAATAGGGCTGCATGTGTAGATGTTGAAACTTTACTGCTGAGTGAATTAAGCAAATAAACTTCTTGTGTAGACGCACCCTAGTTATGGTTTTTATATTATATTAGGGTTTGCATCACCTCTGCATATAATGGGAGTGATTTAAAACTGAAGAAATGTCCACAAATTGTAAAGCTGGCAATGGCCACTTGAAGTGCCTCTGTTTGATAGCCCCTAAAATGCTTCTTGGCAGCATGATTTCCATGATGGTGTCCTGTTGCTGTGGTTGTAGATTTCCTCAACTGCTGTTGCTGTATATTATATAGTAAGTTTGCTGGGCATATTGAACTCATGTAGACAGATTTGGCATTTTTAATATTTTTAATGCATGGTGAACATTAAGAAATCATAATATCAGTGTTCCAAGCCATATGTTCTTGTGTCATAAATAAGAGTTTCTGTTGTTGCACTTGACACATCATTCTGTCTTGTTACTACTGTTCATGCATCAGTTGCAGATGCTGTACTATAAAGCAGGCAACAACATCTCTGCTGACAGGGTTCTCTCCCAACCCAAGACCACCTGCTTTAGAAACTGCTTTTGTCTTGATCATGCATTTTTTTGGAGTATTGGGTTGAACTCCAACTAAAGCATCTGGTTGTACACCATGGCTCTAGACCATAGCTATTTCTCTGACCCATTGCTAAGTAAGATCCCAGGACATCCATACATGTGCTCCAGAGTGAAGTCAGGGACACTTTAATTAGAGTGGCTCTGAGAGCTATTCTGATAAAAGAACCCACAGTGTCACATGTATTCAGGATCCTGCTCTTCAAAATGACGGCAAGGGCACTTTAACTAAAGCTTATGTGGCAAGCGCCCCTGCCACCATTTTGAAATGCAGG
>NW_005842048.1:1902200-1908264 GCF_000455745.1 Alligator sinensis
GTGATATGGAGGCTGCTGGAGTGCACTAATTAGCATGCTCTGGCAGACTCACAGCAGACTCAATTAGTTGAGTCTGCTGCGACACATGTTAATTAGCACATGTCGGAGCAGAACTCCATCATGTGTATAGGTGCCCCCAGTGCTCACCCTAAGCCTCTGGCCCATATTGGCAGCACATAAACAGCATGCCTCAGCCAATGTATATTCAGCTGCTACACACTGGCTACCTTCAGGACATTGCAGGTGTGCAAAGTTACATTACCCTTGAGAAGTTATTTTATCTTGGTATGACCTTAAGGGATTCAGTTATGCTGTTTAGCAAAGGAAAAGAGTAATAAATGTACAGCATGATAAATACACTTGTTCTCACACTGCCAAATAAATTTAAATTTAAAATATTTCTTAAGTATCTAGGCCTACTCTGGTAGCACAATAAAGTTTATTCTTATGCAAATGAAAACCAAGTTATTTTAGGCAAACATCTCAATCCTTTTCCCCTCTTCCCTATTTGTATGATTTCTTTTGATGATCTTGACTTGCTGAATGACTGGAATAAGGCTGTGATTCTCATGAATATCAGGAAACAAACTTACCTTTGGAAGGAAGTGACTTGGTCCATTCACCATCTAAGAACTGCTCAAAGAGAAAATATCTTGATTAAAATAACAGACAGTTCAGCTCTCAATGAATGTGGATATTCTGCTTTGCCTTAAAAGTCACCTTACCTGGATGTGATTTTTCTATGACTTCACTGGAAAGTATGAAAGTTCCTCCAAAACCAATACACACAATGTGGGGTGGGGAGCAGGAAGCGGGGAGAGCCACTTTTCCCAAGGATGATCATTTCAGGGTGTTCAAGACGCTCCAAGTAACATAATACACATTTCTGACAGCATCTGTAGTGTGAAAGATGCATCTCACATCAAATACGTTTATCTTTGTTTAAGGCTCTACAACCTTCTGCTCAGCTTGTCTGGCTTAGCTGTATAGCTCTCATTTTGGAAAAAATGATCTGGATGCCCTCTGTGACTTTTCTCAAGCCCTTTTCTGTGTGTAGATGTATTTCTATGTGACTTTAATTTTTAATGTCCTTTCTCCATCTTCCTGTTCAGTTCGCTTCCTTTTTCTTGATCTTTCTCCCTTCTTTTTAAAGTTCAGATGTAGCCAGTTTTGGGCACCACGTTACTAAAAAGGGGGCGAAAGCAAGCAACAAAGATACAGGGTTTGGAATGCAAGACAAATAAAGAATGGATGAAGGAACTAAGAATGTTTTAGTCTGAATATAAAAACATTAAGAGGAATATAATAGCATTTTTTTCAAATATTTGAAAGGCTGCCATTAAGAAGATGGAGAAACAGTGCTTTCTCTTGCCACTGAAAGCAGGGCACAAGATCATTACTTTAAATGATAGTAAGTAGATTAGATAAAATCTTAGAAAAAGAAATCTTAACTGTTGGATCAAGACAATGGAACAGGCTGCCAGAAGAAGTTTTAGAAAATACTTAATTGGAAGCTTCCATGATACAGCTAGATATGCATCTATCTGAGATGGTTTAGCAGTAAAGAATCTTGTTTGTTTTCTGTTTGTGTTTGGCTTTTTTTTTCTGCAGGGTGATGAATTAATTGACTCTTGAAGTCCATTACAGTCCTGTGATTCTATGATTTTTTCATACTTAAATATAATTACTATATATAATACTGCATGTAATGTCTGTAATACAATTGGCTTTAATATCGTGCAAATAGATGGTATGAATCCAACATAATTTAAAAGTATTAATGACTTATTTGTATGTTTGCCTCTATGTGCAATATATTTTGGCAAATATATTTTATAGATAATGTTGGCATGTTAGATGATACTGTATAAAGTATTGCTATGAATATTACATACCAATCTATTAAAGTATGTATGCACTGATGGTAATGGGCATCTTATATGTTCGAAGATATTTTATTCAAATGAGTTCCTAATGTTTCGAACTAAAATGTCCCCAGAATAGAGTATATTCTCTAAATACAAAATGATAAACTTCAAGAATATCTTAAATATATAACATGATACCATAATTCATGGTTAAGTGTTAAAGAAAAGTACTTAAAATTATATTATAATAGAAGTCCTGAATGTTTTAATGCTATGAACTGTGCAAAAATAATCAATTATTGTCCTCTTCCTACTACCTAGCCCATAAACGTTCTCTCTCATTTTTTGCATCCATTTTTGAGAATTAAAATAGATAAGAGGTAAATTTAAAATCAGCACATTTTTCTTAACTGTTTACGTAGTAACTTGAGACAGAGGGTCCACTTGAATATTTATGAATAGTTTTACTGCCACTGATAATCACCTCTTAGGGATATTCTATGTTCACCTATGTTGAAAAATGTGATAGCCTCAAAAACATCATATCTTGCTTTTGCTGTACTTGAAAGTGTGTATGTGTCCGTAAGTCTATATATAGAAAGCAATCAGAAGCCAAGGAGCATATTATAAATGTTGAACCATGTGATATCTATGCTAGGGACAGATATTCAAAAAGCCTGAGCCTGAATTGATTCAATCGTCATAGGTTAGTCTAACCTGCAGAGATTGAACTGATTTGCAAGTGGATAGACATTCACTTTTGATTCAGGAAATGCAGGTATATGCCTGCAGTGGCTCATGGTTCTAATGGAAAATGCTACTAATAAAGCCTTAATTATAATGGTGCACATTCCTCTACTATAATTAAAAGTTCTGTCCTCTTTTGGACAAATCACTTCCTTTATACCAATCTCATCAGAATAGACATCTTGGTTGCATGTGGTTGTGAGACAAAAGTATCATGTTGTGGCATCTGTGCAAAAAGTGGTTTTTAAAGCCTTCTTTAAAAGAACCCCAACTCCTCTCTTGTCTTTATATTTTACTGCAAATATTGTTATTATGGCTTGCAGAAATACCTACATGGCATGACTTGAAAAGGTAACGATTTAAAAACATTGTAAATCCTTAACGTATTAGACTTTTAAAGAGCTTATGTATGAATGTGGGCTATTATTGTAGAAGTCTGTATGGGAATTGTTATTTTAGATGTCTGTAGGCCCTGCTATATTAGGAAAAGGAAAATGTACGAATCTGTCCTCCCAGAAGTCCCCATCTATATGAAAAATGGAACTGTAAAATAATTGGATTAGATGGGGTGAGGTTCCCTAGGAATGGTAGTTTTTGATTGAATTTGCAAAGCACCGTGATCTTTCCAATTTTGCAAGACCATAAATTTTATGTAAAAAGGTACATACAATACACAAGGTAGAAAATCTGTGCCCAACACCACTGCAAGTCCCTCCCAGCTATCTTGAGCTCAGTGGTGTTAATCTGCATTTACATCAGTATGAAGTCAGAGTAGAATTTGTCCTTCCAACTATAACAGTTTTGTGTGGGTAGGTGCCCATTCCCTTTTTTATCCTTATTAATATAAATAAGTACATATACATCATACATTATTACTTTTTAGTTACTGGCTTCATGCATAAGAACCTGTTATTATAGTTGAAGGTGTAAATGTGGGCGATACCTTTTTGTGTCCCTTTGTTTTGGCTCAGTGCGGCATTTAAATAAAAAATTGTTATGTACAACAGACACATTTTCTACCAGCCAGTGTTTACTTTGGTTGTACATATACATCATAGTTGTATGTAGACATATACATGAAATGTTTACAAGTTTAATCTCAAAACCAATGATTTAGCTATTCCAGGCCTGTCATGTATATTAAACAAGCTGATAAGACTTACGTAACCAGAATCAATGAAGTTCAGGGTGGAGCAATTCCCTACCTAGCAGCAAATCTTACTATAGCAACCATAATAAAGTCAGCAACAAGTGTAGCTTTTGCATTGCTGGAATAATGGAAATGCTAAAAGAATGGTACGTCTAAGATGAGAATACAAAACAGTTGGATATCCTGCAAATGAACCTGGGATATTTCCTAGTTAGAGATATACAGAACTTTTTGCAAGGCAGGATTCAGGCACTTCTAAACATAGGGATAGTAACCTAAACCTACAGAGAAGGCTGCTTGATTTGAAAAATCCCATATGTCCCAGCTGCCAGAGGAGGATTTGGGATTGATTGAGAGTGTGGTCAGGGGGTAGAAAGGTAAGAAAGGTTTATTGACTTAACAAAAACATAACTACGTGTAGTATATTAAGACAGATAATGACAGACAATAATAATTCACGTTGGCAACTTATCGGTAGTCCCCTCTGATGCCTGATGTATGACAAGTTTATCTTTCCACAAAGCTCAGTGAAGTCAGGCGTCCCCAATCAGTGCTGTCCGAGAGGTGCCAGGAAGAACCCTGGTATTCAGTCCTTGGGCTCCTCGAGATCCACGGGCCCACTGATCCAGGTCAACAGCTAATTAATCCTTTTCACAGAGCTGTATCTTTCTTCTGAATGATTTCCAGATGTTCCAGCCAATTTATAACTTCTGAACTGTGCTGATAACTTACAGCCACTCAGATTCTTTTTACTTCAACTGTCCTTAGACTGACCAATAGCAGTTCAAGACTGGCATTCTTTTGATAAGGTTAATTTTAACTATGGCACAGGGCCTTACTACTTCAAGGCTTTGCTAAATTTACTAGGCCTTACTTTATACATGGCCTTACTACATCTTAAACTTTAATTAGGGTCTTAGCAACAACATATAGCTTAATATCTAAACAAGTGACAGAAAAACACTTAGTCTAATCTTCATATAGCCTTCAGCAAGCACCTTTATCACACAGACATAATTTCAGTTGTCACATGGGGGAGGTGGGAAGGAGGACTGCTTGTGTGGATTTCATGCATCTGTTGATGATACTGAGCTTTCCAATATCCCTCTCTCTGCTTCTTCAGACTGTCTGTTGCAAACTGACAGGCACTGCATTCATTGCAAACCAGGTGATTTCTCACACCTCTCTCTGTCCCCTGTTGAACACTGACAGCAAGCCAACAGGGAGCTTATTAGAACACAAAGCTTATTGGGCCATCAAGAAAACAAAGCCTCTTTTTCTTTAGTTCAAGCTCTTCATAAATAATGCTTATGCAAAGTACTTTTAAGGAAAAAAAATGAAGGGATATTATCAGCTGACCTGTTGATTAGCTCCAGAAAGCCCTAAGTGGACACTGTTCTGTCTGCCTTTGTTCCAGTGAAAATGGAGACACAGACACATAGACACCTCTCAGCATTAGCTATCATGGGTGTGGTCTGACTGTGACCAGATGCCAGCTAGGGTCTGGGCTGTGGTAGAGAGGTGGAACCCTGCTTTAGCAGTGAGCAGCAAGAGGACAGTGGGGCAGGGGGAAGTCAGGCACATGCTGCTGTCTCCCACTGCAGTCTCCACCTTCTTCTCAGCCAGCTGGAGCTCTGGCTAAGGAGGAGAGGGGCAGGGCCAGCCCTGCTCTCTGGAGCAAATAGCCCAGCCCAGGACTCAAAAGCATGCTGGAATGCTGGGGAACTTGGACTTAAGTTAAACCAGGAAGGGGTTTGGGACAGAAGTTCCATAAACTGGTTTGACCCAAATTAGTTAAGTCTGATATTACATTCAACCAGGTTTGTCTTAAATCAGTTTTAACCATTTTGAAACTGGTTCGTATGCGCTGAACTTATGTTCTGTTACAGGTTTAAAGCAGTTTCTGATCACTTAAACCAGTTTATGTTTAACTTATGTCCCTAGCCCTGGAGTGTAAAAAATTCTAACTAATTCAAGGCTTCTGGATTTGCTTAGCCTGACTCACATGTTCAAAAGACATGTTGTCTCAAAGGGAGTTCCTGTAATATATATGATTCCTTCTTTTAAGTCTGTAGGGGATAGGGTGAAAACATGTCTTATTTTTCTGAATACTAAGAATGGGAATTTACTTTCTTTTAAAAAAATTATAAATAAAGAATCCAACTCTTTAAATAACATCCAATTCCCTGAAATGGAAGGTGCAACAGGTGGCTCATGGGGGAATTAATTTGTGGCCTTTGGGCTTGTGTCCTGCTACCACTTCCCCCATCACTATGGCTGCAATAGCAACAGCAGCAGG
>NW_005842048.1:1908274-1935778 GCF_000455745.1 Alligator sinensis
CATCTCTGGCTTTTGCTACCTGCCCCTGCACATGGTCCAGGATCCCAGGGGTCAGGTAGTGCAATACAGATTGACTCAGGGAGCTAAGAGTGAGCCTGGGGCACATGGGGAGGGGTAGACAAATGCTTCTTTGCATGGTGCGGCCTGCCCTGGAGGCCTTCACGTATGTTGAACCCACAGAGGTGTGGTCCAAGGGGCGTTTGGCTCCCAGCCACCTAGAAGTAAGACAGCCATGCTATTAAAAAAATTAGAGAGATATTTAACCTCCATAAACAGTATGACTTGATCTGAGTCAATGTCCACAGGCTTATGTTCTTTTTCTTTTTTCCTTTTAGTCTCTGACAGTTTCTTTATATTTCAGTTGATGTTAAGCTTTTGTGTTTCTCCATCTCTATGTAATAATTCATCCCAGGTTTTTTCCTCAGAGCTCTACATAATACAAATCTCCTATCTTCTCATTTCATGTTTTAATATTTTCAATGTATTCCAAATTCGTTCTTAAGAGTAAACTCATCAAACTTGCACATTCCTTAATATTAAAAAAAAATCTCAAAATTTCTGGAGTCAGGAGAAGATTCTTTTTAGCAAATTCCAAGCATTTCCACCAAACTTCTGAGGGTATGTACTGTATAAGCATTACACTTATATTGACCTAATCAGGGTTAAATGCCCACTTGTGAAGGCACAACCAGAGATAAATTGACCAAAAAATGGTGTGCCCAGTCTACATTAGTTCACCTCATGAGGTGCACTAATTTAGACTGAGGGTCACCTGATCTATGAAAGGGTTAGCCCAATCTAGCTAACACCTGCACATCTTTGTAGCACAGCCCCAGGACTAGGAAATACCAACCACTTGACCCAGCCCTAGGGCTGTGCTTTTCTTACCCCCTCCAATCTTGACCAGGCTATTTTTAGCCACCTGATCCCCTCCTCCTGGATCTGAAAATTCATTTCCCTGCAGACGTGCCCTGATTTACCATCACATCAGCCCCACCCCATGCTCCAGGCAGCAGTGAATGCCTGTACATACTGGCTCCAGCCTAGGTTTAGGCAGCTTAAAGTAAGATGCTTAAATATAAGCCAGTTGTGGAGAATGTTTGTATGAACCTTAAGCAAGCATCTTTCTTCCTCCTCCCCTGTATAGCACTGGCTTGATAGGACTTTTCCATTACTAAAACTTCCTAAACACTTTTAAACCAGTCAGTAGTTTAGTGTGTCACTTCTCGCTTCCAGGCTTTTTCAACTGTAATTCCTGCAGCCACTAGAAGATGAGTAATCAATTCCTTATGATTTTCATATGTTGTAGAGTTCTTAGGGAGGTTCACTGAGAACTCTAAGGGGTTATCTAATAGTTGGCATCCACTAGTTTCCCTCAGTATGTTTTCAACCTTCTTCCAGAATAATTTGATTTTGGGAAATATCTACCACATGTGGTAGAATTGTCCCAACTGATTGCACTCACTCCAACATTTGCCTGTTCCTGTACCATAAATATGTTTACTTTTAAGTCAGGAAAGGTATCATTGATAAGATTTTAAAATAATTCTCTTTATTGTCATACAGATGGATGTGTGAGGACTGTTGTTCCAGATTAGTGCTGATTGTTCAGCACTACTTTCTGATCCAATGTCAACAGGCCACTTTATTCAATTCTTTTGCTTCTATATGACTATTTAAATTTGCCTTAACTAATATAGACAGTAGGCCTGCCTGTTTCATAGGTGTGACCATTATTTTCTCAAAATCTGTCAAATTTCTACTGAGGGGAGACCTTTCTTTAGGACTGTGTTGAAAAATGTCTTACTTGCACGTATTGGGAACATGGGACTTTAGTGCTACCTGCAGTGAACTGGGGCTTTTCTAATCACTTATTTACAAGAATTTTATAACCTATTGTCCCAACCCTCTTTCCAGCTCTAACAACCTATTTCTTTGTCTACCATCCTCAAAAGAAACATTTCCATGAGAGCTACCATTCTATATCTACATTTTCTAAAATATCTATTACATTTCTATCAGTAAATATTTATTTTCTTCCACATGTCTGTATGTTTTCAAGTGAATAACAACTATCATCCCTAAAATGCTGCAGCTACATGAAGTTTTGGGGATGGAAAATGACATGGTGAAAAATGTCTAGCAACATTTTTGCAAAATAAATATACCAGAGTTTTCCCACAAATATAGTGCTGGGTAATAATCTGGTCAACTGCTTCTTCACAAGTACATATATACTTTACTACCAATTTAAAAGACTTTGAGATGAGTGAGGGCAAAAATTTCAAATTTTTAGAATTTTAGTGCTTATTTAATTCTTATTATTTATTATAAATATATTTAATATGTGTGGCTAATTGGTGTAATAGAAAGCAAAATCAGGCTCTCTCAGCCTAGTGGGGGAGCAGCTTTATAACAAGGCAGTTCTCACGCATTCCAGAGAGAGAGATTTGGTGGGGGTGGATTAGAGAGTGTCTTATGAGAAGCAGCCCCATCTCCCATGCATTCAAAAGATAAGAGTGCAATTGCAAGAATTAATCTCTCCTGGTACCAATTAGGGATGAAAGATTCCAACTATATGATCATATGTTACCAGATGTTTAGTGTATGAAATGAACATGGACAGCACATTGGCTGGACAAGGCACAGCAGACTGGACCACCAATGAATGAGCACCAGCTAGGTGCACAATGTATGGACTAAAGATATAACACTTGAGAGGAATAAAAAGAGGGTGTGTTCAACACTCAAAAACTTCTTCCAGGCAAGACCACCACAAACTGAAGCAAGAGACCCACAGAAAAGGATCACATGCTGGCCAGACATCTGTCTTCCTGTATACATCCCTGAGGCTCAGTGTATGGAGAGAGCCTTTGCTTGCTTGCTAATTGTGATATGCTGCTACTGTGTCTCAATAAAGGTCTCCAAGTTATCAATGGGATGTGTTTTGACTGGTCATTTTAGGGATGCTGCACCCTGCCCACAATTGAGCAGTGGCTGATTCTTAAAGTCAAGCCAAGAACAGAAATCATATTTTTATACTGCTCTTGTACAGCTCCTATCATGAAATGGACTTGCTTGATGAGTAGGGCTCTGAAACAGTACTGTTATTATAATAATAATAAATTCACAGTACCCTTTCTTGATATTGATAATGATGCATTAACACAAGATTGCTGTTTACATCAACTGTTAGACATATGTGCTAAAAATCTTTTAACAGTAGGAGAAAATAAATTTGCAAACAATTTTGTCAGCCATAAAGGTCATCTAAGCAGCCATACTAACCTACAAAATCCACCTGGGTATCAGTTATATGTAAAAGAAGTTGCTGCCTAAAGACATTCTGAGAGATACTCAGATTATAAAGTATAAGGAAAGTATAGTATATATTATACAGTATAAGGAAAGCTGTAGTGGGATATGTAAATGATTAAAAACTAGCCATGCGAATAGTTTGAAAATATACCTTCAAGTATACAGTGCAGTGCCAGAGAAAATCCTTTAAACATGCTTTATAATCCACTCTGGTTTGAATGACCAATATATACCCTGAAAATAGATGAAAATATTATATATGGAATGTGATAGGAACAAAGAAAGATAAATCTATTGAACTTGTAAGAATGGAACCTGTATACCTAAATTCATATTGAGGGCCAAGTTTTTCCTTTAGAGGTATGAAATGCATTGAAGGTGAAGATACATGTATAATGTCAGGGTACAGTTTTGGCCCCATATCTCAGCTCAGTTTGTTTATTTCTTTACTTTCATGTAATTGCTCCTTCTAATGCCATTGTTAATTAGTGCACATTAAATTAGAGACATGCATTTGATATCAAAGGACTAAAAAAAGTTTGAAAGAAATTTACATAGAGAATTTTCCTTTAACACTGCCATGAAGAAATAAAGTCTTGTAATTAGTATATGAAAGAGTAAACACTAATATATATTTGGAGGATAAATGTTCAAAGAGACAAAGACATGCAGAGGATAAGGATTTAAAACACCATTATGTTCATTCAGTGCTTTTAAGACTGATTCCATAACTATATAATGAATTGCAGGGTCTCTAAAATAGTCTATGTAAGGTTTCAGAAATGTGAGATAACATGAGCTGTTTTATTCTGGACAACTAAACTCTCTCTCACAGACATTTAAACATGCATCCATGCATAAAAATTAGACAGAGGCCTGAACAAAATTACGGGCCCAACTGAAATATATATTCAAATATGAATTTTTCAGCTCAGACCTGCCTACAATAGAAATAAGACATAAAATAAAATATACATTTATTAAGAAGGACTCTGTGTTCTTCAGGTTAGCAGATCCTAGAGACTGGATATAGTCCTTTGATTGGTAATATTTTAAAACTGAGGCCAAGTTACTGGAACGTTAAACAAAGTCTCATATTGAGAGTGATAATGATATGGTAAAAGAGAACATATTTGCATTAGCTTCCTAGACTGCAGTTACCTGTTCTTCAAATAATTTATGCGCTGCTGAATTTGCTCCAACTTAAGTGTTTGAATTTATATAGTTGTCTAGAATTGTTAATCTATATATAATTATCAGCAAACATTAAAACTGTGGAGCTGGCCATATGCCTTACATAATTCAGAACATGCTAAAGATTCAGGACTCGAGTTAGTGAGGAGTAGTTCATTAAAGAATAGAGTTTCATTTGTATTAACAATAATTCCAGAATTATGTGAGCAACATATTTATTGTTTCTTAAATTCCATTTCTTTCTCCTTCACAGCTGGTTGCCATAATGTCTTTTATTTGTAAGGCTAAACAAACAAATAAATCACTGCAAATTGTTCATTGTTGCAATTTCCTTCTCCAGCAACAATCCTACCCAATTCCAAAGACTCATCTTCCACAATGAGGCTTGAGATCTGTAGGGCTCTGCCACTGAGTTTGAAATCCTGTTATAAGGTTTCAAAGGTGGAAGTCTTTGTTAGAGAGGGTTTCCTTGAAGAGATTAGTTTCTCTCCAAGAAACACTCTATAGTAGCCAGATGCTTTAGATACCCTTTACACATTATATCTATTGTGCAATGGCCTTGTTAATTGGGCAGTAAATTTACACTGGCAACACACGCGAATTAGCTGTTGTGTCTTAAAAAGATCCAACCAGCTATAAAGTTATTGCTCAAAAATGTGTAATAACTTTATAGTTGGTTTCTATTCAGCTTTAATTTGCATGTGTAGGCAGTGCTGTGGCTGGAAGACCATAGCTGCTGCAATCTCCCAGCCATTAGGATCTCCCAACACCATGCACCCCCACAGTTGGGAGACCACAGCAGCTCCCCAGGGCTGTGGGGGCTGAGTCCCACACCCATCTCAGTTAGCTGAGACTGAACATTCCTCTGTATGATGGAGCTATTGGTCATGACTGCATGCCACACAGCCTGGACCAAGAGTCCTGCCCCACATGCAGCCAGGACTGAGAGCTTCATCAGGCATGGATTTCTGTCCTGGCTGTGTGTGGTCCCCATGGCTGAGAGTCCTGTCAGCAAAAGGGGCTTTCAGTCATAGGAGCCTGCTTCTTGCTGATGCATGATCTAATGCACAGTCCCACAACTGGACCTCATGCCATGCGTGTGTGTCATGACTGGCACAATCGTGTAGATTGCACATTAGATCCACTCATATCTTTACCTGTAAGTGTAGAGGGGGCCTTAAAGACAATTACATATTTGCTCAAAAACATTTTATATCCAACCTCACCATAACTTCATAAAAAGTCTGGAAAAATGCATGAATCTCAAGGTATGCCCTTAAAATAAATGCATTTGGACTCTGTTGTACCAGTAGCAGTAAAGAGGTCAAGGATCAAAAGCAGGTCACTATAAATGTGTTTCCTTCATCCTCCTATTACCTTCCACACCTCTGCTTCATCATTATTGCTGTATACACTATGATCTCTTAAGTGACTATTTAAATAAATGAGATAAATATTTACTTAACATTCATAAAACACCACTGCCTGAAAAATACAAATGTACTGCACAGATGGAGACGATCAGGGATGTCCAGGTAACAGTCTGCAGGGCTATTTATCTGTTTTCTGCTTTATGAGAGTTGCTAGACTGGAAGAGGTAGTGCAGAGAGTGTTTAGTTTAAATGTCTATTTTTTTTATTAATTTCTGGTGATAGATGTTTGTGCTTCAGGCACCAAGTGAAACTACACTTTTGCTGTTTTATATATTTGAATCTCTCTCAGGACTACTTTAGGTTTTTAAGGGTCATAGTTCCTTCCCTCTAGTGAGCTTGCACTGAAAAGCAAGTATGCTTAAATGCCAGTAGAGAATTCATGGTGACAAACTGGTACTTCTTTTCCTTACCTGTCTTTTCATCTGGGGTACGAGATAATATTCCTGGTAGCTGAGAAAAATTGTATTCAAGAAAATGAGAACACTAGCAGCCTTCTGCTTAATTTGGGCCAAGGTCAGTCTATTTGGATCAGTCTGTCCTGGACTTTAACAGGTTGGGGGGATGGACAAAACAGTGTTTGTAGTGATCATTGTCCCACTTAGTGAAATGGAGGAAGCTGGAGGGAAATGGAAAATGAAAGATAAAATTAGAATGCAGGAAGAGGAGAAAGTTGTTGAAAGGGGAAGGTGGTGGAAAAGATGAAAATAAAATAAAATATACCTATAGGAGATTCAGAGGGAGAAAGAAAGAACCAAGTTTGAACTTACAAGTTACTTGTTTCAGGTCTCACCAATGGAAATAAACACCATATTGTGAGGGGGAAAAGGAAACATACTTCAGTCAGAGGTGCATGTCTGAAAGGGAACAGGTAAATTACTAAATGGAAAAAGGTCAGAAGTTGAAGTACATGAAGAAAGAAGGGGAGAAAGCAAGCAACTCTTTAACCATGGAGAATGAGTATCACAGGCCAGCTGGGCACTGTGAGTGTATCAATTTTATCACAGGCCAACTGGGCTGTTTGATTCAGTTTCAGATCGAGGAGGCAAAGTTGGGAGTGAAGTAAAGGCATATTTATTATAGCTTACACACACACACAACAGTTAACAGAAAGATAAATGTGATAAGCAGACAATGCAGTATTAAAGAGCTAATAGTAAATAAGAGATAATAAAAACAGATAGATCAATTCTGTCGCAGGCCAACTGGGCACTGCAAGGGTATTAGCCACTGGGCTGTTCAAAACAACAGATAGACAGACATGGGTTGACAACTTATTGATAGTCTTTCAATGCCAGGTACGTGTCAAGTGATTCCAGTGAACTCAGGCATCCCTGATCGACGCTGTCAGAGGGATTACTGGGGAAGAGCCCTTGATCAGGATTCGATCCTCACTCACACCGGGAGTCCGGGGTCTGGGCGTGGAATAGAAATGACCATTCTGTGCCCTCCTTCCTGCTGGTTACCTGATGCACGCGCTTTTTATACCTAGTCTTATGCTAATCTGTTGGCTTTAAAGCCACTCACAATGTTGCCCTGCAGCTGTTACCCTATGGGATTGAAAGGTGTTAAAAATTATCATAAAAGGTTACTACCCAGACTCGGGTTTATCCAATAAGCAAATTACAATGCAGCACCTTTAGGTTTGAAATTGACATTGCTCCGCCTAAGCCCCAACCCCTTTTAGGATTCATTTGAATATGCTTTCTTAGGATGTGCTTTCCTAGAATGTGTTGGGTGTGCTAGGCAGTTGGATCCAGTTTTTTATCATTAAAGCTGAACCCTGAGCAGAAACCATTCGGTCAGCTAATTTTGCATCTACAACTTTGCCTATGAGGCCCAGTCAGTTCCACAAACAGTTAATTTTATCATTTTAGTTAAACTTATGACAGACAAGTTACATTTGTAGTTTACAAACTTACAAGCTTTATATTAACTAATATTACCTGTTTAGGCAAACTACCAAATGCCTCTAAGAAGCACATATTTATTGCTTATTAATCCCTCTGGTTCTGGCCGTCACAAATGAGAAAACATGTAATGGACTCAGATTGGGGCCCAGCTCATCCCAATTAGGCAATAAAGGTAATCCATCCAAAGACTGCAGGGAAACAGGCACCACCTGCAGAAAGCTTGGATCAGTTTCCTGGGCCCAGCCAGTCCTAGATGGGCAATCAAGGCAACCAATCCTCTGAAGTGACAGGCAACAGATGCCACTCCTTCCAACCTTTAAAAGTGTGGCCTAGCTACAGTACTCTGCCTGGGGGAAAGATTAGTATTTGCTTCTACCTGCTCTGCATTTCACTCACATATCAGGTGACTTTTCTCTACTGCCCATACCCCAGTCCCTAACAGTTTGCTTGGACCACCTTTTCAGTCTCCCTGGAAGGAGAGACCTGGGTGATGGAGGTTTGCACCCTGCTCCACCCTCACAACCTCATGGCATAACTTGGGGTTTCAGGAGCAGGTTGCCTACCTCTAGCAGGTAGTTCAGTAGCTCCAGGCCCTCATTGGCTAACAGAAGGAAGAAAGGCAAGGCTTGTTGGGCCACCTGGAGGAAGTGTGGGCCAAAAGGAGACTTCAGCAGAAGAATGCTACCCTCTGGTCACAGTGAGACTCATCACTACTGGCAGGGGCCCCCACTGTAGCTACTTTGCTACCTACTCTTGAACCCACGGTTCCATTCTTGGAGCACTTCATTTCACTGAAAAAAACCTCTAGGGGTTCTTGAATCATTGCTGCTTACTGGTCACCTTTCCCCACTACAGCTACTACACAGATCAGGCCAAGGTAGGATTGGTCATGAGCTTGCTGTCTGAGGGAACCCTGACATTGGTGTTCTTACTTCTGGAGGCCTCCAGTCCCTCTGAAGTGACCTAGGAAAAACTTTTTTTTTTTTTGCAGGCTAGGTCCCAAATATATGCTGACACCCTTCAGTCACAGACTACAGAAATAATCCTGCAGTCCCTGTAGCATAGTGACTGGCCACAGACTTCCAGCATTTGGCTGCTGATACCAGTTTGAATGAGGCAGCTCAGCTGTTCCATTTCTACCAGAAGTGAAATGACCATTTGAAAGGTGAGCTTGCCTAGGTGGAGGCCTCTAACTATTTGGGCCCTCTAATTAAGCTATGTAATCAGTTAGACCAGTGCCTTTCTGAGTAGAGAATGGAGAAGATCTGGCTCCCTATGAACCCAGTCCCTGGACTTGACTTGACGACTATTAGATGATCTTCTCTGACTGCCCATGCCCCCATCCCTAATAGAAAACACTGAATACTGTCAAAAGTATTGATTCTCAAACTTAATGCTAACATACACAGGAGGAAGAAATGTATCTTTAAATGCTACTTGTACATGCTTCTTTATTGCAATGAAAATCAATTGCTCTTTGCAACTCCACCACCCTTGTCCCATTTTTTTCCATTTAGAAAAATAATTTATTGTAGTAGACAAATAAACAGCTTTCCCAATCAAGATGTAGAAATAATACCATGCAACTTTTATGACCAATAAATATTAAAATTAGAAAACAGTCCAGTAAACAGCTGAAGTGGATAGTTTGAAAAAATAAAATACCAACAATAATAAAACATGAAAATATACTGAAATATACTCATATGGTGCTGGAAAAAGTGGAGTAACGAATACATTAATAAGCATTAATGAACATTTGAGAGCAGTTTGTACATGAGAAAAAGTGCTAAAATGTATTGTGCACTTCATTAACTTTGAATTATTTGCAGGTATTTTTCTCATGGCTATTAGGGGTGAGATGAATCTTTAAAGTGCTTAATGCTAAACCTTGATCAAAACTTTCCTGTAAAAATTGAGGATTTTACTTATTGGATAGGAAAAAGCCTGTATCCTATGAGACAGATATCAGAAGAAAATTCCCACAAGTCTTCATAATATATTTAGGAAGTTGGTACCATAATCTAAGCATGAAACATAAAATATATGCCCTTCTCAGAAACTACTTCCTTCTTTTTGGTTACCTTCTCATCACACATTCAGGTTCTGCAAGCCAATATCTATGTGCCATATTAATAAGATTAGAGAATCTAAGCCGGGTATCATTTTCCTAAGAGATTTACATATGGGATACAAAAAGGTCCATGTGATTGCAGTGCTTGGGAAGTGGATATCTGTTAAAGATTAAAATGGATCTTTTGATATGCATTTCTACTTAATACTGGGTACAGAGAAGGTATCGTACTATTGTATTAATCTTCTGTGACAACTTTCTTCTTCAGAAAAATGGCATTGATGTGTACCCTGATTATCCAAATACAGGATTTGGAGACTGTAAGAATTTTGTTTTTGCTTTTATATATCTGAGGTTGTATGTTTGTAATTAAAGTTTCTTATAACTATTTTCTATGCTGAACTTTTAAAAATTCATTTTTGCATTGAAAAAAGGGAAAAAAACCCTGAAATTACTCTATTTTGGCAACCAACTATTTTACCTGAAAACTACCAAAAACATGGAAAAATCACCCCAAAATGTTCAGTTCTCACATTTGAAAATTTTAGAAGAAAGCAAACATTTCAATTTATCAAAATGAAGTTTTCTTAAAAAAAATATTTTTCAAGAGACAATCTTTGACCTGCCCTATTACTCAAATATAAATACTAATTTGAAAATCCAATTTTGTGATTAAGGAGGAAAGTTATTATGCCCATCTCTTTAGCAAGGAAAGTGATTATCCTCCTCTGTTCAGCACTAGTGAGGCCCCATCTGGAATACTGTGTTCAGTTTTGGGCTCCCCATTATAGAAAGGGTGTGGACAAATTGGAGAGTCCAGTGGAGGGCAACAAAAATTGTGAGGTGGCTGGGGGATGAGGGAACTGGGCTTATTGGGTGAATCCATAAATGCAAGCAAGTGCGCTTGCAGCAGTTGGAATAGGAGCAGCACATATTTGTGCCAGGGATTTTTGCTTTGGCGCATGTGCCTGGACATGCACTTTGGTGTACGGCAAATTGTGCCATGAGGGGCAAAATGACCCTGCCCAGCTCCTTCTGGATCTGCAGCTAGGGGTGGTGTGGGGTTTGCAGGAGGGGGGGTGGAGGGATGTGGGGGTGATGTTAGGTTTGGGAGGGGCTGCCACACACCCGCCCCCCTACCACCTGCAGCGCCAGCTGTGCCATGCCGGTGGCAGTGCTGCTGGACCCACAGTCTGTGTGGGGAGAATGGGCCCAGTGGGACCTGAACTGACCTGGCACAGCCTGGCCTGGCCTGCTAATGTGCCTTTACATAGGACTGGGAGGCATGGCTCCAGGACACGTGGCTCCTGTGCAAAGGCGAGCACCAGCTGCATGGGCCAGGCTGGGTCACATCAGACCAGCTGCGCACGTTCTCCATGAGGGTCAGGCAGGGATGCACTATGGCCCATTGTACGCACAGCACTGTAGCTATATGTTATCGCTTGACCCTCATGGAGAATATGCCCAGCCTGCGCAGCTAGTGCACACCTTTGTACAGGAGCCATGCATCCTAGCACTGCGCCTCCCAGTCCTGTGCAAAGGCATGCTAGCAGGCCCTGCTGGGTTGGGTCCCACTGGGTACATTCTCCCCCCACAGCATTGCTGCTGGTATGGCTCAGCTGGCTGTTAGTGCCAAGTGTGTGTGGTGTGAGGGGACAGGTGGGTTTTTGGAGGGGCTTGAGCCAGGGTGCCACGTGCCTGCTTCCCCCACCAGCCACTGTGCTGGTGGCAGCAGCCACCTGGGCTGTGGTCCAGCTGCAGGCAGAACCCTGCAGTGGCGCAGCACTGCGTGATGTGGGCTCTGTGATGAATGGGTACAATCCAGCCTGGCCTGGTCCATTAGCACACTGCTTTTCCAGTGCTGTCCAAACCTGTGTGCTAGCAGGCCAGGCCAGGCTGGGTTGGGTCCATTTAACTTATACAGAGCCTGCATCAGGCACCACCATACCACCATGCATTGCAGGGAGTGGGGAGAGGGCAGGTGTGTGGCAGCCCCTGCTCAATCCCCTCCATAAACCCACCCACAGACCGCACATCCCTCCACCACTCCCCAAACCTCGCCGCCACTCCTCACATCCCTCCCCCACAACCCCCTCTAGCCCTACATCTCTAATTTACCTGGGACACTGCCCAGGTCCCAATCATGCCACAGCTTTGCCCCACTCTTTTGCTTGCCCCAGCATGCTAAGGGTGCATGCCCCATGTGTTGGGACAGCTGAAGCACCATAAAGATGCTCTGGCCAGAAACCACCGTGTATCTCTGGATGACAGGCTTCCGGGTTACCTCAGGGCACAGTCCCAGACTGTGCCCTGTCCTGTTTTTCCTCCCCGTATTTTTTTTTGATACCTGGATTTTCAGGTATCAAATTTTGAACCTGTACTGCAACATATTTTGTTCACAGTGTGCCTCTTGTGTTGTCTAAAAATGGTTTGGGATGCTGCAAGAGGCATGTGCACACTCATCTGGATGCACCCATTTAGCCTAGAGAAGAGGAGACTGAGAGGGGATTTAATAGCAGCCTTGAACAGCTACTAGAGGATGGAGCTAGACCCAGGGTGGGCAATTATTTCGGGCAGAGGGCCGTTTACTGAGTTTTGTCAAGTCATCGAAGGCTGCATGACAGGCAGCCAGGGGCAGATAAATATTAATTTTATAAAATTTATAGGGGCCCTGCAGGTTGGATATAATGGCCTGGTGGGCTATATCTGGCCTGCGGGCCGCATTTGCCCACCCCTGAGCTAGACTGTTCTCAGTGGTGGCAAGTGGCAGAACAAGGAGGAGTGGTCTCAAGTTGCAGCAAGGGAAGTTTAGGTTAGATATTAAGAAGAACTTTATCACTAGGAGGGTAGTAAAACACTTGAACAGGTTACCCAGAGAAGTGGTGGAAGCTCCATCCTTGGAGGCTTTTAAGACTCAGCTAGACAAAGCTTTGGCTGGGATAATCTAGTTGAGGATGGGTCTGCTTTGGGCAGGGGGCTGGGCTAGAACCTCCTGAGGTCCCTTCTAACCCTAATTTTCTGTGATTCCATAATAAATATGACCCACTAATTACATAATGGAAAATAATTTACTACCTTCTGATAGAAAAAACAAACTGGTTTTCCTAAAGATTTTGAACTTTGTTAAAACAATAATGTTAACAGTCTGGAATGGATACCAGACTCTGTTAACAATCTGAAATTATATTTTTTACAAATATATATATTATTTTTTATAAGATATTGTTTAAGAGTATTTGCACCTTAAAGGTAAATAGAAGTGTGGGATTGAGTGCACAAGCACAAACTCATTGTCTACAGCAGGGGTGTCAGACCTAGTTTGAGGGCCTGAAAATTTGTGTGTAGGACAAGTGGCAATTAACTGCAATTCTGGGAGCTGTGGCAGTTAACATTGCCACTATTCACCCTATTGTCAAATTTCTGGCCCTGGGGATAGCCCCATAACCCAGATGACAGTTTCCCAATCTGAATCTGGCCTGTGGGGAACCCCATGTTACTTATCCAACCTGCAAGTCTACAATATTTGTAGACACATTTTGATAAAAATGAAGCAGTATCTTCTTAAATTTGTTGTTATTTCTTCCAGACAACCCAAGTTTACAAGAAACTATGATCTAATTTGGCAAAGAATATATTGTTCATCTGATGCCTTGTTTTCTCCTTGCTAGTGCCTTGTTAATAATTATCTTGTCAAAAGGTACAGTAAGCAAAACTGAAGCAGTTGGAAAAGTTCTAATAACTAAGCAAACTTTTTTTTTCATTTTAATGTCAGTTCTAAACAAAATCAAATGATTCCATTTAAATAATTCATCTGAATTGTACCCCAATATTGAATAACTTTCCATATGAGCTGTTAGGAGCCTAAATCTCAGCTTTACAGTTAAGGCTAGATGGGAATAGTTTTCAATGGCAGGAAACTGTTTCTATGCTATTTTCCAGTGGGTTCTGATGGAACGCTGCCATACTACAATGATTCTTGGTCATAATCTAAGCCCTGAGGTTCCATAACCAGTGTAATATTTGGGAACAAGGTGACTGCATTAAACTATGCTCTTAGAATGTCTCTAGATTACACTTGGAGAACTATACACAGGGATCACCAGACACAACTGATAATCTGGGACTATACTGAAAGATTTATAACTCTCTCTCTCTATATGTGCGTGTGTGTGTGCGTGTGTGTGTGTGTGTCTATCACCTGATAAACTGGTAGGACCTTATATCAAAATAAAAACCTAGCAATAAAAATGACTGTTGCAATTAGGCATCAGATCCTTGACTCCTGTTTCATCTACTTATATAGCTCAGGGGAAAGCAAATATATCCATAATGTAAAAGAACTGTTAGATATCATAAAGCCAGTATTGCACGAGAGGCAAAGAGGGAAGGAAAAGCAACACATGGATCTGATGAATTTGGTGCTTTGTTTGACTTTTAGGCCTACAGGATGGCTATAGATATCATTTTAACTAAATAAGATAGATATATATATATATATGGCTTAAGCTCTTCTGAACTCAAGTTCATTTAATCAGAAAGGACAAGCATGGAGCAGTGTATAAAGTGGAGTGAGTGCTTCCTATACAAAAAGTGGGAGGGGAGGAGAGAGAGGAGTTGCAGGGGGAAGCGTGAGAGAGAGTGTGCTGGAAGATGCAAACAAGCAAAGGGCCTATAGGAACAAAAGGCTACCTCACTGCTTAATGATGTCACAACATAGGCTTTTATAATTGTAACTCAAGGATGCCCTATTTGAGAGCTAGCCAATCCAAGGATACAGGGACTGCAGTAGTAGCTTAGGCCATGTCTATATTGCCTCCATGGCCAGATCTAGAATTTTGAGAAGGGGAGTACCCATGGTGAGGTGCATCATCACATCATTTTTTTCCAGTTAAAAATAAACTAGGAGTTTTATTAACAGTCTAGGGCAGTGTTCCCTCTAAGCTGTGCACGTGCACAGCCATGCACAAGTAAAAGTCTTGCCTCACACAAACTTTTTTAGTCTGCACACCCATTGGGATAAGAGCTGGGCTGCAGCATGGGACACTTACTGAAGGTAAGCTCCTCCACAAGGTGAGGCGGGAGTGGAGGTGGGTGTGGGGGCTAGCAGCTGGTATGGGCTCCGCAGAACTGCTCTGCTCCCCTGCATCGCCTTGGGAAGCGAGGAGGCACGTGGTGTCAGGGCTGGGGAGCGGAGCAGTTCCCCAGAGCCAGTGGAGCCCGCTGAGCAGTTCCCTGGAGTCAGCAGAGCCCGTGCCAGCCCCCAGCGCCAGCCTTGCCTCACCTCGGGGAGGAGCCGCTGCCTGCCCCGTGTGAGGCTTTGCTGACTCTGGGGAACTACTCTGCAGACTCCGCCAGCTCTGGGGAACTGCTCTGCTCCCCAGCCCTGATGCCATGTGCCTCCTCACTCCCCGAGGAGATGCTGGGGAGCGGAGCAGTTTCCCAGAGCCCACCCCAGCCCCCAGCCCCCAGCCCCAGCCCTGCCTCACCTCGGAGACGAGCCACTGCCTCCCCTGGGTGAGGAGTGAGGAGCTTACCTTTGGTAAGTCCCACACTGGCTGTGGTGCCTCCTTTTCAGTTCTATCAATTGATGGCTGGGCCACAGCACTCGACTCTGCTGCTCTGGGCAGCAGTCAGCATGGAGAAGGGTGGTGGCTGAACTCTGCCCACTCCCACCTGGACACTTACTTTGGGATGCTTACCAGTGGACTGCACCACATTGAAAAGGGGAGGCGGGACCAAAGCAGCACACTCACAGACCAAAGCAGCATGCCCACAGACCACTACTCCTTAGAGGGAACATTGGTCTAGGGACCTGAGGCTGTGTTGCTCAGTTTAAGACTGAAGCAAAAACAAATACAACTTCATTGAAAAAAGTAAAAACAATCTGCAGGGCTGTGCAATAGGAGCTTCATAACCAGGAGCCTGATTACCAGGGACAGCTAACAGACAACAGAACTGCAGAACAAAGGATAGCTTGATTAGAGGAACATCAAGACTATTGAAAATAAGAGGGGGTGTTAACACTTGTGGAATAAAGAGTTTAGAATGGATCAGGTAGATTATAATGAGCCATGAAGTCAACCCACTCTCTTAGCCCTGCTTGACTAGAAATGCTGCCCTCACTGTCAGGCAGTTGGTTTTAAACTGTGGGTGGAGCAGGAATCAAAGAGGGGTGGATGCAAGCACAGCCACCCTGGATCTGGTCCTGACTGCCTCCTACTGAGCCTGGAACTGTTACCAAGAAACATTCTCCTTCATCCATTCCATTTCCTCTTACTCTATATACACCTGTGTCTCAGGGTATCTAGGCAATTTAGAGGAGTCCTGAACATGGACTGCAGGCAGAACTTGTAAGAGCAGTGCTGAAGCACACATGAAAAGCCCATCTGATCCATTTGTGATGCCGAATTGCTGATCTTGGGTGTGTATTGAGCTGGAGTGAATGGGTGCTGGTTGTTTCTTGGTAGTGTTCTCATGCCCAGCAGAGAGGGAGAGATCTTTCATTCCTGTTTTTAAAAAAAAACACAGGCTAAAGTGCAGAAACGGTTCCAGTTGAGAACTTAGATCTTTCTTTCTAGAATACCTGGGAGTTCCTGCATTTCATAATCCAGAAGCACATGGTGCTTGAGATACAATGTTCTTTCTTTACTTTGGTTGTTCTTTTGTAAAGGTTACAATATCATCCTCTGACATAAATTCAGGCACTTTGGATTTCTTACATTTATTTTTATCACCAAATATTGAAAGTGTTGTAACTGTTATTTGGCTTAAATTTGCAGAAGAGAAAGGGTGGCAGTAAATAATAGAAGGAAAAATTTAAAGAGGATTTTTAATCATTTATGTTATTTCTTACAGTGTATTGGGAAGCAATTTTTATTTCACAGTGGCCTCTACTTGTATAAGTGCTTAGTCAAATGAGAGAGAGAAAATATATAATGAGTAAATTGCCATTGTCCATGGAGTATTTTGATATTTTTATTTGCTAGTGCTAAATATAGGATCTTTTGAGTCAAGGATTAAGCATAATTGAAAAATAGGAAAATAAAGAAACAAACAACCCAACCAACTTCTACCCTTATTGTCTTAAACATGGGAAAATGTAAGTTTACAGAAACAGATTTGTTTCTTATATGTTCTCTGAAATGATGGTGATATTAGCAAGGTTGCAACCAAAACATTTTCAGCTTATTTGCAAATCTCTGATTTTGGCTAATTTATTTTTCCCAACCAGAGGTGGGACAGCCAAATAAATACAGATGGGGAGTAAGAAAAGTGAATAAAAGGGAAAAGTTGACAAGGACAGAAAGAATGATGGGACAGGAGCTCCCCTAGGCTACAAACAGACATTGCATTTTATCCTCGAACAAAGTTCAGTAGTTCAGACATCCTGGGATAAATACTTAAAAAGATTACAGGATAAGAAGTACTAACAGTTTATCCCAGGACATATCAAAGTGCATCTGAATAGTTATCCCAGGACTGAATCATTGAATAAATGGCAGAAAAGTAGGAGTGCATTCATCCACTTACTAAACCATAGTTAGAAGAGTGATATATATACATGCCAGTCCCAGGATATTTCTGTTCTTGAAGAAACGCAGGCAAACTTGTCCAGGGACAAGTGCAACATCTCTACCTACCCTTGTAGTCATAGTAGGCTTGTTGTGGTATTTTATTATGCTTATGTTGTTATATTCCACAATGTCACAGGAGCCTTAATCCACCAAGAGCACTATTGTTAAAGTCTACAACATCTAACTAATCCATAAACATCCCTACACAGTCTTCATCCCAGAAATCTGATTTTAAGAATTCCCAGGTAAATGCTTTTTGTTGTGTTTATATACTTAGAGGCATTTTTTTTTCTAGAAAATAATAATATTCTTAATAAAAATGTCCAGCTAATAGGATTTTTTTCAGAATATTTACAGAGTCTTCTTTAAATCAGAATCATAGAATATTAGGGTTGGAAGGAACCTTAGGAGGTCAGGTAGTTCAAACCCCTGCTCAAAGCAGGGCCATCCCCAACTGGATGATCCCAGCCAAGGGTTTGTCTACCCAGGTCTTAAAAACCTCCAAGGATGGACAGTCTGCATTTTCTCCAGGTAAAATGTTCCAGTGCTTTACTACCCTCCTTGTGAGAGAGTTTTTCCTAACATCTAACCCAAACTTCCCTTGCTATATCTTGAGACCATTGCTTGTTGTTCTGTCATCTGTCACTACTAAGAACAGTCTAGCTCCACCATCTTTGGAACCACCCTTCAGGTAGTTGAAGGCTGCTATTAGATCGCACTGCTCAGTCTTCTTTCTTCCAACTAAATAAGCCCAGTTCCCTCAGCCTCTCTTCAGAAGTCACATGCCCCACCCCCCTCACCATTGGTGTTGCCCTCCGCTGGATGCTCTTCAATTTGTCCACATCCTTTCAGTGGAGAGGGGCCCAAAACTGGACACATTACTCCAGATGTGGACTCATCAGTATACTTGTCCTTTTTGAACTTCATGAGATTTCTTTTGCTTCAGTCCTCCAATTTGTCTAGGACTTTCTGAATCCTAGCCATACCCTCCAGTGTATCTACTACTTCCCCCAGCTTGGTGTCATCTGCAAGGTTGCTGAGGGGTGCACTCTATCTTATTTCTAGGACAGTGATAAAGATTTTGAACAAAAACAGCCACAAGACTGACACCTGGGGCACTCCACTTGAGACTGGCTGTGAACTAGCAATCAGGCCATTGATTTTTGAGCCCAATGATCCAGCCAACTTTCATCCACCTTATAGGCCACTCATCCAACCCATGCTTTCTTAATTTACTTACAAGAATGTTGTGGGTGACCATATGAAAAGCTTTGCTAAAGTCAAGGTATATCACATCCACTGGTCTCCCTGCACCCACAGAGCCAGTCATCTCCTCATAGAAGGCAGTCAGGTTGGTCAGACATGACCTGCCCTTGGTAAATCCATACTGAATGTTCCTTATCACCTTCTTCTCCTCCAAGTGTTTAGAAATTGATTCCTGGGGACCTGCTCAATGATTTTTCCAGGGACTGAGGTGAGGCTGACTGGTCTGTAGTTCCACAGATCCTTTTTCCCTTTCTTAAAGACAGGCACTATATTTGCCCTTTCCCAATCATCTGAGTCCTTTCCTGACCAAAATTCATAAACTCTAGTACTAAGAGCTCTGCTCCTCCAGTCAAGGAACAATCCTGAGCTGTGATTCTAATCAAAATGAACTGATTTTTTAAATAAATATGATCACTTACTGCTTATAGTAGATTGTAAGGTCCTGAGGGAAGGGACCAATTTTTCTGTTCTGTATTTGTAGAGCACCTAGCACAGTGTTGCGCCACTCTAGGATTCATCCTCTGTGGTGTTGCAGTAATGTAAATGATAATCCTGTAGAGAGAAATATTATTTGAAATTATTCATTAAAATAATTCTAAATCACAAGTAAGCACAAGAAAAGCATGATCTATTCAATAGTTAAGTAATAAATAGAAAAATGAAAACTTGCATTTTTTGTTATGAATTTGGATTCCTTCATTGGAAATTGCCTCCAGAATCTCATAATCTCAGTAGTTATATCAAGACATGATGCAATACAATGGCTCTGTATAAGAAAGGAATCCATTAACAATTTCCTGTCAGTCTTCCCATTCACTAGTTTTGGTGCTAGGGAGGAGAAAGGTTTTTTGGGTTTTTTTTTCCTTTGCTTTTTTTATTAGCCACATATAATAGTGATAGAACTCACCAGGAGCTGTAGTGGGGTGGATGGACAATGGAGGAAAAGAATACTGAAGTGAAAAAAGTCTTGACTACTTATATACCAATTAGGAAAAGTGAGGGCACTATAATGCTTGGGGCTGCCTGCTGCCAGAAATAAAGCAGTTGAACCCTTCAAGCTGGCAGGTATGGGAGTCCTGCTGCTAGCACTAATGTGAAGTACATTAGTATATTGTGTCAAGAAATCATGACTCTCTACATTTTAGGTTTAAAAATTAAAGGTAATATTTTCATTTCATGGTATATATTTAAAATTATTATGCCATTCCTTTTCATAAAAGTTGCCTTCCATTCTCTCATATTTTCCCTCTTCTTAGCACCTGATACATAATATGGTACAGTAAGTGTGGGTGAAAATAAAAAGTTGGAATGCATAAGAGCAGCAGTGCATATTTTTAGCTGGATTTAAAACAAAAATAGATAACCTTAGTTTGACTGGGCAGTATTCCTATTTAGTCTACTACAAAGTGTCTATAAAATTTCCTGTGTTTCTGATGAGAGCTGATCAAATGATTAACTAGGGACTTTTCAAACCGAGTCCTTTTTATTATTTATAAGTAGTTCATAAACTGCTTGAGACTTACAGAGCTAGCTGACTCGGTTAAAAAGGCAATGGCTTCCAGGAAACTAAAATCATGTGATCCAGTTGTCCATAATATTGTTCTCTGCTGTTAGACCTCTGAACAGCAAAAAAGCCTTTGGCACAAATTAAATTTTTCTTAGGCCTTTAGGGAGCTGTAGTATTTTTGTTGTTTTATTGTTATTCTTTCTTCATAAGTATTGGTGCTTTTATCTTACAAACAACACCCTGAATCTATTCCATCAGCCAACTCTTGTTTGTCTGAAATGAAACCACTGAACTGACAGAATTCTTTCTTTCATATTGTAGTGGGTTCAGGGTTATTGCTAGCTCAAACAGTCCATAAGCAGAGTTCATAAAGGGGTGAGTCACAGACCTGGGATCTCTTCCCAGACCCTGTAAAGGTGCTAGCACCACAGTGCAATCTTCCTTCTCTCTCTTATGTGAGTTCCCTTTCCTGGTCTTGGGGCTGCTGCCTCCAGCCTTGCAGGCCTGAGTATTTTGTCAGACCCTGGCACAGTCCTTGGCCCAGTGGTGAAGACACAAACAAGCAAGCACACACACTCTCACCTCAAGCTCCCTTCCCTAGGAGACTTTAGCTTCCTGTGGCCAACTACTAAGCTGTGCCAGCTGCTCAGTCCTCCAAAGCAGCCTGCAATCAGGCTTTATTTCCCAGGCTCCTACAACAGGGAAGGTGTAGGCTGACGTAAGCTTCTGCCAGACAGCCAGCTTGCTACACATATGATCTGCTTTGGTAGCATAAGGGCTTAAACGAATCATTATTTTTCTGTAAGTCTTGCCTGAAATCTGGGTAGGTCGCGTCACATAGCTGAGCTATTTCGTTGCACTGATTGTTTACAAATATTTCCAAATTGACACTAGAACTTTGTTTTTTCCTGAACTGGGAAAACAAAAGGCAATGGTACTTTCATAGTCTCTTCCCACTGAATAAGCTTCATCCTCTTGATACAACAAAATAAGACCTTACTTTTAGTAGATAAAAGAGTTCAAAATGTGTTTATGCATGCTCTTTGTTAATTGCTGAGAATCTTGGCCTTGGATACCCTTTCCTAGGAACATATACACTGCTGAGCTCCTTGCACTTTCTGAGTTATGCCACTTTGCCTATTGTGAATGGATATATCAAGAAAGATACAAGCTAGAAGTTTGAAAGAATGTTGGATAATCAAGTAATGTCAGATCACATATATCCTCTGTCACATCCTTAATGATGGTGTTACTAATTTTTTTTTCTATTTCTGATCAACCTATATTACACATAGAAATTATTTACATGTTCTGATTTATTGTAGCTTTTGAACTAACAACCATGAATTTGAAGGAAGTTTTGAAAGCTATAAACACAGGGTCCCTGCTCCACAGGACTTAAAACCCAACAGTGATATCACAGAAGACAAAAAGTGCCACAGCATGAAAAGACAGAGGGAATATCTTTGATTTATTATCACAAGATTAAATAGCTGTTCACCACCTTTCCCTTTTCCATTAAATACAAAGGCTTAAATTGCAAAAGTGACTAGTGATTTCTGCATACTTTCTCTTGGGCGTCCAACTGGAGATGTCCTAAATGAGCTTTCTTTTTAGGATTTGCCAATCAGTTCTGAATATTCAGACCATTTTTAATGCATGTCAAGTAAAGACCCAAGGTGGAAGCATTATATACAAATGTGGGGATTTTTAAAAATCTTTTTCCTGTGTTTATTCAGTTTGAAGATGAGAGTGTGAATAAGCTCATGAAGTAGCCCATTCCCCTGAGATTTCCAACTCTGTCTCCAGCCCACAGAGATATAACTAAATTTGGGGAAAGTGTTTTAATTTTAGATGCTTATACAAACCAATTGTTTTGGGATTTCTTCATTGGCAAATGTGTAATATTATGTCAAACGGATGACAAGACCCAAAATATATTGTTAATGAAAAAAAAGAAAGTAAGAAAAAGCAATGAGACAAATTTGTGTTGATATAAACTGTCAAGCAAATGATATTTAAGGGATTTTTTTTTTGACAAAACCAAAAAGACAAGGACTGTTCAAGAACCTTCTTCATTCTATCCTGGATCTGCTTTGTCCTATGTTTACTGTGGAATTTCCCCTGGGAGAGTTGATGAAGGATATTTTTTTTTTTCTGAAAACCCAGTTTAAGCAGCAAAGTAGAAGCCAAAGTGGAAGTAACTTGAATTATTTCCCTCTCTCCTTGATTTTATTGCTCTTTCCTAATAAACTGTTTAACTACAGGGGAAGAAGGCAATTTTAATCTTTAGCTGTTGTGTCTGAAGTTTCACCCTTAAATGTAAATTTAGATAATCCTAATCCAGAATAATTGTCCCTATAAATAGTAGCAAACAGCCACATAAAAAAATTCCAAAATAATATTTGCCTTTTCTTGGTCAGCAGTATATTTTGCAATATATAAAGGAAAGATGGAAAAAGAATATATATTCACCATAACTCTTTCATTAATCTATGAGAACGTTATCTATGCTGTTGGAGACATTTTATTATTTTCTTTCATCTTTCCTTGATTGAGGAGGAGGATTTCCTTAATAAAGAAGCCGCATAATAGTTGAGATTTATAAGAGTAAATTGCACTGCATAGACATTTATTTAATAAAATGAGTTGTAAGGGTTGGAAAGGAAAGGAAATAACAGTAATTAAAAGTATTGAAACAGCCTGAGTTCATGAACCTGATTGAAAAAACAATATTTCCTCACTGGTTCAATAAAGTATAGGAAGTGTCACTAAGGATGGTTGCTGATTTATAAATAGTAGGGACTTTGATTTTACTGTTTATATATAGTATATGACTGAGCTCACATTTATTGGATTATTTTGACTCTATAGCATTACCATCCACCTCTCATGTTCTAATTCAAAGCTAAAGCACTTCACAGCCTCCAACAGTCTGATCTGATTTAGCTTATAGCAGAGTTTAAAACTTAAATAAACATTTGGAAATTTCAAATATTCAGAACTTTAAAAGTGCTGTAAAGATTTTTCTTAAATTTGATCTGCTATATAGTTCTCATTGGTTTATAAAAATAAATCCAGTGTTTAACTCTCTTTTTCCCTATTTCTGGCTATTAAATGTTTAATTGTGTAAATTAATTTTCTCTTCTTTTTTTAGCTCAAAGTTTATTTTGAGGGGTTTTTTCCCCTCCGTCCCCAACCACTTTAAGAAAATGGATTTCTATAGTCTCTATTACAGTATTTGGTTAGAATTCAGCCCTCTCTGAGCTCCTGATCTAGCAGGGTACTTATGTATAATTTTAATTTTATACACAAGTAGTAGTGGCATGTGAACAGGTTCAAAAGCTCAGGAATACCATAAAGAGATGCATAAAATGGTAACAAAAATGTAAATCATAGAATGGAGGGAGGTGGGAGAAAGGTAGAAGGAGGAAGAAGAGAACTGAGAGATGAAAATAGGAAACAGATAACACCCAGGTTTCCAGAGTTGAGAGAGACTAATTTAACTACAAGAAAATGACTAAGGCCCTTGGCAGACATTACGCTTATGGCATGATTATCCTGGTAATCAACTTACTACTAACTTGGCTATATGCTCAGGCAATTAATGGTGCCACAAAAAGGGAACCAGTCACAAAACCACAGGCAGCTGGTTTCCATTGCACCTTCATTTGAATGTATGCCAAGTTTAGGGCCACACCAGGACTCCAGCAGACCCAATGAGGTACATGCTGACTGACAATCAGCTTCCTCCAGACTGCATGGGGGTTCAAACTAGCCCCAGCACAGTCCTGGGAGCTGACAGACAATCAGCTGATAGTTGACTGAATTGGTACCACATCAGGGCTCCCAGCAGTTACAGTGCAGTCTGTAGAGCCAACCAACAATCAGCTGAATGTCAGGCAGCTGTCCTTAACTTGCTAGTGCAGGGGAGCCAGGAATCATGATCCTGGTCTCCCCCTGTACTGGCAATTAGGGCATGATTGGGATCTGAGTTCAAAATTATGCATCCTGCCATGGACTTGTGGTACACCAGGAGGCACAGTTGTTTGGACTGGGAATCAGATCTCATTGCACCTTTTAAATAAATACCTCTCAGGAGTGTAAAGTTATAGCTCAGATTAAAAGATCTTACTGTGATAGTATTAATGTAGGGCTAAAGGCTTGAAGGCTGTTCGATTCCACAGAAGGAAGACAAAATCCAATAAGAAGAATAATTGTAAGAAAGCAATAACAGGTAGCTTGAGGTAAAAGGAGTACACACCCAAGCACTGAAGAATTGGGACAAGAATTACAGTTGGTCATATAGTTTTTTTTAAATGGCTAGAAATTCAAATGCAGCAGATAACTTTTGTTTTGGGGGATCTATTTTCATATTTTCTCCCCAGTTTCTAAGGACCCTTGGACGGAAATATTTCTGAAGAACATTGTCAAAACCACTATTAAAATAGTTATGCGTAAGGGTTAATATGTATGTAGTTGTGATGTAAGATTGTGGTATACCCTACACTTGGACTAAAGAAGGATCTTATTCTGTTGTAATCTTCACCCTCTGAGGACCCTAATCTTAAAGCAGTTACTACAGATTAGTATATTAGAAGAGGGTGACTTTCGTAAAGCTTTTCAGGGAACAAATGGATACAATGTATCTGCATGCATCATCTCTTAAATTAATTTTTCAGGAAAAAAAGCCACAACTTTAACACTGTTTGCCACTACTGTGAGCCTTTTCAGCTGTGGAGCTCACAGCCACAGGGGAGCACTTGGCCACACATGCAATTAATGGCATGATTAGAACAAGCTACAAAGTTATTAGGCATTTTTTGTGGAATAACTTTGTAGCTTATTGCTTGCTTTATTATGCCATTAATTGGTTGAATCTGTAGCTGGGTCACAACTTAAGGTATGATTATGTGGTTAGTCATGCTTCAAGTGTAATGTGTAGAGGGGGCCTGATGCATCAGGCAACAATCAAAAGTAGAACGATAAAAATAATATAAGGAAGGAAACAAAATTTCCAGATGCAAGCTACTATTATCATTATATTTGGAGGGGAGGGGTAAAAAAATCTTAAAATGTTGAAGTGTGCCACTAACTGTTCATATGTATACAACGTAATGGTAGTAAAGATAGAAAATGGAGGGACTAAGGGAGTAGCTAAACAGGGCTAAAGGTTTGTAGGCTGTCAAGATGCATATATAACTGTCACAGTTTGGACTGTACTACCTAGGAGAAATTCTCAATGAGGTTTAACTTATTCAGAGCTAACATGTTGTAGTATGAAATAATTATTACTGATGAAGCAAAACACCTACCTGGCACTTGTGGGAAGTGTTTACTAAAAATCCAATTAGTGTGCAAACAAGACAGAAACACTCTCTTCTATATGTACCATAATAAACAATACTTTGTTTATTAGCCCAGTTTAAAGATAGATGCATCTCCCTGATTATGTAACAAGTACAGGAGAGTGCTGTGACAAACCACTAACCCCACTTCTCATCTACAAGGAACAGATTAGGAATTAACCCTGGGACAACTGGTCATCCCCATAAACCTTACTTCAACCTGATCTCAGTCCAGACCTTGAAGCTCCAAGAGGGGAAACTTCACCAGCCCCAGCACTCTTGGTTTGCATAAAATGACATGTTCCTCTTTTTTGAAAAGTCTGAAGCTATCAATTGCTCTGAAAGTCATTTTTGCGACAGTCAATTAGCAAAGTAAATTAAGGAAAAGATTTATTACACAAGAAATAGATTATGCAAGCATTAGTAACCACAGGGGACATGTAGGATGGATTGAGCCATGGGGGAATGCTTTTCCAGACCTTGCACAAACTTGGGATGACCCAAGTTTCTTCAGTGGCAGGGAGCAGTGGTGCTGCTGCCTGAACAGCCCACGGACTCTCCCAGAGTGTTCAAGCAGTGACAGCAAAGTCCACACATGACTTCCTGATGGCTTGCTTATGCACAAGGTATCTGGGAGCCAGTGCTTTTCCCTATTCTTGGAGGAGAGGGATGTTGGATACTGAGGTTCTGCAGGATCCTAGGGAAGTATGAAGGCATTCAAGCTAGTATAAGAGGAGAGGTTTTTTTTTCCCTGGTTAGAAGTGATTTCCCTTTTTTTTTGTGGAAAAGCTATTTTGTTTTGGAAAAAAAGCAAAACAAAACTAGAATACTTCAATGTGTGTATGCTAGTGTTTTATGCCTGTAGAAAAGCATATTTCCCTATACAAATAGGGAACCTGTTGATAGCCAAGATAAGTTTTGCGTAACAGGCACCTTAAAGAAAGACCCTCCTATCTTTTTGTCTATACAGTCTTCAGGAGCAAGTGTTTTCCAAAACTTTCCTTGTCCTTCCTAGTGATCTGGATTTCCCTTGACAATTGTTATTCCCTTGGAATACCCTCACCATTGAGGTTATTATCTCACATTCTTGCTTACTTGATCTAGGCAAGGCTACCAGACTTTGGCCTACTCCTTGTTTTGATAGACATCCAAGTATCCTCTCTGGAATGGGGACAGCCATTGTCGCACATGTGTGTGGCAGGGGGAAGCTGTTGTTTAACACCAAGGGACTCGCAGCCAATCTTTCAGTCATCTTACAAAATTGCAGACAGGTATTCAGGTTGTAGCCATATTGATCTAGTGGCAAAAGGAATCAAAAGTCATGGCAGAGGTGATATAATTTATTAGACCAACTAGATATTTGCAAAAAAAAATTATTTATTTGCAAACTTTCAGACACAGGCATCCTTCATCAGGCATAGGAGATTGCAAAGATTGTAAAAGTTCTCGTAGGTAGAAATGAAAATACATATTTCACAGGAGAACTGCAGGTGTGGTAAAGTCTCCTGTTTGGAACAGTTCATTTTATGCAGCCTAGCCTCTGTGTGGGAGCCTGGTTCCCAGCATCCCAAAGAACATGGGAAGGGGAAACACCAGGTAAATGCCACAGAGCACTGGGGGAGAAGTGGATGGCCCGGTAAGGACCAGTCATGTCTCTTACTCCCTTGGTAGGAGCACAGACTGTGGTGGAGTGGCAAGCAAAGCCGACCCAACCCCAGCCACACTTTAGAAGCATGTGCTCAGTGTATATAGGCAGGAACACCTCAGCTTCCGGTGTAACCAGAAGCCCAACACCAGCTGGAAAGGAGACTTGGTACAATGGCTGACAAGGGGGAGCAGGGCTGAGGAGAGTGTACAAGCCCTGTGTCCTGTGAGTGTTC
>NW_005842048.1:1935796-1946851 GCF_000455745.1 Alligator sinensis
AGCCCGGGCACTCAAAGGAGTGCCTGGCTGTGGGTGCCCAGGAGTAGGAGCTACCAACAGGGACCCACCATGGCAGGAGTAATAGAAAAGGATATGTATCTCAAGGTGCAAGCTGATACTACAGTACCTGAGGGAGCTCCAAGCATAAGTTAAGGAACACAGAGGTTCCAAGTACTTTACATTCTTGATTATTGTTTTGTTATTAATCTTATTGGACTATTGAATGATGGGAAGCATCCTGTATAAATATGTACCCAGGACCTTCGGGTGGACCTGACTGCTTATTAGGTAGTAGCAGAATTGTTTCTTTCCTTGTTCATTTCCATTTAGTTTACTCTCTCTGGAACATCTGGTTGGCATGTAGATGGGCTAAGGGAAGGCAGGAGCCCCTTAAAGATGATCCAGAGTCATGTATAGTCCCAGAACCATCAGGAGCCTTCTGCTTATTCAATAATATCAGGACTTGGCAGGCAAGAACAGAAGGCTAGTGCACAGACATGGGTACTTGTTGAGGCCAAGCTGTCATCAAAGGAAGTCAAGTTTGTGGAGAGCTCTGGTTCTTGCACCTGGAGGTATTGGAGATGCATTGGATACACTCAGAGAAAAGTTGGAAAAGTCTTTTTACCTCAAAGTTGCCTAGTGGTAAGCACAATATAGTTTTAATAGATTTCATAGACATTAGGACTGGAAAGGACCTCACAAGATCATTGTGTCCAGCCCCCTGCCCAAGGGACAGGAAGTCAGCTGGGGTCAGATTCCCCAGAAGTGGTACAAGCACCCACTCTGGATACCTTTAAGAAATGCTTGGATGCTTATCTTTCTGGGGCTGAGTCTATTCCAGACTCTGGAGACTCGGACGGTAAAAAAGTTTTTCCTTATGTCCCGTCTAAAATGGTCTTCCAGCCATTTGTGACTGTTAGATCTTGTCTTCCAATTGGGGTGCCCTGGTGAACAGACATTCTCCCAATTCCTGATGCACACCCATTATATACTTATAGGCTACCACCAAGTTACCCCTGAGACTTCTCTTCTCCAGGCTGAAGAGTTCCATGCCTCTCAGCCTGTCCTCATAAGGCCTGTTCTCTTGACCTCTAATCATGCACATGGCTCTCCTCTGGATATTCTCAAGCTTCTCCACATCCTTTCTGAAGTGTGGAGCCCAGAACTGGATGCAGTACTCCAGCTGCAGCCTCACCAAGGCTAAGTAAAGTGGGAGGAGGAATTCTTGGCTCTTGCTTGAGATGCATCAGTAGATGCAAGCCAGAGTTTAATTTGCTTTGCTGGCTGTGGCATCGCATTGGTGGATCATGTTCATCTTGTGGTCAATTATGACCCCCAAGTCTCTTTCAATTGTGGTGCTAGTAAGTGTTGCACTCCTGAACCTGTAAGTATGATGTGGGATTTTTCTCCTGAGGTGAAGCATGTTGCATTCCTCTGTGTTGAATGTAATCAGATTTTGATCCCTCCACCTTGTAAGCCTGTCAAGTTTGGCTTGAATTGCCAGCCTATCCTCTAGTGTGACCACACTTCCCTATAATTTGGTGTCATTTGCAAAGTTAGCCAGTCCGCTTCTGACACCCGAATCCAGATCATTTATGAATATATTAAAGAGTACTGGTCTGAGTACTGAGCCCTGGGGGACACCACTGGTCACCATGTGCCATGTTGACTCAGTTCCATTGACTGTCACTCTCTGGGTCCGACTACAAAGCAAGTTCTCCAGCCATCAGGCTGTAAGGTTATTGAGGCCACAGTTCCCCAATTTTACCCTAAGGACATTATGGGAGACCAAGTGAAAGGCTTTTTTGAAAATCTAAATATATGACATCATCCTCTTCTAATTTGTCCAGGTGATACGTCACCTGGTCATAGAAGGAAATGAGGTTGGTCAGGCAAGACCTAACTGCAAGAAAGCCATGTTGGCTATCTCTCATAATGTTTCCTTGGGTTAGCTTGTTGTTGATGGTTTCTTTGATTTTTTTTTCTAAGATCTTTTCGGGGATTGATATCAAACTGATTGACATGTAGTTCCCTCAATATTCCTTCCTTCCTTTCTTGAAGATAGGCACCATGTTGGCCCTCTTCCAATCTTCAGGAACCTCTCAAATGCTATGAATTCTCAAATATCCTTGCCATTGGTTGTGCTATGATGCCAGCCAACTTGTTTAATACTCTTGGGTACATTTCATCTGGGCCAGCTGACTTGTGGATACCCAGCCTGTCAAGCTCTTCCCTCATGAGATATTTGCCAATTATAGATGTGATTGCCCTTGCCCTGGTACTCCTGTGTCCTGTCAGGCAGGGCAGTGCCCTTGGGCTGGTGAAAAACTGATGCAAAGTAATTGTTGAGGAGATTAGCCTTTCCCTGAGTGTTGGTTGCTACCCCATTTGGTTCAGCAAGGGTCCGATGTTGTCCTTTTTTCACCCAAACTTCCCCTGTATTTGAAGAAGGAATTTTTATTGTCCCTGATTCCTGTAGCTAATTTGAGTTCAGTTTCAGCCTTGGCTTTTCTGGTCTGCTCCCTACAGGTGCAGGTCAGTGTTGCATAACCATTCCTTGTGGTAGTTCTCATCTTCCATCCCTTATAAGATGCTATTTTCAGATTGAGGAGGTCCATGAGTTCCCTATTGAGCCAAGGGGGTCTCCCAGGCCTTTTGCTACCTTTCCTATGGGCTGGAATGGACTTCCCTTGTTCTTTTAGGATCATGCCCTTAAGGAGTGACCTATTGTTGTAGACTCCCTTCTCTGTCAGATCATGGTCTCAGGGCCTCAACAACCAACCTCCTGAGCTTGCGAAAGTCAGACTTCCTAAAGACAAGGATTTCTGCATTGCTGACTGCTTTGCCAGCTTTGCAATGGATAAAGTGATCAACTTGTGATCACTGTCACCAAGCTTCCCTTCGTTCCTCAGGTTGCTGACTAGATCACCCCCTTCAGCTAGTACCAGATCCAGCAGTGCCTTACCCCTTGTCAGCCTCTAGACTTCTTGAGTCCAATAGAGCTTGTCAATGCAAGTGAGGAAGCTTCTTGACCAATCAGATTTGGCTGAATGTTCTTCCCATGAGATGTCAGAGTGGTTGAAGACACCCATGACAGCCATACCCAGAGAGCGCACAGCCTCCGCCATTTCCCTAGGAAATTTGTGGTCAAGCTCTTCTTCCTTGTTAGGAGGTCTATAATAGACTCCTACAGTTATATCCCCTTCACCACATTCTTCCTGTATTCTAACCCAGAGGGTCTCAAGTCACTCTCCTTGGGTGTCAATCTGTGGAATTGTATTTCCTTTTGGTTATGATGTTTCACAGAAGAGTGGGAAGATAGAATGCTCTTCTGGGCAGGAATCTCTTTTGTGGAGAGGTACCTCTATGCTCTGTTCAAATGCAAATTAGCTCAAAGGAGGACAATCAGGTTTCAGGTGGTAAATTTTGCTTCCTTCTTGTAAAATTATTGTTTTAATTTTAAAAAATGGCTAAAATTTTATATCTTCCATGTGCCAGGTATTCAGGTTGTAGACATATTGGTCTAGAGGCAAAACGAACCAAAATTTGTGGCAGAGGTGATATCTTTTATTAGACCAGCTAAATATTTGCAAAAAAAAAAAATTTCGTTATTTCAAGGCAGGCACCCTTCGTCAGGTGTAGGAGATTGCTAAAATTACAGACATGCATTCATACCAAACTGGGTTCATGTAAAAATGATAAAACTGAAATTTGCTTAACATTAGGTCTAAATAGATAAATCTAAATAAATAAATCAGTTAATCTTATTTGGAAACCCCTTCCCCCCCAACTATGCATGACAAGGTGAATCCCAAAATCATCCTGGCTTTTGAGTGAAATCATGACAAATGCAGTGAAAATCTCACTTTTGATTCTTAAAGTAAATATATATACATGGGAGCATGCATGCATGTATATGGATGTGACAGCTGAAAATTATGTCTGTGTAATAAAGGTGCTTGCTGAAGGCTCTATGAAGATTAGACCAAGTGTTTTTCTGTCATTTGTTAAGATATTAAGCTATGTGCTGTTGCTAAGACTCTAATTAAAGTTTAAGATGTAGTAAGGTCTTGTATGAAGTCAGGCCTAGTAAATTTAGCAAAGCCTTGAAGTAGTGATGGTGGGCCTGGTGGTGTACTTAAAATTAATCTTATCAGAAGAATGCAAGGCTTATACTGATATTGGTCAGTCTAAGGACAGTTGAAGTAAAAAGAATCTGAATGGCTGTAAGTTATCAGCACAGCTCTGAAGTTATAAAACGGCTGGCACATCTGGAAATCATTCAGAAGGAAGATACAACTCTGTGAAAGGAACTACTAATTAGCTGTTGACCTGGATCAGTGGGCCCATGGATCTCCAGGAGCCCAAGAACTGAATACCAGGGTCCTTCCTGGCACCTCTCGGACGGCGCTGATCGGGGATGCCTGACTTCACTGAGCTTTGTGGAAAGAGAAACTTGTCATACATCAGGCATCAGAGAGGACTGCCAATAAGTTGCCAATGTGAATTATTATTGTCTGTCATTATCTGTCTTAGTATACTACGCATAGTCGTGTTTTTGTTAAATCAATAAACCTTTCTTACCTTTCTAACCCCTGACCACACTCAATCAATCCCAAACCCTCCGCTGGTGGCTGGGACATATGGGGAATTTCAAATCAAGCAGTCTTCTCTGTAGGTTTAGGTTACTATCCCTATGTTTAGAAGTGCCTGAATCCTGCCTTGCAAAAAGTTCTGTATAACTCTAACTAGGAAATATCCCAGGTTCATTTGCAGGAAATCCAACTGTTTTGTATTCTCATCTTAGACGTAGCATTCTTTCAGCATTTCCATTATTCCAGCAATGCTAAAGCTATACTTGTTGCTGACTTTATTATGGTTGCTATAGTAAGATTTGCTGCTGGGAAGGGAATTACTCCAACCTGAACTTCATTGATTCTGGTTATGTAAGTCTTATCAGCTTGTTTAATACATATGACAGGCCTGGAATAGCTAAATCATTGGTTTTGAGATTAAACTTGTAAAAACTACATGTATATGTCTGCATACAACTATGATGTATATGTACAACCAAAGTAAACACTGGCTGGTAGAAAATTTGTGTGTTGTACGTAACAATTTTTTATTTAAATGCCGCACTGAGCCAAAACAAAGGGACACAAAAAGATATCGCCCACATTTACGCCTTCAACTATAATAACAGGTTCTTATCCATGAAGCCAGTAACTAAAAAGTAATAATGTATGATGTATATGTACTTATTTATATTAATAAGGATAAAAAAGGGAATGGGCACCTACCCACACAAAACTGTTATAGTTGGAAGGACAAATTCTACTCTGACTTCATACTGATGTAAATGCAGATTAACACCACTGAGCTCAAGATAGCTGGGAGAGACTTGCAGTAGGGTTGGGCACAGATTTTCTACCTTGTGTATTGTATGTACCTATGTTTTTACATAAAATTTAGATCACAGTGCTTTGCAAATTAAGTCAAATACTACAATTCCTAGGGAACATCATCCCATCTAATCCAATTATTTTACCGCTCCATTTTTCATATAGATGGGGACTTCTGGGAGGACAGATTCATACATTTTCCTCTTCCTAATATAGCAGGGCTTTCTGTTGCACCTACAGACATCTAGAATAACAACTCCTGTACAGACTTCTACAATAATAGCCGAAATTAATTCATAAGATTTTTAAAAGCTTACTCTTAGTCAGTCAGTGAGTGCAGGGTTTTGTTTGTTTGTTTTTCGTTCCCCCCCTCCCTGAGTAATACACTTCTCTGCCCCAGCTAGACATCTTGTGCCATCCCCTATCCCTCCCTCCCCCACGCCCCCTCCTTCCCCCCTCCTCCAACCCCAACAGACTTACCAGCTGGAGGTAGCTGTTAGCTGCCTGTTTAATCTATGGCCTTTTCTCCAAATCTGTCGAATCTTTTCTGATTGTTTTTCCAAATTGATTCAGATGTTTCAAATTGATTTGGAGCTTTTACTTGGTCTCCTGATTTGATTCAGATTCGGTCCCTGAATGGGACCAAATCTCCTCTGAATCGAATCAACTACTGAAGCTTTGCACAGCCCTACTGACCACCAGTGAGGCATAAAATATTGCTGGCTAAAATCTAAGACATTTGATTTGAGAGGGTTTTTTTTCAGTTTTGCTCTGAATCAGACTCAAAGCAAAATTAACCAGATTTCTCAAATACTAGAAAACACAAATTGTTGGGATTATTCATATGCTTCTATGAACCCAGGCTATTCTCTGGAGCTTCTGATTTACCAAAAGTTGGATACTCCAAAGTGTTTGGGATTAAATATTTTGCATGCAATAAGTCATGTTTTGTTTTGTTTTTTTTTTGGTGGGGGAGGCGTTTTGTTTTGTTTTGTTTTTGACAAAATGATTTTCCATGAAAAAAAAATTCTGAAGAATTTCAGTAAAAAAGGCCATTGGTCTTATTCAGAGAAAGGGGACACTGATGGTTAAAGTGAGAATAATAACAATAATACTTAGAAGGTAAGAATTTTTCCCCCTCCCTTCCCCTCTGTGCTAAGCAGCATGTCCCCTCCCCTTCCACTCTCAGCCCTGCCTGCCACTGCTGCTGTTCCTGACTGGCAAATGGGTGGGGAAAGCTTCAGAGCCACTCTTGTTCCACTCCAGCTGAATTTTTCAGGGAATTGAGCTCAGCTGGGGATAGTAGCCACAGCAGGCGAGTTCCCTATCTCTTGCCAGGTCCACCAGATGTTCCTTGCTAGCCCAGAAATAGGTGTGGGGAAGAGCCAACCTGCCCATTGCCACCACTACAATCCCTAGCTGAATCCAGCTATTCTGCAACCATGTTGGAGTGGGGCTCTGGAGCTCCTCCTACCCATTGATCAGCTAAGGACAACGTCAGCAGTGGGTCGGGGAAGTCTGGAATGGGAAGAAAGGGGACATGCTGCTGAGCATGGAAAGGAACAGAGAGGATGCTGAGAGTATGGGGAGGGCTACAGAGATTCTTACTCCATTTGAAGTCTTGAAAAAAAAGTGCCCAGATACTGCTGCTCTGGTATAGTCTTCGCGTCTTGGTTATAGGGGAGGGATGGCTAGGAGCAGTGGGTGCAGCCACTCGTACAGCACTGGTTCCTGTTCCTGCATCTCCGTTTACAAAATCCTGGGCCCACCACTTAACATGTACTAAATGACCAACTATCCTTGACTATGAAAGATTATATAGAACTTGACCAATAGGAAAAAGAAGCCTTTTGATAAAATGACACTATAGAAAAAATCATTACTGGTGGACTGGATTTTAATTGGTTGACAATCAGTTTATTATCTGAGGTGTTAGAACTTGGTTCATAAGTAAAATTATGTTATCTTTCAACTGACAAATAAATCAAGATTATAAAGAAAACAGTTATTTTTAATGTGGTGGGAGGGAAATTTAAGACCACAGCCCATTAGAAAAATAAGCGTTTCTCTATACTACCATTGTCAACTGGATTTGTAACCAATTAGTAGCATGACTGGCTTTAATATACACATACCATGGTAACTATGGCCAACTAATAGTGTTCTGTCCCTTACAAAGATATAGTGTATCACGTGGCTGATTTCCTGTATACAGCACATCCCAATTAAACTATGTGACATAGTGGTGTGAAGTATGTGTGTGCTACATGCTTCTCTCTCTCTCTGTCTGCTAACAAACATCCAATACCTTTCTCTTTTTGCCAAGGAGACTTGTTAGATTTAAAGGCTCCTCTGTATTTGGGTGAATGCAGGAACTGCTAAAAATGTGGCTCTAGAGAAATATAACTTCTGTTGAAATGACATTGATTGTTTGGGGAAAATATTCTTTCTTCTTGGTAGCAGGATTTATACAGTGGTCATGTTCCTTAGGGCAAAGCTTCTGCTGAATTCAATGGGTGGAATGAATGCTCAATCCTGAGTACCCTGGCTCTGTTCCACCGTGGCACATGAGGATATATTTAACCTTTAGGGCCTGATATTGATTTACACTAAGACAGTACTGTATCTGCATGAAGGGCCTTAAAATAAGTAGTAATGTAAATCATCTCTTTAGAGAATGGGAATCATGTTTTTCACGCTCAAGGAGTCTTCAGTGGGATGATATAAAAAAATATCCAGGGTAAGGATGATGGAACCTGGCCTATTATTTGTTGAAATATATATATATTAGCTGTTTTGGGTGTTTTGGGGCTGGGGGGCAGGAGTTGCTTTTTTTTTGTTTTTTTTTTTTGCTTGAGTTAGCTTTTCATCAATGTTTACATACTCCCCCCCCCCCCCCCCTTGCAATATAGTAACTATGGGGATGGGGGTCTGATTACATCAGAAATACGGTCCATACAATAGAGGCCGAACAATAGAGATGCTTAAACAGTGCTTAGGCTCTTTTGTGCTTTTTGTCCATGGAAGCTACTACTTGTTTCTTTGGCTGTTGTACTTACCTAGCACTCTATTATCAAATAAAATCACCATGGAAAGTTCTCTTGTAAGACAGGTACAATTGGAATCCCCAGGAAGACTCAAAAGGTCATATAATCTGTTCTGTAACATTAATACAAGATGTCTATGAAAAACCCAGTTGTATTAAGCTGTTCAGTACACTATTTGGTGAAAGGTGTTCCCAGGTTATATATTTAAAATATGAGTTAAGCATCCAAATATCTTCTATAAAGTTGATTACGAACCTAAAACACAGAAAATTATTTCAGTATCAAAGGGATCAATTAATATAATTCATCAGCAGTGGTGGGATTTGATTGCTGTAGAAACTATGGTTTTCCACTGGCAACAGGCTTCAGCAAAAGTTTGCGATTATATTTGTACTCCATCTGCTTTTTTGTACCATCAGAAAACTGCTGCCTAGGCCAACACAGAAACTGTTGCTAAGACTGATTTCTAAACTGTATCATTTGTTTTGAAAATAAGAATGATGATTACATTATACAGAAATGTATAAATATTTGCATTTTATAATTGTTTAGACAGAGATTAGGAGAGCTGAATCACAGCACAGGCATTTTTTTCTTTTGAAGTGCAGCAGAATTTTAACTAGCTTCATTTACCCTACTTAATGAATGACATATGAGCCCTCATCACACTTCTGTTTTTATTTTATTTTCCTACAGTGAAACAAACTTTATATCAAGGCTTTTTAAATAACCTAAAATCTAATCTTGGGCTCACACTCGGATAGGATTAAAAGGTAATTTAATCAAAAAGAGGATTCTAATCCTACTCTGAATTGAACTTGAATATAGGCCCTGTGGAGAAAATAGTAAGTGACTTTTAAAGTATTAATTGAAAAAAAAAGTTTATTTAGGGATTTCTATGTGTGTATGAGAGAAAAGGCAAGGTAATTTCTTTGCCTACAGAGTTTTCAAAGTTTTATATATATATATATATATATATAAAATAAATGCTGTGCTAAAAGGATCCTTTGGTTTTACCTGCTGGATAGATCCATGTTGACCACTAGTGGTAGCACTCATCCCAAGAGACATAATCATTCAACAAGAGCATTTAGGTATTTGTGTAAAATAAAGTATGTAATTACTGTGTATTCCTACATAATGCACACACCTTATCTCCAAAAACTGGGTCTCTAAAATTAGAGGGTGTGTGTGAAGCAAGGAGGATCAAGTAACAAGGAAGCTGATTTTTCTGCACTGGAAATGAAACATGTAAAAAGCTGCCGTGAACTGTGGTTCTCTCCCAGTCCAGAAGGGCACAGTAGAGTGCACCTTTCAAGGTCACAGTTTGCTTTAATCCTATTATGGACATTGAGTAGTGATGGCTAGAAAATGTTATTTAGAGGTTTGTTTTTGGGAACTGGCTTGTAGGTAAAGTAAATATGAATTAGATCAATGGTCCAGGGTAATGGCAAGGGTTAATTAATTTCTAAAAGACCTGTTTAATTTCTAAAAGCCCCACTGTGTCTGATGCAGGCAAGAAGTAAGCAGACACACAGGATGGGAAATTAAAGACATGTACTGTTGCCCTGTGGGGTCAGGCCAACTCTCAGGATCTCAATATTGCGCTGTTAGACAGGAGGGTGTGACACAATGGCACATATACAAACACATAAATCAATTAGGTGCATATACTACCAGCTCAGGTACATACACATCCAAACCAGCCTAGGCACATGCATACCTATCACCAATTCAAGCACATACACTATACACCCCAAAAGTTAGACACAGATCACTAATTCGTATATCATGTACACAATGACATATATGTATATATACACACACACACACTCACCAGTTCACAGACATACAACCCACCTACACATACACACAGGTAAGTTCCTAACTTGGATGGTACAGTGTGTATGTGTGTGCTTGGGGTACCTGGGAGAAGGTTAAGGTGAGAGAGAGAGTTAAAGTGTAGGGAGTGAAAGTTGCCAAAACCAGGATTAGAACCAGTAGACTACAGAGAAGCTGGCTGAGGAACTGAGGCTTAGGTTTACTTAAGGTAGACTTGGGCTGGAAACTGAGGCAGACAGCTTAGATATTGGGAGGGGGGGCAGATAAGTGGTGGCAAGGAGGAGACAGCCAGGACAGAAACTGAGGCAGAAATGTGGTTGCTCAGGGGAAAAGGAAAAGGCAGTGGGGATAAGACAGTGGCAAAGAAACAGGGGGTTGGAGGCAGAGAGGAGCTCAGGACAGGTGCTGGAGGTGGCAGTGAGCCAGAAGCAGGAGAGGGAGAAATGAGACAGACGTTAGAGGGGTGAGGAGCAGAGGTTGGAGCAGGGCCAAACCATAGTAAAGCAAAACTCAACTCAGGGGTCCAAATAACAGTTTTATTACACAGACAACACACTACACAGCCCCATGAAGTTATTGGTTCTCATACACACACACACAGAAGCACTCACAATGGCAGCAGGAGAAAGAGACTCAGTGGAAGGGTTGGAGTCCAGGTAGGGAAGAGAAGCAGAGTCCAGGTCCTTGGTTGAAGAGGGGGTGGAGGGTGATAGCTATCTATTCAGGCTGGAAAGGGGTCCTTGTCCAGTAGGTGTTGTCCAGAG
>NW_005842048.1:1947173-1966074 GCF_000455745.1 Alligator sinensis
ATGGAAACTTGACATGACTTATGCTAACTTACATATATAGGACTAAAACAGTAATCACACAATATAAAAGCAGTAAAAAAAAAAATCAATACAAACAATAATTATCACTTATAAAACAGTGGATATCTATATCAAAATAGCAGGGCTTTTATTTGCAAGGAGGGGAGAGAAAAATAGAACTTACTGTCTAAAATAAAATGTTAAAGCTTATCCTACACCTTAGCTCACTTATGCTTGTCTATAGGGAATAGAGAGGGAGAGAAAGAAAAGCCAGAAATAATTGGGGAAGGGAAGGGAATACATATCTATCATATATATATATATATATATATTAAAAAAAGAAAAACTGGGGGTTTTGCTACAGTACCACTCTGTTCCGTAGTATGAGATAAACACACTTTGCTGTTTTTGCAAGGTCACATTGCCCAAATGCAGGGCCCTTGGGATTTCCAGCTTTGGTAGATGGAGCAAATTAGGAGAAACTGGAAAGAACCGCATTAGGATGTGTGCATGTGACGGGTTTGTGAAAGAGGGGAATATGCTGACAGGATGGAACACGGATAGTATGATGACCACAAAGAGACCAATCATCAATGCACTAAGATGAAGAGTCATCACAGAGGGAAAAAGAATACAAAAAGAGATTTCAGAGCAGCAAAGGGTCCCTGAGAGGGATACCTGAGGGCACATGACCAACCCATGTCTCACACCCCAAAAAGGAGGGGGGCCTTGGCCTCTGACTTCCAGGCTGCTGACATCTGACATTCAAGAGAGAACCTCAAAGTGAAGCTTGTGTACTGGGCAGATGGACCTTGACTCTGTGCAGCTCTAGGACTCATAGATATAGAACTGTTTTGCATTATTCTTATCTGATATCACTATGTATCTGTAAAATTCAGCTATTATCGAAATGAGAAGTCGTGGTCAGTCTGAGGGTTTGGGTCCACCTGGAACAAAGTATCTTGGTCATAAATCAAGTACCAACAAGTAGTAGAAATGTAGTTCTGAAACTGTAGCTACCAACTGCATGATGCTGAGATGTGGAGTCCCAGGACCAACATTTTAAACCCATGCTGTGACAGTTAAGATTCTGGAAAAATCTGTTTTTCTTCATTCTTTCTTACCAAAATAAGGTACAGGTATTATTTGGGGGCATATGACATGACAGTAAATCCAATAAGTATTCTTATGAAACAGAATTAATATTTAATATTAAGTATCTTGGCTATAAAGCTGTAAGCTCTGGCAAAACTAGAATGTAAATCATGATAGTTATATTTAGGTGGCATCAAACACTGTATCCACAATCTGGCTTCCTGTTTGGTGAATCAAAGACTTTGGCTGAAGCCATATGCTCTTGGCATCCACTAAAAAAGCACTGAAAGAGCAAATGTAAGATTTGAACATTTTCTTTTAGAGCATAACTACACTATTGTAGTTTCCTAAACTTGATTGCATACTTGCAGTATGATACACTTATGTATCACATTTCATGAGACTAAATTCCTTGTTTTTATTTTCTTGTCCATCTCTTTCTCTCCCTCGCCTAAATGAATTACATTCTAAAGTCTAGCATTTAGCTTAACAAAAATATATACCCTTGTAATTCTCCTGTCCTACAAATTGTTATCATTGATGTCAGCTGCTTGACTCATATTTAACTGGTTCCTCTTATCTGGGTTTTTTAAATCTTAAAGCACAAATAATTGATGTTATTGATCTACTGGGCTACTCCAGTGCTCCACTGTGTAATTGCAGAAGTGGTTACAAAAATGTGTGTTCATGGTACTGGTGTTTTTCAAACTTTAGGTTAAGATCAATATGACACAAACACTAATAATTCTAAGATTAAGTAACAAGGAGATAAGGCCCTATCTTTGTCATATGTCAGCTCCCTAATCATTGTGACTGTTTTCTCTCTGTTAGCTGATACTCATGATTATTCCCATTTCCATCTTAAAATGAATTTTAGGAAGTAGGCTGAGACATTATTGGGTAATTTAGGGTTTTAAGTCCATTGTAAAGGTCTGGTGATGCTAAATATAAATCAACAAAAAAAAATGTTCAGCTGTGCTATCCAGTGCCAAGTCTGAGAGAGAGAAATGTTTAAGTATCATTCCAGTCAAAATGTAAAATTCTTCTGGTTTTGTTTGACACATTGTATTTGAGTTTTCAGTAGGATAGAAGATCTAGATAATTTATCATAGATCCTGGATTCCAGGAAACCAATGTTGGTTTGCCCCAGCTTATGATCTAGCCCAATAATTTCTAGAGTAATAAAGGCTGAACTAAGTATAAGTTTACTGCAGGATCCTTTCTGAAATTATGGATGATCCTGGGTAGTTAAAATGACATTTTCCCCCATTAAAAATGAGCTTTCATTTTGTGATTAATATTATTTTTAAAAACTATACTTTTCTATTTAACATTAATAATTAAATATTCTCTTTAACACCATCCATTTAACTGTCCCAAAATCATAGACATAGGAGGATATTGTCATGAATGCAAACTACTATTCTAAGGACAGGAAATTAAAAGTTACAGCTTTAGCCTGAACTGCATTAAAAATGTAACACATTTGAATTGTCAGTAAGGACCTAAAGACTACTATGGCATCACAAGGAAACCCCTGCCCCTACCCCCCCAAAACCCCGAACACACACACACACACACACACACACACATCATGAACCCTGAGATTTCAACACTTTATTTTATTTGATGTGAGTAGGCAATTCCCAAACAATGTTACTAGCCTTCCCTTTGTGTGTAATGATGATAATGATGTGGTCTAGCTGTGGCAATATAAAAGAGATACATGATTATTAACAGTAGGAAATAGTTGATACCTAGGAAAGATTTTCAGCCACTTGACATTCCATTACTTTAAATGATGGAAAAAATAGCAGTTCAGACATGTTCCTACCTAATCAACAATAAAATTAGTTTTCACATATAAGGTATTAAAGAGAGATTCAGAAAGCTGTTTGCCAGAGATTAGGTGGCCAAATTTTCTAAAACAGCCTCTAGTCTTATGCCTGTGATATTATTATCACATTGCACTGTGGCTGGAACACTACAGCCATAATCATGTGTGGGAGCAAATGTTAAAATTTCCCATTTGACTACATGAGATATAGGCACAAAGGACGGCTGAATTATACTATATATTTCTGCAATTGCCTCCACTCCTATCTGATTGCTAGAAGAGAAGGGAAAGAAACTTGCGAGTGCAGATTAGAACATGAATAATTTCTTACCCTAAAATGTTTGGCTCTAGAAAATGCCAAAGGCTTTCACATCAAGAGAATTTACTGAGATAATGTTGTGGGTTAAAAATGCATTAAGTGTTCGGATGTGTTCATAGCTATGAGTAGCATAAGTCAGGGGTGGGCCAACTGGGGCCTGGGCTCTGACTGTGAGAGGGCACCTGAATCCCTCCCGGAGGCCTGGGCAGCATTTCTCTCAGCAGGTGCACCCATGTACCCAGTAGAATATCTGAAGGGCAAGGTGGGAGGAAGCAGGGGCCTAGGGGCAACTCCCAGAGAGCCAGCACCACGAAGATGCAGCTGCGGGACTTTGTTTCTCTATGACACTGCTGTAGCAGTGTTGGCAGCAGTAACAGTATTATCTACCTTCCCTGTGCAGACAGCCTGGGCAAGTAAGACTTCTCTTCTCTTTTACCGGTTGGCATACTGTCCACACTTTCCCCCACCCCACAACCCTCATGCTTTGGTACTAAATGAAGCAGATATGTCTCTGATGGCATTAGGCTAATTGCAGATAACATATTGAGAAGTTCTCATTCTTTAAGACTGAAATTTAAGTTGGCTCTTTAGAATTCCTGGATGCCTTGAAATCAGTAAATTAGAAGGGCAACAGAGGCCTGTCCAAGGACCAATGATTTGTTTTCTTTTTCCCGCTTCTTTTTCTTACCCCATCCAGTTTCATAGAGGAGATCTCAGACTAAAAAAGGAAATAATTTCCCATCAAGGTGCAGGAATAAGCAGGATCAAAAGCATCTTATTAAAGTAAATAGATATTAAGATATAATGATACCATAAACGGACTGATTTCTGGCAGCCTTAATTTCAGTGCTGTCTGCTAGGATTTGTAGGCATAGAGTCTGGACCTTATTGCTTGTATCAAACTTTTCCATGTAGGTATATACTGTAAACCAATTAATGAAATGGCTTGAATTTTGTTTCGACTATTAGTTTTATTGTTAAACAGGAAATTATAATCTGTCCAAAAAACTACAGGCTTGTCAGCACTGTAACACTTGTGTGCCCTTTCCATCCAAGTTTACTCCAGAACTGGGAGGTCCAAGGAGGTTGCTCTGGGTTTGCCCCCAGTACTCTTTCTTGAACTCTATCTCCCTCACTCATAAGAGTAGGCACTGAGAACCAGCCCACAATAGCCTCCTGGATGAAGTTCCAGATCTGGAGTACATCAATGGACTCAAATGGGTGAGGCATACTCAGGTGGGACATGCCATTGCCACTATATAGACAAGTTCTACATGTCCTTCCATTTTGTTTATGCTTATGTCTGCAGACAGGTACAAGGAGAGCAATACCCTTTTGTCTTCATCATCAGACAGTCCTTTGCACTTGAAGAGTAAGTGTTTACTGGTGTGAAAATATGTACCAGTTTTATTTAAGGAATCATTTTACAACAAATTGTTGTTAAACTAGTGGAAAACTACACAAGTCAGTATAAGGGAAAAAAGAATTAGAGGACCTTTAGGTAAGGTACATGTCTTCAAGTAGGAAGAGTGATGATGAAGTTATGCTGGAGCAGGGTTCAAATTATGTTCCGACTCTTGGGGTGGGATCTGGTGGCAGTAGAAGCTGGAAAGAGCTGCCACCGCCTTAGATGCAGGGCGGGCTGGGTGGGAGTCTCATCTATTATAAGGGAGCTCCTGTCTCTTATGTGGGGCTCAGCCTCCTGACCCCCGTAATACTGCTCCGGAGTATTTAAGGAACTAATTTAAGCAATCCCCGAACAACTAGAGATTATCTTTGAAAACTGATGGAAAATGGGTGAAGTCCTAGAAAACTGGAGAAGGGAAAAGTGAACATCTATCTTAAAAAAAAGGGGTGGGGGGAGGGGAAGGACATTATAGGTTCTTCAGCATACCTTCAATACCTAGAAAGATATTGGAACAAATTATTAAACAATAACTTAGTAACCATGTCAATAATAATAAAGTGAAAAGTAAAAACCAAAATAAATTATTCAAGGGCAAATCATGGATTAGTCAAGCCAACCTAATTTCTTCGTTTGATAGGGCAGAAGACCAATAGATGAGCTATATCCTAAGCTTTAAAATGGCTTTTTTATGGTTGTTGACAGAATTCCTCAAGATAGTCTCAAACAAACTAGAGAAATATAGTCAAATAGAACTACTAGGAGGAGTATGCACGGAGGACTTCAGTTTCCCATGATCAAATCCAAGCCAAAAAGTCTCTGGAACTTTTGGAAGGCAGATTGGACATCTTATACAGCATATATTGAAAAAAGCATCAATCATATCCAAACTTTGGCTTCGAAATATAGCCATTTTGTCAGCCTGGTCATGAAAGCAGCAAAGATGGCTGTACCTTGCAGCTGCCAAAATAAAACATATTCCATGCTGGTCATCAGAAACTGAAAGACTCTTCAAACAGGACAAAAAGGATAAAAAAAAAAAGGCCATGGCAACAGCTCTCCTATAGTTGACAAAGTGGCAAAGGTGATGGAATGAAACAGCTAAGAACCCTGACTTTACAAAGTCAAGACAACGGGCCTGGAAGTTTGAAAACTAGTTTGTAAATTCAAACAAGCACCTAACCTTGCTAACCTAACCTCATCAACAGAAGCCAACATCCTACAGCTCAAAACATAAAACCTGCCAACAATCTCCAGTACCCCCACAAACTGCACACCAGAATCTATCAAAAACAAGAATACCCAACTACCTGTGGGGGCACATTTCTCACAAAAAAACCCCCACTCTGTCTCCAGTCTCTCAGGCCTGATCCATAAAGGGAAATTACAAACCACTTTTCACAGTTGGGCCTATGAACTTCACTTCATCAGCCTCCTAGGTACAGAAACTCATGGACTCAATATAGACATAGGATTTATGACACTGTCGCAGGGCACTTAGGTGCCCTGCTCCTAAAGAGGGGAAACTGCCGGGGAAAGAGCCCTAGCAGGGAATAAGGAGCCCAGCTGTGGGTTGCCAGGGCAACCAGAGGAGGTCAGCTGACCCAAAGGGACAGGACCTGGCTCCCTTATAAACCCAAGGAGCTGAGGCCAGAGGCAGTTCCTTGCTAGCAGCCAAGGAGCTCTCTGCCATGGGAGAGAGGAGAAGCCTGAACCAGGAGCAGCACCTAACATTGCTGAGAGTTAAAGGGACACTGGTAGGATTGAATGGTGTTATAGCCAGGTGGCTTATGTTTACATTATAGCCAAGAGGCTTGTGTTGTGTTGCTATTTGTTAGACCGGTGGTTTGGGTGAGGCTATTAGGGGTTGGAGGAGGCCTCATAGAGGACTCACAGTAGTGTGGGGACCCGAGTGCCAGTGAGGGTGCAGCATTCGGGGTACATAGACCCCAGCCCCAGAGAAGGGGGCAGTTGAGAGATGGGACTGCGGAGAGCCCGAGCACCAGAGGGGACATGGAGAGAGAGACGGGACTGCGGAGAACCCGAGCGCCAGAGGGGACATAAAGACAGCGAGAGAGGGACAGAATAATGTCCATTACAGCTGTGAGGCTTGGAGCATGGTAAAAGGGGTGGTTGGAGTCATGCATGGCCCATAAGGCTAGGGTGCCCCAAAGCACCCATTTGCAGGTCAGGACTCACGAGGGGTCCGGGAGTCCACAGGGCCAGAGGTTATAGCGAACCACGTCCAAGAAGACGTAAGGCAGCCTCACTAATATATTGGCACAACAAAGACGTGACGGACGAGAATCTGAGGGTGCCTTTGGGCCAACTTGGCACAGGAAGGGGGCCTTGAGATCACGGCTCTCCTGTAGGACCCCGGCCGTGACAGACACACTACAGCCTGCTGGACATCTGACTCCCCAGGTACCTCTACACTTCTACCTACTACATCCCCTTTCCCCTCTACCCCATCCTGTCTCTATCACTCCCTGACACCTCCATTTCCACTTTCACTGACTGGCTTTCTTGCCTTCATTGTATGCCAGTCTCTGACTTCTTTACTATTCCTTCCATCCAGGAACAGCGCACACGCACATGCCCCAACTGCAGGTGCTTCCTTAGCCTGACAGAGTTTTTTTCAACCTGAAAGCTGGCACCTCAGGCAGCTAAGCTGAGCTCACCTGGAGCTTCAATTCCACTGCAACCAGAAAGCCTCGGGCCTGTCAAAGATGTGATGGGTCTGGGCTTTCCCGAGCCAGGACTGCGGATGTGGGTGGGTGTGGTAGCTGGAGATTATGGCACCTTCTACTCACCCTTCACCAGCAGGATCCTTAGTCCTGGCATTTGCTAGGGCTACCACACCTTCAACAGTCCCACCAGGCCTCCCTGACCCTGGCAGAGTGCAGTTCTAGTGGTTATACCCAGGACCTGGGGTCTCCTCCTTCCCCATAGCCCCAGTCCCATACCTCCAAGTTCATCCTAGTATGGGAGCTCAGCAGGGACATGTTCTTCCTGGCTGGCTGGTAATGCAGTGAGTGCCACCTCCAGCTCTGAGAGTGGGGCATTAACTGGTTTTAAAAAATAAAATGGAAATAGGACAGAGTGAGGATGGTGGCACTCACTCCATCTGCAGGTGGAGCTTGGGGAACCCCAGCAGTGGGAAGTTCACTTCGAGGAACACCAGCTACTCCAAACCAGGATCCAAGCAAGTGCGATGGGGTGTCACAATATCCCTAGCAATGTTGAACACCCCCTCACTCAGACCACTGATTGGTGGACAAGACAGGTGTTCCTGGGCAACTGTGGCCAGATCCTGCCACATCTGGCTATGGGTTCCCCAGTAGGCCAAGGGGTTGCAGTCCAGCAACTCCACATCCTCAACAAGATAGGTAGCCACCAAAGCCTCGGTGCTACCTGCCCGAGGCTGGGGTCTGATGCGTCTGGACCCCAATATTGAAGCCATGGCCTTGGCCCACATTGGCAGCAGCCAGCATGGAGGAGGCTGGCTGGTGCTACTGCTGAGAGTGCTGCCATGGGAAAGTGGATCCCCCTCTTCCATATCCCCCCTGTGTCTGCCCTTTGGCCTCCCTGACTCTGTTGACCAGCACTTCTCTCCAGTGATCAAGGGTTTCAGTGCTGCCAGTGCACATGCTCCCCTTCAACCTTGGGTCACACATGTCCACCAGTATGTGGACCACACTGGACCGCAAGGTATCCAACTATTTCCTGATGCCCGCCTTCAGCCACCTCACAAGTTCATGCATGTCTGGTGGCAGTGGCTTGCCCCAGGAGGAATGTTGATCCCCTGGAACTTCTCCATTTGGTTCTCAAGCTTCCTCAGTATGGGGGTCACCTGGCTAAGGAGGGTCTTGGCCGCCTTGAGGAAGGGCTTGAGGACCACCAAAATCTTGGAGATGGTATCCCCCTCAGCTCTGTTAAGGGGACCACTGATCCCAATTTCCACAAACAAGGCCATCTCATGAATGGCTTTCTGTTGCTCCACTAGCCTTTTGAGCATCAGGTATGTGGAGTTCCACTGAGTCTCTACATTCTGCATGATTTTGTGCTGCAGGATGCTCAGCTCTGCCCTGTTTGTCCTGCAGAATCTTCCCCCACCCCCTTTGACACTGCAGTGGAAGTAGCCCACCATCTTCCTGCATTTTGAAATCAGCTGGGTGGTAGTGACAGCGCCATCACCAGCAGCCCTGTCCCCCTCCAAGGTGTCTCTGACTATGAGGTGCAGCTTGTGTGCTACACAGCAGATGCCAACAAAGTTGGCATCATGGATGGCCTTAACTATAATAACCCCATTGTTGGTGACCATGATCCTGCCCTGCCCAACAGGGTGGGTGAGCTTGCCTTGCCCAACAAGCCAGCCCTGCACCATGCAGTTCATGGCCACTGTTAGACCCTGACTCGAGACTCAAATTGCAGACCAAAGCTTTGCACACCCCTATTAGGCATCAGATCCACAATGAGCTGCACCAGAGTCAATCCACATTCCTCCCCCTTTTCTGTCTCTCATGCTGGAGAAAGTAGACAAAGAGCTTGCAGCCACAAAGTCTGGGAAAGCATCTGGCTCTCACCAAGTATTCCTAGAATTCTTTAGGAACATGGGACTGCTCTCATGGTCGTGGCTTGTATGTATATTGCTGAAAAGATTCACCACTGGTCAGCACCCTAAAGAGTGGAAAGAGGTGAAATTAATCACAATCAGAAAGCCTGGAAAGCTTGCTGGTGACTCAAAGGGCAACAGACCAATCTCTCTTCTGTCCATGACACACAGACTTACAAAGAGGTTAATTCTTGCCCAGCTGAAACACATCCAAGAAGGAAACCAGCTTCTGGGCAAACAAAAACTGCTGTTTTCAGGTATTGGCATTGTCTAATTATACTGATGCTGGATTTCAGTGTAATTTAAAAACAAGTGCACTATTTTTAGACCTTTCCCCTGCGTATGAAATTCTTTGGAGAAAAGGACTTTTGGTGTATGTCATCAAGTGCAGAACAATTCGTGCAGTAATAAAAACATTCTTAACAAACTATAGATTCTGAGTACATCCTGGTGAGGAGTTGAGCTGCTGGTGAAAGCTAAATGACAATGTCTCTCAGAGTCTGTTCTTTCTCTGATTCTTTTAAACCTATACACCAGTGACATCCCACCAACAGGATCACATACATTTATTTACACTGATGGTATTGCATTAGCCACACAAGATGCACTGTGGTAACAGAAAAAGTCCTTGAAAATGATCTGTACACCCTAGAAGACAATTTCCAAACTTGGTGCTTGAAACCTAATGCGGCTAAAATGCCTGTTTCCTCATTTCACCTTAACAACACTTAGACCAATATAATGCTGAATGTACAGTTTTGTGGAACTAAAATAACACATGAAAAACTTCCACAGTACCTTGGAGTCACTCTAGATTGAACTCTCAGTTACTACCAACACCTCAAAATGACTGGCAAAAAGACAACGATGAAGGTAAATATTATAGAGAAGCTCACTGGAATATCCTTAGGAAGCAAGGATCCTACCCTCCTTAGATTAACCCTGGCCCTGGTGCTCTCTACAGCTGAATAATATGCTCCCATCTTGTGCCAAAGCCATCACACCCATCACATCGACACACCACCATGTGAGTAGTAAGTAGTGTTCTAAAGTCCAGTTCCCATGGGTGATGGTGTTACTGAATATTTCTCCCTCCATGATAAGAAGGAATTTGGCCCTCAGGAGTACAAAAAAATCATGGCTGACCCTGAACTCCTATCATATGGAGATATTACCCACCCACCTAGATGTAGGCTTAAGTCAAGGAAACCTATTCTGGTTACACATACTCAAACTTTCATCAAACAGTCTGGATGCTGAGAGCCACTTGTGCAAAATGTGGTCTACAGCAACCGTGTGCAATAAAAAATTTGTCGTAGTTCTGACCATCAAACTTCCAGATTTCCAGTTGCAACATGAACATTGGATCATGATGAACCTACATTCGTATGGGACATGGAAGGTGTATCTATTTATTGAACAAATGGGGCATCAGGGACTCCCTGAACTACTTATATGATAAGGTGTGGTCAGTGACCCACATTGCAAACTCCTGCCCTGAACTTGCATATCATGAAGGGATAGAAGCAATCCACTTAGCTTATCCAGATATCATCAACTGGCTATCAAACCTCAACATACAACTTTAATTAAATTGCACCTTCTCTGCTATTGCTTGCCCTAGCCATACGAAAGAAGAAGAGCTAAGAGGGGTTGCTCATGTGACTAAAAAGAAGGTGTACCTGTCAATAGTTTGTTGTCAAGTGATATATTGGATGGTTTCCTCTGGGTCCAGTTCTAATCAGTATTTTCAGTAATGACTTGGATTATATAACAGAGGATATACCTATAAATGTGACAGTTTTTTGGAGGAAAGAGTATGTGATGGGAAAGAAATCTTTTTGTCATTCCCTCATGACTGTCACAGTGAAATCAAGAACTTTCCATTCTTTAAGACTGACTTTTATAGATTTGATAGACTTTTTAAAAAGTGTAACTAACATTTCACAGCTGGAAATGCAGGTAATCTTATTTCCAGGACAGACTTTTCTGTCATTGATAACCATATATAGAGAGAGACAAACTCTACTGGCAATGCATCTGAAAGCAAAATTTGACTCCCAAACTTTATTATTTAATAATTCTATGAAAAGCTTACAGAAGTAATTGAAAGAGCTTACAGCAAGTGGGACAACTGGAAGGTGGGATGACTATGAGGTCACTGACAGACATTCAGTTAAAGGCACAGTAGGATCTGGTTCCCAATCCCAACAATCACACCTTCTATCATGCCTCATGTGCACGTCAGGAGGCATGATTTTGGGATTAGGGATCAGATAATAATTATGCCATATTGCTAGTGCAGGTGGTGCCCAGGATCATGATCCTAGGCTTCCCCTATATTGGCAACTGACACTCTTGTGGTTGGGAGTACTGATCAGTTGATGGGTGCTCCTGGCACTCCTAGCTACAGGACTGAATGGGAGTCAAGGGCTCCATGTGCTCCTGCACCTGGGAGTCCCAATCGGTTGAAAGGCATGCTCATTTTAGGGAGGCACTAGAGCCTTTAAGGCTCTGGTGCTGGCCCCGTGGTCCGTTTACAGTGTAAAGGAAGCCAAGCACAAAGTTGTGACACACATTTTGTGTAATAACTTTGTGGATTATTCCCTGTTCTATCATGCCATTAATTGAATGAATGTGTAGCCAAATTACTGCTTAAATAATCAAGCCTTAAGTGTCATGTCTAGTCTACCAGGGGTCTGTTTCTGCCTCTTGGCTATTACTAAATTTTGTAAAAGGAGAATGTATGATAATGATATCATATCTTGGGAGATTTTATTGTTCAAATGAGTTCAAAGAAGCTCTTATACCATCCACTGCCTGTAGTTAAATTTACATGGCGCCAAAATGAATCAGGACATTTGCAAACCCCATAGTCTTATAGCAAAAAAGTTCTCTGAAAATCCTTTGCTTGCTTTTATTTTCTGTGCTATTGTTATGTCAATAATCTTCAATGCAGGATATTATAGGCAAAATAATGACAAAACTCGTGGATTTATGCTGACATACTGTATATCCCTCATATGACTTTTCAGCAGCTTCTGAACTTGTTTGGTTCAGAAGCACTTGTGATTTGTAATTTTTCTAGCTGCCATGATGCTGGAGGATTAGAGTCCAATTAGCCTTCAGTTTGAGCACTAATCCAAGCTTTGGACAGCTTTCCATTTCCGGACTTAAACTCAAATCTAAGTACAATACATTGTTCCCATTAACTTTTCATTGCACGTTTCTTACTGTGTCCAACCACAGTAGATAAGAAGCCTACTGTACTTCTCATTTTTAAAATAAATGTTAAACTGCTTTTTATAGCACACAGGCCTCTAATATTCTATCAAGCTGAACCTTTAGAAATTAGAGACAAGTGTTTGCAATAGATTTATAAGTAGGAAAGAAAAATCTGAAAAGCTGATTTTCGGCATATCGGATTTATATTGGCTTTCTGAAGACCTAAAGGTTTTCATTGTATATCATATAAAATTGTGTCACTTTTGGCATGGTATTATACAACATTATTTTGTATTGAAATAGTGATGAGTAAGACAAGCAGACACTAATTTTTAATTACTTTTTAATAAAAAAAAGTGTAAGCTGAAATGTAGGTGTGATGGTTCATGTTGCATTCTTCAGAGTGAATGTTTCTTAAAGCAATTATCTAAACTGATTGGAGATATTTCAAGACACATCTGATCTTTTGTTCAGTTTGATTATTTAGGAGACAAATCCTGGAGCCCTTGTTCCTAGTTTGTGAGCACTTTATTTATGCAAGTAGTCACAATGAGTTCCCTAGTGACAGTGAGAAGAGCCCAAGAGCACTTATGTTTGATGAGGTTATCATTTTCCTGATTTTGGGCCTAGATGTGTTAAATGTGATGGTCAGTATACAGCAGGGACGTACAAAATGGCGGCTCTGGCCCATGACCAGACTCCACTTCCCAGCAGCCCTTTTCCATGTCACTGTGGCCAGTTTCCATGGAGACCCCAGTAGTGGCAGCACTGTGACAGTGTGGGGCCAGGGTTTCCAAGGAGACTGGCCAGAGCAGTTTTGGCAGGGTGCATGTTTGGGTGAGGAACTGATCCATGGCCAGGTCAGAGATCTTGTCATGGTGACAGCATGGTCTTGCCTAGGGTGTGTGGGCAGTGAATCACAGCTTTGCTGTGGCTCCAAACTAAGATGTCACCGCAGGTAGATCCCAGCTCCACAGCAGCTCCCCACCCAGCTGCACACCCTTCCAGTGCTGCTGGGGCTGGTATCCATGGAAACTCTGGCCCCGCGCTAGCATAGCCCTGCCACTTCTGGGGTCTCCATGGAAACTGGTCACAGTGGTGCTAGTAGGGGCTGCTGGGAAATAGAGTCCACCGTGGACCTGATCCAGCCTATGGGCTGGACTTTGCCCATTCCTGCTATACAGTGTGCTGGGAAGATTAAGCAGGGATTTCAAAACATCTTGGGTGACCAGCATTTCAGGAAGAGAAAAATTGGAGGGTAGGGCTAGAATTCAGAGACTCCTAGACAAATTGGAGGACTGGGCCAAAAGAAATCTCATGAGGTTCAACAAGGACAAGTGCAAAGTCCTGCACAGAACAATCTCATGCATTGGTGTAGGCTGGGGGGTTGACTGGGTGGGCAGCAGCTCTGCAAAAAAGGATTTGGGGGTTACAGTGGACAATAAGCTGAATGTGAGCCAACAGTGTGACCTTGTTGCCAAGAAGGCTAATGGCATACTGGGCTGCATTGCTTGTAGTGTTGCGAGCACTGCAAGGGAATTGGTTGTTCCCCTCTGTTCAGCACTGGAGACCACATCTGGAGTACTGTGTGCTGTTTTGGGCCCCCCACTACAGAAAGGGTGTGGACAAGGTGGAGAGAGTCTAGCAGAGAATGACAACAATGGTGAGGGGGCTGCAGGGAATGATTTTTGAGGAGAAGCTGAGGGAACTAGGCTTATTTAGTCTGGAGAAGAGGAGATTGAGAGGGGACTTAATAACAACCTTCAATTACCTGAAGGGTGGTTCCAAAAAGGATGGAACTAGACTGTTCTCAGCGGTGGCAAATGACAGAACAAGGAGCAACAGTTTCAAGTTGCAGCAAGGGAAGTTTAGGTTAGATATTAGGAAGAATTTTCTCACTAGTAGGATAGTAAAACACTGGAACAGGCTACCCAGAGAGATTGTAGACTCTTCATCCTTTGAGGTTTTTAAGAGCTAGGTAGGCAAAGCCTTGACTGGGATGATCTAGTTGAAGATGGTCCTGGTTAGTTCAGGGGGCTGGGCTAGATGACCTCCTGAGGTCTCTTCCAACCCTAATTTTCCATGTATTCTATTTTTTATGTATGGATCCTGTCAAGAGAATTTATCTCCTTCTCTACCCCATGTACTTTGTGATTTGTTGCTAGATTACTAGTATAAGAGATAATCTGTTCTCTTTATACATTTTAAATGATTTTTTCTGGAAAATTTAAGAGACCATATGATGCTCTCAGTAATCATGGTAAGAACCATACCTCAAATGTTATATTTCACATGACTACAGCTTGTGAGCTAAGTTCCAGCAAGAAATGATTGATCACAGTGTTGATTTCTTTCTGTCATTCATTTTCCTTCCTTTACATTTTCCTTTGATTATGTATCCCAAAATTGTCATAGAAGATTAAAACATCTTTCTTTCCTTGGGGCCCAGTGATGCTGTTACTTCTGTGGTTTGCACCTAGTGAAGTTCCATAGGAGGTGTTCTTTTAGCAAAACAGACATAGGTTTTACCATGGATGATGATTATTATTGTTAAATGACCATGTAATTATTCTGTTCTCTTTCCTGTGCTGCCTTGGAATATACTGATCCTTCCTGAAATGACAGGAATCAGACAGATGGGACTGGTCCCAATGACTTAGTATTTCAAGGAGTTTCCATTTATGGGAAACAGGGGATTGCCAGGGATAGGCTGAGCATAAATGTTCAGCCAAAAATCCTGTCAATATTCTGATTCATAGCCAGTACGCTGAATACAATGGCATGTGAATTTCATCTTCATACACATAAATAATATATTTTACAAGAAATGACTTTGAAGCATCTACAGAAGTTTGTGCTCTCACATTTGTCTATAGGATTATTATGCTAGGACATAGTCTTTCGGTGGCCCTATATTGAACCCTTCCTGTGATACCTGCATTAGGATTTAGATGTTCTTAGCTACCTACTAGGACACCAGTACTCCAGATACAGAACCAATACTGAATCGAGTGAAAGAATCGCTTCCCTTGATTTACATGTGACACTCCTGATAACACAACCTGATATCCTGTTGACCTTTTTTACAAGCAGCGCATGCTGTTGTCTCATAGACCAGTCATTCCCAAGTCTGTATTTGTCCAGTCTATCCAAGTCATTCTGGATTCTAGCTGTACCCTCCAGAGTGTCTACAACTCACCCAACTTGTTACCAGTCCACAAATTTGATGTGTGTATTCAATCTTATGAACCAAATCATTGATGGAGATATTAAACAATACTAGACCCAGGATAGAATTCTGGGGAACCCTACTTGATACCTTCTCCCAATTAGACATTAAGCCATTGACAACTACTCATTGAGCATGATGATTTGACTGGTTGTCTACTTTACAGTAGATAAAATTTAGCCTGCATTTCCTTAGCTTGTTAATGACAATATTGTGGTAAACTGTTTCAACAGCCTTGCTAAATCAAGGTATATCAGATCCACTGCTTTCCTTGCATCCACAAAGCCTGTGACCTTATAGTAGAAGGAAATCAGTTTGGTCAGTCATGACTGGCTCTTGGTAAATCCATGCTGGCTGTTCCTGATTCTCCTCTTGATTTTTCCCAGTAGATTCCTTAAAGACTTGCTCCAAGATCTTTCCATATATTGAGGTATATGACTCCCCGGATCCTCCTTTTTCCCTTTCTTAAAGATGAGTACTATATTCTTCCTTTCCAAGTCATCCAGGACGTCACACAACCTCCATGAGCTCTCAAAGACACTAGATAATGGCTCTGAAATTACCGCACCCAATTTATTTAGTATCTTAGGGTACATCCCATAAGGCCTGCCAACTTGAAAATATCTAGCTTATCTAAGTAATCTCCAATCTGTTTTGCCACTGTTCTAGGCTGTTTGACTCCTTCCCTACCTTTGCTGCCAACTATACTTATTGTCTGTTAGCTGCACCTATTTGTGAAGATTGAATTTTTAAAAGGCATTCAATGCTTCAGCCTTCTCTTTATTGTCCATTTTGGTGTTCGGTACTGGTCTGTAGCAAGTCTGTGGCCACAGGGCAACCATGACAGCCCCTAGTGGCCATGAAGTCCCTGCATGGCTCAGGCTCAGCTGCAGCCCTTCCCTTGGATGATACCCACCATGCCTTGATCTTAATAAAGACTATAAAAGGGAGGTTGCCTATACATGAGCCTGAGCCTGTCAATGTCTACTGTGCTCCCCCTGAGTCCCCTCAGTAGCAGTCCTATGCCCCAAACCAGCAGGCTGCCTCAGCCTACTTGTGCCCCTGCCAGGCACCAATCACCATAGGGGCTCCTAGTATGGCTCCTTAACATCCCCTACCCCATGCCCCAGGTCTCATGGGTGTTACCATAACAATGTTTGACCCTTTTGGGAGCTGAACCCCTGGTCCCTGTCTACTGGGCCCCTGGCCCATCTGGCCATACCCCTCTTAAGCACTGGGTCCCTGGCACCTGTCTGGCCCTGTGGCCTTACACTCTGCTCACTCCAGGATCAACAGCTGTTCAGGCCCTGAACTGGTCCATGGCAGAGCTCAAAGCTATCACATGCCCAAGGGGCACTAATGGGACCTCCTACCGCTTATAGTCCCAACCCAAACCATGGGTCAAACTGTAATGTAAACACTAAGCCCCTAGGCTATAACATAAACATAAAGGGATAACAGCCCTCTGCCTCTTTGAGAGCGTAAACCTTCACTCTGTAATACAGCCTACCTCCCAGCCTGGGCTCCTTGTGAGCTCCCCAAGCCTCATTGTTTCTGCAGGCAGCCAAGTGGTCTAGCATCCTCATGTGGCTTTCCTGGGAAGTTCTTTCTCCTGCAGCAGCCAGAGAGAGACTCCCTGATCAGCTCAGGCTGTGTGTTTATATAGCACCAGCCTGAGCCCTCTTCCAGTCATGTGAGCCTCCCATTAGTTCCCTGCTCTACCTGCAAGCAGCCTCACAGGCTGCTAGCTCCATGAAAGAAGCAGGGACACCCCAGTGCCATGCTACATGGTCTGAACAATTAATGATCTAAACTGGCCTTGGGGAAACTTCTAAAAGCAATGAGTTGCTTTTCCAGGACTTCTTTGCAAGTTGTCTATGATATGCCTAGTCTCCATATGGCATGGGACTTAATTTACTTCATGCTGTTAGCAGCTCACCCCAACTGGAGATGACAAGTGTAGGTGCAGCCTCCCTAGTGGAACAACATGGTAGATACAGGTGCCCTGAACTCTCCATCTGGTCCTAGGCACATGCTTGTTCCCTGCCACTGGTGTGACGAGCCAAAGCAATATGACCTCTTACCCCTTCCCTTATAAGCCCCTGATCTGGAAAGAGAAGTGTCTGGACAACAAGGTGCAACCTTGTATCTAGGCTGCTGTACCCTTGGATTGTGTTGCTATTGACTCTGACAGATTCTTTGGATATTGGACCCAGCTAGTCTCCTGACCCTCTGGATATCTGAGCTTACTCTGGCCTGACCTTCTGGATACTGAACCGGATAGCCCTCTGACTTTACATTCTGCCTGATCCTCTGGATGTCCAGCTTGTTTTCCTGGACACAAGTCCTAGCTTCTCCTGACCCCGAGGTGACCTCCAATATCTGGCTGCCCATTCCCTGGGGGACTTAGAGAGGCACCTCTGCCCATAGCAGGGGATATTTCCAAGGTATTTATTTTTTCTGCCACTCACCTGTGCTGCTCATCATATTCCTCTTCTGTATAATCCTATTTATAGTCCATTTTCTTCCCCCCCTTAATTTCCTTCCTCTATCTCTTTCCCCTGGTTATCCTTAGCCCTGCACAATTCCTATTGACTCTACCAGTTTCTCTTGTCCTGCTCCCCCTCTCATTGCAAGCACAGATCTAAGTCTCATATTTGTCATGTCCTCATCACCTCTGCTCCAAATTTAGACCTACCAGAATTCTTATTTATTTCCTTTACCTATCCCTGCTATTATCTGTATCCCTCTCATGCCACCACCCATCATTTCATACTTTCGTATCACTTCCATTTTTGTCTCTAGAACACCATTTACGTCTGTAACAGTTTCACAATTATCCAAAGCCACTACCAGCTTCTGAATCCCACAAAGACCTGGATCCTTTTATTTAATGCTGCATCTACTTCTTCCATCTTTTATGGAGGCCTCCCCTTTTCCCACAGACCTTAGTATAAATCAGACCATGATTGTTCTGAGAATTTGAATAAAATTCCATTTTTGCTTTTTCTAGCACCTCAGTCTTCTCCCTCCTGCTCCTTCTTCTCTGTTAAAAGAACACTGTATCTGACTCTTCTTTTCTGTCTCTCTTCACAATGTTGTTGTTTAATCATCCATTCATCTCTTTCCAGATTTTTTCTGATTTGAATTTTTTTTGTTTAATTTCCTTACACTCT
>NW_005842048.1:1966105-1967416 GCF_000455745.1 Alligator sinensis
ATTTAGCCTTCAATTTCCTTACTGAAGACCTTTTCAACTGCTTACATTCAGTTCCATCTTAGAACCACTCAAACTTGGTATAATGCACTCTGGCATTGGTTGCAACCTGGATGTACTTTTGAGACACTTTCTCAGGGTGTTTCCACAACTTTGGGATGCACTTTTGCCTCAAACCCTTCTCTGTTGCCCACTACATGTCCACTGAAAACCAGAGGAGTTGTGCCAGAGGTCAACCCTACCTGTCTTGCTCAGGCCTTTCTACCACTTAGCAGGGGGAATTTTGCCAGCCAGAAGGATCACTCCCATGTCCAATAATGCACTTAGAAAATTCTTTGGAACCACAAGTATCACCAACAAGTACTTTGTAAAAAAATTTAAAGAGCAAAAAAACCCCCCAAACCAAGTACCAGCATAAGAAATCAATAAGCATATGTTGAAATACAGACAAAGGTATAAGCATAAACAAACAAAAGAAAATATCAAAACAATAACCTGTTCTTACCTTGCACTGTAAATCCAGCTTTAACAGGTTACAAAATATTATTTGTAGTCTCCTGAAGTTTCCGTTGCCAGCTTGATCTACTTCATCTCTTTGGCTGAGGGACACAGCCCTCTGTTCCCAAAAAGACTGAAGACAAATCCATACACTAGACCCAGGGGTAGGCAAAATATGGCTCACAGGCCAGATCCAGTCTGCCAACAGATTTGATTCAGCCTGCAGGTGGATAGCTGCCAACTCATTGAATCTGGCCTGTGGGTGGCCAGTGGTTCTGGCTGCCACATGGTGTTGGGTGGATGGATGGGACTGCTTCCACACAGCAGAATCAGCCCTTGATGTGACGGCATCAGCTATGGACCCATGCAGGGCTTCTGTTGCAGTAGGTGGGCAGTGATTTTGGCTCTAGATGACACCACCAGGTTCAGAAGCCTGGACATGGAACCTGCCAGTGGGATCTACAGCTGATGCTGCTGTCCTCACAGCATAGTGGAACCTCCTGCCTAGAGCCCCATTTCAGAACATGCCAGTGGTGTCAGCTGTTGACCTAGGCAGGAGCTTCTGCTGTACCAGGTGGGTGACAGTGTCAGCTGTGGACAACACTGGCAGGTTCTGCATTGGGGCTCCAGAAATTGCTGGATCCACCTACATCTGATGCTTCAATGCACCTGGTATTTCAGAAGCTTCTGCCTGGGTCTACAGCTACAGCTCTGCCTAGGTTCTAGAAAGAGGTGGATGGGGAAGGAAGAAGGTAAGTGTAGATAGGAGAGAGAAGGGAAAGAAGAGAAAGAGAAGAAAAGAGAGGAAAGGGAAAG
>NW_005842048.1:1967426-1972170 GCF_000455745.1 Alligator sinensis
GAGAGGAGGAGAGAGACACAGAGAGGAAAGAGATGAGAAAAAGAAAGAGGAGACAGAGAGGGGTGTGGCCATTGAAAGGTTTCCAAAACCCAGTAGGTGGCTCTCCAGATGAAATAATTGCCCACCCCTGTTCTAGAGGAAGGCTTAAATACAAATGCTTCTCTAGCAATTCACTTATATCCCCTTGTCAATTCTAGGGGGTTCACACTCTGCCATACTATACCCCACAAAGGTGCATGCTTAGCAACTACAAAACTTTCCTGAATTTATCAAGAAAAGGAGGATATTTGCATCCTTTCAGGCCTGGATATTTCCTAACCTAATATGATGTCTATCTCTCTAGTATTTGACTAGCTAGGTGTCAAACATCTTTTAAAATGTAAATTCAAGGGAGCCAGGAAACAAGTCAAATGCTAATTTTCAGCAATTACCTCTTCTAAGTGTGAATAGGTTAAGACCACTTAAGTTAATAACTACCTTACTAAAACAGCCGTGGCAATTATATAAAGATATATTAAAGTTACATTTATATCAAAATAGCAAAATCGATACAGACATAAGAACAGTATGGCTGAACACATTTTGAATGTTACCTATACATAAAGATGACGTTTGCCAATTAGTAACATAAACTCAATATATCATGCAAGACACTCCACAAAGCCTCAGTTTGTGATACTTGGCTCCCAGCCTTTTGCTTCACTGAATCTTCTCTTCAAAGATTTCCCTCAGCAAAAACTCACACAAGCACCCTGTCTGCATCTTCCTCCATCTGTCAGTCTACTTCAACAAAATTGTCCATACTCTTCTTGAAAGCTCATTCTTGTGGTCTCCATTACCGTCTTTTCTTCATTCTTAATTAGATTGATTAGATTTAATTCTAATAATTAATTTAGTGAATTCTAAAAAGAAGTTTGGTATTTAGAGGACTCTCCTTATCTTCCAACTCTCCACAGGACTGTATTCTTTCTCTGCTTTATTTCCATATAATCTTGCCTGTAAACACAATTTTCACTAGCTGCATGCTATTGTAACTATTGTCTTGCTACTTCATACCTATTTCCTGTCCAAAATAGATTCTGAACCTGTTTGTATGACATCTCAGAGAGTTCTAGCTATCAGGTAACTTTCCCCAAAAAAACACAATGCACTATATTCTTTCCTGATCACAGAGAAAATACCACCTTCTTGCTTGTCATTCAGGCCTGTAAGTAGTCCCTATCTTTGACTTAAACCTCTTTCTCTGAGTCTTCCTATCTTGGGAATGTCAAAAGCTTGCTAATTTTGTTTGCATAATAAATAATAAAAAAGGTCTTTCTTATCTATTTCTAGAGCTAGAACTCTTATCATGTCACCTTTTGATAATTATGATATCCCTTTCTCTCTCCTTGACAAATGGACCAATCATATCTATTCAGAATGCAGCAACAAAGATCATTTTCATTCCCATCACTTTGAACTCATCCTTCTTTGGCATCTATCCACATCCTCTCTCTTCATATCAAACATAAGCTTCTTGTATTCACTTTCAAGGCCATTTACAACATGGCTTCCCCCTTTTCTCTCCTCTTGTGTTAATTGAAAAGTGATCTCCTGCCTTCAGCTGGTCTATGAGGCAAATCAAACCACTTGTTATATTTGCAAACAAATTCCTTGTGTACTTTATTCCATTCTTATTGTTTCACACGTTTCCTTTAAATATTCAAAAAACAATCTCATTTGCCACTGTCTAAATCCTTCCTTAAAACTCTCTTCTGCCATGAGGCCTACAATACCTTGTTAATAATTTCATAGATTCATAGATTGTAGAGTCGGAAGGGACCACAATGGATCATCATGTCCGACCCCCTGCCCCTGGCAGGAAAGAGGACCGAGGTCAGATGAACCCAGCCAGGTGACTATCTAGCCTCCTCTTGAAGACCTCCAAGCTAGGTGATAGCACCACCTCTCTTGGAAGCCCATTCCAGATCCTGGCCACCCTTACTGTGAAAAATGTCTTCCTAATATCTAACCTAAATCCACTCTGAATTAGTTTACACCCATTATTCCTAGTCACTCCCTGGTTCACCTTAGAAAACAGCGCTTCCCCTATTCCCCGTTGACCTCCCCTAATAAATTTATAGGCGGCCACAAGGTCTCCCCTCAGCCGTCTCTTGTGAAGGCTGAAGAGATTCTGCTTTCTCAACCTCCCCCCTTGGGTCTATCATGAAGGCCACTAAACATGTGAGTGGCCCTCTTCTGGACCCTCTCGAGATTCCCCGCATCCCTCCTGAAGTGTGGCGCCCAAAACTGGACATAGTACTCCAACTGCAGCCTGACCAGTGCTGCATAGAGGGGGAGCATCACCTCCTTTGTTCTATTAGTCATGCACCTGATAATGCACGACAAGGTGCGATTGGCCTTGTTGATGGCCTCGTTACACTGCCGGCTCACATTCATCTTGGAGTCAATTGTGACACCAAGATCCCTCTCTGCCTCCGAGCTGCTGAGAAGGACACTCCCCAATCTATAGGTGTGCCGGGGGTTCCTCCTTCCCAGGTGGAGTACCTACATTTATCTTTATTAAATTGCATCCTATTTCTCTCTGCCCATTGATCCAACCTGTCCAGGTTGACCTGAATCTGCTCCCTGCCCTCCGGTGTACTAACTTTGCCCCATAACTTGGTATCATCAGCGAACTTGGAGAGGGTGCTCTCCACGCTCTCATCCAAATCTCTGATGAAGATATTAAATAATATCAGTCTGAGGACTGAACCCTGCGGGACCCCACTGCCCACCTCCCTCCACGCCAAGAAGGAACCATCCACCACCACTCTCTGGGTGCGGTCCCTAAGCCAGTTGGCCACCCACCTGACCATGTAGGCATCCACTCCACAGTCTGCTAGTTTCCCAATGAGGATAGGGTGCAAAACTGTGTCGAAGGCCTTGCTAAAGTCCAGGAAGATGACATCAGTCTCAGCTCCTGCGTCCAGGTAGTGTGTGACCTGATCATAGAAGGCTACCAGGTTTGTCAGGCAGGATCTACCTGTGACAAACGGGTGCTGGTTTCCCCTCAGCATTGTTTCCCCTGCTGGGCCTGCACAAATGTGTTGTTTGATTATTTTTTCTAGCATTTTCCCAGGAATAAAGGTAAGACTGACTGGACTAAAGTTATCCGGCTTATCCCTTCTCCCTTTCTTGAAAATGGGCAACACATTGGCCCTTCTCCAGTCCTTGGAGACCTGGCTGGAGCACCATGAGTGATCGAACAGCTGTGCCAGTGGCTCAGCTATTACACTGGCCAATTCTTTCAGCAACCATGGATGGAGGTCATCCGGGCCTGCTGACTTGTACCCATCCAGCTCTTCCAGGAGCTTGTTAACTATTTTAGAACTAACCGTAGGCGGACTGGTGCCCTGTGGACATCCGTCAATGATTGAGGTGGGGGAATTGGCTTGGTCGGTACATAGAAATACTGAAGCAAAGAACTCATTGAAGAGCTCTGCTTTTTTCCCCGTGTCAACCACCAACTGTCCTGATTTGTCCTACAGGGGCCCTATGTTGCTCTGAGCTTTCCTTTTGCCTTTAGGTGCCAAAGGCTTAGATATTATCTCATTGTATCCATTTTCTCCCCCATCTATTTTTTTTTTCTTAATTCAACCATTATCTCTTGTCTTATACTTATAGTATAAATTCTTTTGATCAAGAATCACCTTTCATTATGTGCCTCTACAGCCCCCAGCACAGTAGTGTCCTGGTCCATGGTGGGGGTTCTATAGTATAGTAATGCAAATAAATTGACGCGGATGATGGTTTAGCATGATATCCATAGTGAACTACTCTATAATGCCTCAATATATAGTATAACCTTGGCATGCCAGGTGCTGCTACTATACAAGTTCCTGTTTTAACAGGAAAGCAAATGTTGTGTCTACAGGAAATGCAATGCATAGTTGTTAGCTTTTTATGCAATCTTGTAGAGTATAGTGAGTATCAAGAAAGCTTACTATCTCCCTATGTATATGCCTTCAGTCCATTTTTGAGATAGCATGTCTTGGACTGAAATTCCTAAAAGAAAGCCATAGGAACATGTTCTTTGACCACCTCCAACTGAAGACTGCTGAAAACTGTTTAAACAAAACACAAGACTCATAGATTTCATAGACATTAGGGCTGGAAGGGACCTCGGAAGATCATCGAGTCCAGCCCCCTGCCCAAAGGGCAGGAAGTCAGACGGGTTCATAGGATCCCAGCAAGATGAGCATCCAGTTTGCTCTTGAAGGTGTTCAATGTGGGCGCTTGAACCACCTCCGGTGGCAGGCTGTTCCAGACCTTGGGGGCTCGGACAGTAAAGAAATTCTGCCTCATGTCCAGCCTGAAATGGTCTTGTAGTAGTTTATGACCATTCGACCTAGTCGTCATCCCTTGGGGCACTCTGGTGAACAAATGTTCCCCCAGATACTGGTGGTCACCCCTAATAAACTTATAGGTGGCCATCAGATCACCCCTGAGCCTGCGCTTTTCCAGGCTAAAGAGCCCCATGGCTCTCAACCTGTCATCGTAGGGTCTGCTTCCCTGACCTCTGATCATGCGCATGGCTCTTCTCTGGACTCTCTCAAGCTTCTCCACATCCTTTTTGAATTGTGGAGCCCAAAACTGGACGCAGTACTCCAGCTGCGGCCTCACTAAGGCCGAGTACAAGGGGAGAATGACGTCCCGGGATTTGCTTGAGAAGCATCTATGGATGCAAGCCAGCATTTTGGTC
>NW_005842048.1:1973900-1989040 GCF_000455745.1 Alligator sinensis
GCCTCAGCCAGTTCCTGGGCAAACTCCTGGTCAAGCTCAGGACTTTGGGTGGGAGGTCTGTAATAGACTCCCACCATTGTGTCCCCTGTGCCATGTTCCCCACGGATTGTAACCCAGAGGGTCTCCAGCCATCCACCCTGGTCGCCAATATCGGCTTGCAGGGACATGTAGCTTTCCTTAACATAGAGAGCTACACCCCCGCCCCTTTTCTCTACATGATCCCTCCTGTACAGGTTATAGCCATCTATACCCGTGGTCCAGTCATGGGTGGAGTCCCACCAGGTCTCCGTTATCCCTATGACATCATAATTATTTGCATTGAGCAGGAGGATGAGTTCCTCCTGCTTATTCCCCAAGCTCCTGGCATTTGTGTACAACACATATGTAAACATGTTATATTTAGACTCCTCCATTCATTTCTACTTCCCTTGGAAGTCCATCTGAGCAGCTCTGGGCCTCTTTTGCCTTTTAGTAGTCAGATGACAGTATAAACATGAAACTTTATTTTCTGTTTACATCAACAATGGCAGCACACCCTATGCTTCACTTAATATACTTAATTTTTTATTATTTTTCATTGAAATAACCTATGACTTCCTGTGTCTGTAACAGTATCACAGGCATTCTTGTTGCATTTTTTCTCTCTAGATACAAAGGCTGCCTTATTAGAATACAGAGATAAGGATTATTACCAAAACATAAAAGCCTTCTGTTTATCCTATCATTTATAGTGATAAAGACATAAAAAGCAATGTAAGAATCTTAAACTTTGTATTATTCTTCTAAATGGTAGAAAAAATCAATTTTGGAACTGAGGCGGGCATTAATGTACAGATCAAGATTGCATGGCTTAACTTTTAAAAGGAAATATACAGAATGAATTATCAATGGGTTGCTTTTATAGAACAAACTTAGCAAATGTGACATGAAATGTAACTGAAAATTCCCATAGTTGCAAAATAAATTTTTAGACTTAACAAATCATTGTTACTGACTTTGAGGGGACATATTGAAGATAACAAGATGTCTAGAAACTAAGAAGGCCATGACTGCATAATATAAAGAAATTAAGACAGATCTTGTCTTTTTTTAGATTAACATAATTAATATTTATTTCAAATAAAAAGACCCAGGTTTCATGAATAGGTGCTCAGCATTATGAAATATTCTTTATTGCTTAAGTTTATTATAGAAGTTTATGAAGGTAGGGAAAAATAATCATGATAAAGCAAACAAGCAAGAAATATTCATGAGTTTATAAAATGGAAATGTCTGTATAAAAAACCATTCTGATAAGCAAGAAAGAAAAGAACTGGGTAGAAGACAAACAAAAGTACAGTTGGTTTAGAAAGAGAAATTAATGACTGAATTAATTGTTTTTCTGATTATTGCCATGGACACAGCTCCGCAGCTCCCAGTCTGAGCCCACGTGCTAGTTTCACCTCTGACCCATCATAAACACAATAAATTCCACTGAGCTACAATGAATGGTAATGGTTTTTGATGCTAATTAGTGGTAGATGCTGAAATGTACTCTAATCTAACATTCTGCAGTTGTTCATTATAATTTATTAGATTATTGATAGTATGGTCATTTCTCCTGATTTATAACAAGAGACTTAATTAGTGAGAAAATATCCCAACAAAACTTCTCACATTTTAGCATTTTAGTACAATTTAGTGCATTGCTCTGTCTTGTTGGTTATTCAGTATTTTTACATGAGCATATATGTTTCATGCCCCATTAGTCTCATGAAAATTACTGTACACTCCATCCAACACTCATCAACTCATGGGTCCTTTGCCTTGTTCCATTGTTTTTTACCCACAGAAACCTAATACATCCAATAACTCTGTCTATGCCCATTGAATGAGAGAAAAACAAACAAACAAAGAAACAAACTCTGGCAGCAGTGCCCTGTCTCCCCTCCAAGAGAGTGCCATCAGAGCTAAAATTATGCTCCCTCTTGTTTGCTCTCCTGGTCCCATCAAATTTGTACTTTCGTGCCTGGTGGGTCAACTCCAATTGGAGGCAGGTACTCTGCTTAGCCCTTGAATGAACAAGCATGTTAAAATGATCTACAAAAAATGAAAAATGGATTGGTTGAGGAAGAGAGAGATATTTCCAAGTTCAGAAAGGTCAGAAGCAAATAAAAAAATCAGCACTTAATTAAGTTGGACCTTGGAAATAAAACTAAAAGAAATCACAAAAAGCAGAAGAGAACCAGTGACAAGAAGTGGGGCAGCTGTAGTATGGAGATCAAGGATAATGTCTTCCATAAGGGTGTAAATAAAAATAATTACAAAATCCCATATAAGAATAAGGATACATTAATGGAAATTATTGTATCTCAAGTAGAAACAAAGCTCAAACTGTTTATTCTGAACTGGGGAGGATCCAGAGTAGTACTGAAAACAACTATTATTAGTATCGTATATGAAATGACCCAGTAGTCTACAAAAGTTTTCCACACATCACAGTTTCTATTAACACAATGTCTAATCAGATTTGGCAACAAATTTAAGGTCAAAAGAGTTTACCAGGTGACAAGTGAGCCATATAGGTGGAGGCCTAATCAGAAGTAGCTGATGCTGCACTTATAGCTATACTACCAGGTCCTTGGTGAATAGGGTTTTCGGTGGGCACTTGCAAAAGATTTCATTGTATATCCATTATTTTTAAAAAGTAAACAAGCTAGAAATGATCATTTTCTCTTGTCATTCTGTTTTTACTTATCTCTTTCTGTATTAGCTAATAATAAAACCAGTATTAACACATCTGGATAAGAGACATTAAACCTGGAGGAAAAATGATAAGTATTTAAATGAAGCAGACATAAAATATTGCATATAAAAATGTTGAGAATCAGAATGACAATACTTAATGAGATGAGACAAGCAGAAATTCATAAACAGAGGGTAATTTGAATTGGAGTGGCACAGCAAGAAATATGAGGGAAACTGAATTTTTAACCTAAGTTGTTTTTAAAGAAAGGAAATTGTCAAGAAACCTAACAGAATTTTCATTTACTGTATACTGTAATGTCATCAAGGCACCAAGATAAAATCTGCTGCAAGAATAAGATGTGAAAGAAATTCTGTACAGCATCAAGCTGAGATAGGTGGAACTCTTCATATGAGACACCAATCTATAGAGATTGATAAAAAGCATCTTCTGCTTGTTTTGTTCATTAAGCTAATATTCTACAAATTTAAAAAATCACTTTATGTAATGGCTGTTTGTTTTTCCTTTGAAATATTCATGTATATTTATGAAAATTTATTTCCAAAATAATAGTAAATTATTGTAGTAAGGTATAAGTCAAGATGCAAAATCTGACCCTATGTTGCTGATGGAAACAGATTCTCCCCATAAAGTGTCTCCTCTGCCGTGTGTTTAATTCTCAACTTATATTGCTTCTTTCCCATTGATCAACAAAATGGCCTTGTTACTCTTTTAGCTTCTGTGTCTATGAGGTAGTATTCACCTGAACTTCTTTGGCTTGTAAACCCAGCTGGTCTCTTATCCACATAACAGACAAAGCTAGAGCTGCTTAGCTTTTAGGAACAGATGAGAACGGGTGCATTCTCCTCACTATAACTGCCTTCTGGTCCTAAATATTCTTTCCCCGTAGATATTAGGGCTGGAAGGGACCTTGGAAGATCATTAAGTCTAGCGCCCTGCCCCAGGGGCAGGAAGTCAGCTGAGGTCAAAGGATCCCAGCAAGGTAAACATTCAAGTGTCTCTTAAATGAGTCCAGAGGAGGTGCTTTCACCACCTCTGGTGGCAGTCTGTTCCAGGCCTTGGGGACTCAGACAGTAAAGAAGTTTTTCCTTATGTTCAGCCTGAAATGATCTTGGAGGAGTTTGTGACCGTTTGACCTTGCCATCCCTTGGGGTGCTCTGTTGTACAGGCATTCCCCCAGGTACTGAGGTACACCCCTTATATACTTATAGCTGGCCAGCAGGTCCCCCCTGAGCCTGCGCTTTTCTAGACTGAAGAGTCCCATGGCTCTCAGCCTTTCATCATAAGGCCTGTTCTCTTGCTCTCTGATCATGTGTGTGGCTCTTCTCTGGACTCTCTCAAGCTTCTCCACATCCTTTTTAAATTGTGGAACTCAGAATTTGTTGCAGTACTCCAGCTGCGGCCTCACCAAGGCTGAGTACAGCAGAAGGATGACATCCTAGGATTTTCTTGAGAAGCATCTATGGAAGCAAGTCTGCTTCTGATATCATTGTCCTCAGAAGTCTTAGGGAGAGCAGGAACAGTAGCTGTGAGTGAGCATCCATTGCCTGCAGGAGCTGGCAGCTTTGCAGGCTCCACTGGGGCTGCAAGAGGTTCATACCTGTTGTAAAGCTCTAGAGGGGAGGGGATCCTGGTGCAGTAGGTCTTGGGGATGCTGACCACCTTAGTGCAATGCTGTGTATGGACAGCATGGGAGATCTTTGAGTCCTCCCTTATCCTGGAAGCTGACCTTGGTCTACCCTCAGCCTCCAGGGGGTGAAGGACCTGGCAGTAGGAGTCTACCTCCTGCTCACCATCCCTGATGGCATCCAGGCATGCAGAGCTCTGGACTGCAGCCTGGAGCTCTTCTATTTGGTGCCCCAGAGACTCCAAAGTGGAGGAAACCTTGCAAGGAGAGGTGGCTGTGCTCCCGGTCCCATGTTCCTAGAAATGTGCCAGGCAGCCCCCACAGCTAAGAGCCAGAGGCTCCAACTGTATGGAACCTGGAACCATGGGTTCTGTCTGGGTGGATACCTCTGAAGTACCAAAGGAGGCCTCTGACTCCAAGGAGACCCTCGGGGTGTGGCGTGTGGCCAGTCACATTGTGCCACTGGTAGTCCAGCTATTGATGTGACCTGTGGCTCAGGCCCTCCAGCTTACCCTCCAGTGTGAACTCTGGTGCTAACTCGTGTGCCGAGCCCAGAAGCACGCCTGTTTGCACGTCCTGTTTGCAAGACTCCGGTTGCATGGCTTCCTGGGGGCTGGGGCTCCCTGGGCTAAACAGGGACACGATGGGCTTTTGCCTGTGCATCTCACGCTGGAGCTGGGGACAAACTGTGACTTTGCCATTGGTGGGCCCCTTTTAAACTGTATAAAAGTAAGTGCAACAGTGTAATTCCATGAATTGAGATACAATAGCATTAATCCTAATTTACATGAGTTCAAATGAAAGGCAACTTGGACATTTGTGCTATAGTTTGTTGGCACCAGATTTATGACCCAGATACTTTGTTCTGGGCAGACACAAAACCTCAGGCTGGCCATGACTTCTTCCATTCAATAATAGGAACATTTTGTAGATACAGAGTGACTGTAGATAAGAGTAATGCAGGCAAGGAAAACAAAATACCTCCTTCCACTGATTCGACACCTACCAGTTCCAGGGTTCACATAGGGAACCTACATCTGGCCAGTATGCGAGCTTTACCTTGTGGTTCATTCTGGAATGTCAGATGTCAGCAGCCTTGGAAGTGATGGTAGAGGCCAACCCCCACTTAATGGAGTGGATGAGACAGGCCGGTGGTGTGCCCTCTGCTCATGGTAATGTCTGGTTCCCCCCTCAGGGATCTTTTGCTGCTCTGAAATCCTTCTTTTTGTCTTTTTTCTCTCCTCATAACTCTTCATTTCTGGGTACCATTGATTTATTTCCCTGTGATCATCATACTGCCCATGTTCTATCCTGTCAGGATATCCCTTTGTTTCCATAAACCCATCACATGTATACATCTTAATTTGGTCATTTACTGTTGTCTTAATTTGGGCATGCTTGGCCTACTAATTTGGTCCATCTACCAAAACTAGAAATCGCAGGGGCTCTGCAGCTGGGCACTGTGACCTGGATCCAACATGGCAAGGCTATCTTTTATGGATTTTCAGGGAACACTGGACAAATTTCCCAGCCTGTTTACCCATTGGCCTCAGACACAGGGTCTGCCTTGAAGTCTGAAACTTTGTAGCAAGCATGCTTTTGGCTGTTCCCCTGGACCATTGTTCTAATGCAATATCTACTTCACCTACAAGCCAGTTCCTAAAAGCAAATCTCTAAATTTCATTTTTCTCACCATCAATCTGAAAAATGGGGTTAAAAACTATTCTTTGCACTTCAGCCTGGTCCAAAGCCCACTGAAGTCAACTGAACTATTTAAATTCACTTCACTGGTCTTCAGGCCCTTATTGCAAATATATAAAAGTTCTTTGTAAAGGTAGTTAAGCCTAACTATCACTGTTCTGAAAATGAAAGAGCTAATTAGAGATTTGAAAACACTTATGTGAAAGGCATTCTAGTTACATGGATAAACTATCAATTTTTCACCCTCGGATCATATTCTCATTTCTCCCATTACTTGTCTTTTGCCGATATTGTTCTTTGGTAGCTGCCTGTGTTAACAGATGTATGAAAATCTCCCTTTGCTGAACAAAGAAGGGGTAGCGATTTTACCATGTCCAAACAAACCTTCATTTTTGTAAAGGAATCTCAGGACAATTTAGACGTCAACTCCAAAAGTAGCTTCCATTAGAAGACAACTATGAAAATATTTTCTACCGGTGTCTCTCTTTCCCCCTTTGGCTCTACTGAAAAAGATTCTAGCTTTCAGGTAATGGACTTTTAAAAACTTTTGATTATTACTGATATTTGGTGAATGCATTTAGTGAATCAATGTCAGTGCTTTTCTGTGTTGTAAATATGGTATAATTTTATTTAGTAGTAGTAGAAAAACACAATGATACTGAATGCAACAAACATTTCAAAAGAGGCCCTATTTTAAATATTTTAATCTACCAAAATATTCAATGTAATCAAAATGTTCAACAAGTATTCCATTTGTCATAAAACAATCCTGTTAATCTGAAAGCAGGAGTATTTCCCAGAACACCATGGGCATGTTTACATGAGACAATGACAGCGATGCTGCTGCTACTCCAAAGTAGGGTTGACCCATGCACTGCAGGGACTGTGCAGTACTAGCACAGTCAAGGGGCAAGTGTAGACAAGCTCCATGTGTACTTAAGGTCCAAGTTCACACAAGTCTGTCAGGTATTAAAGTCCCTATTACAGTCCTGTGCTTCCATTATGGGGTAGTTCCAGCCTGTGAGTAAGGTACTGAGGGTAAATAGCAGATTTCAGCTTCTCACTGGCTATGATGCTTGTTGAATATATATACAAATTCCCAAACAGAAGAGTAGGGCCTTCCCTAAATGTGCACAAATCAGTATATCAACTCCAACCTTTTTTGTGGAGGTGGTATAATATGATATTCAAATTATAATCCTACTTCAGCTAGTCCTTTTTAAAGAAACCCCCCCCAAAAAAGCTTTCTTCCCTCCCCCTCCCCCTAAACTGCCAACTCCCCTTACAGCTACCATAAAAAGTTGTGCTATTAAAGCTATTTAGGATACTCTGCAAGGTTATTCCTAAGTACCCAAAAAGAACAAAAGAGTCTGTCTTCGGTAAACACATGAACTACAAACAAATGTAAATGTTCATGTGTAGTCTCTAAACACAACGGCAAATTTTCCTATTCTGCCCCCCTATTCTAGTGGTTATAGAATCACAATTTTTATAGTAGACATTTAGACCAAAAACAAATAATTTCCAGAGTAGGTAGAGCCTGTCAAACCTCCCAAAAATATTCTTTTCTTGTTTTCTCTCTCAATAGTATGGTTTCTATCTGCCTAATTTTGAAAGTACAAATATATTTCAGTGTTTAACTGTGGATTGTATTACAGGGATTTGAGGGTTTTATTTGTCTGAAGATCTTTTAAATGGATAACAAAATGCTACATTAAATACTTGTTTCTTCTTCATTGAACAGCAGTATTGTATACAGACTGAACAGTTTGTGTAATGTAAATTTATGCTGAACATAGCAGAAGGTGAAGACCCTCTAAAATCAGACTTTTATACAGAAAATAATGTGGTTGGTCTGAGTTGCAGTAATGAGGCTTCACTGTACTGGACAGTAGGTGTATTTGCTTTGTAGATTGGCAAGGCTGTTGTTCATTTTCTTTCTCACAAGCTTTTATGTTTGAGTCCCACCTATGTAATGACTGTTAGGGCTGTACTCTAGAGACATGGACAGATAATGTAGATCTTGGGAATGAGACGTGGATTCTAATCACTATGACTAATACTGATTGAGCATGTGCAAGTTAATGATCCCCTCTTAGTACATATCACATCTGGATATTAATTTGGACTGGGTAAAAGTTTGTGTTTTGACATAAAAAATACCAAGTCTTATGGCACTAAAGGAACTGTTCTATGTTAAAAGTTGAATTTAGCCTGTTTATTTAACTCCCCCTCACTTTTCTGTTTTTGCTACCCATGCCAAATTTTCCCCAGAAATAAATTATTCCCTCTGCAATATTATGTGCTGCATATCTTCCCAAGATCAAACTCTTCTATGATGTCTTGAAAAATCAGGAAAGCAGTTTTACAATCACGGTGATTTTTAAAATGTCTTTGTTGTTTTCTTTTGAACTTCTTAATAAATTTAACTCAGATTATTCCCAAAATATCTTTGCCTGAAAACCTCAGTTTTATTTTGTTAGTCTTCCTAAAGAGAGTAATTGCATTTTTAGGGAGATGTGTGAAGTTAATGGGGGTATCACAAAGATAGATTGTTTAAAGAGTTTCTAATTAGCTGTGCTTAATCTACACTAGCGTAAACAGGCAAGAGATTAACTAGGGTCTGATTAAAGTGGGACTATAAAAAGAAAACAATCCCTCTGAGTTCAGAAATCAATTGAGGATGAGGCTCAGGGAGTGATTGGGTTTGGGAGTAGGGGATTCTGAGGAATTTCTTGAATGATAATATGGAGCCATGCTCTCTGGCCTCAAAAAAGGAAGTATAGGTGTGTAGAAAATCAGGATGTGGGTATGATGTATGATTGGGCCATGAGACTTTTCTCGGGGTATGGAGGTAGACAGGGGTATAGAGCCAGGAGGAATCTTACAAAAGGAATTAGAGACATGGAAAGAAATACGTTCACTGGCAAACTTGTATTGTATTATGGTAGCACCTGGAAAACAGGGCCCCCTTCTATGGCATCCTCTATACGTGCAGGTAAAGGCACAGTTGGATCTAATGCACAATCCACACAATCGAGTGTGTGGATTCTTGGTCCTGGATGCATTTGTGGCATGGCCAGGAGAGTCAAAGCAGTTGCAAACCCTAGGCACTGCCTGGAGTCCCCACATCCCTGCAGCTGGGAGACCATACTGGCTAAGATTTCCCAGCCCCAGGGGTGCACTGTGCTCCACAGTGCCTGGGAGATCACAGCAGCTGTAGTCACTCAGCCATAGGACTGCCTACACATGCAAATTAAAGCTGGATAGGAACCAGCTATAAAGTTATTATACATTTTTGAGCAATAGCTTTATAGCTGGTTGTACCTTTTCAAGGAGTGATAGTTATTTTGCACATATAGCCAATCTAAATTTATTGTTCAAATAACAAGGTAATTGCACAATAAATATGAGTAGAGGGGGCCTGTTATACAATATGGTGCCTAGCTGAGAGAGAGAGTTTTTCCTGTATAGCTTATAGAAGATGAGTAAATGGGGCTCAGGTGGGCTTAGAAGGGAATCCCAAAGAGGGGTATTGAAGGGAGATACTGAGGACACAGGGCAGCATGGAGAATGGATGGAGAGAACGTGGAAAATATTTTATTTAAAAAAAATGTTAAACATTTTAAATACCTATGAATTGCCTCCTACAGTAGTGTTGGAGAATGCCTGAGATGTACCCTTCTTTGGTGAGGCTCGTAAGTTCTGTACAGCTAGGCTTCCTTCCTGAAGCCTTTATACTGAACTGAAATGTCTGAATTTCATCAAAAAGGAAGAGGGGAAGCGGGGATAGAAACTGTGGGAAAAATGGCTCCATTTAAAATAATGACTGAAAGGATAGCTAACCAAATATTTATTTTTTACCTTGTGAAAAAAAATGAATGAAAAAGGTTTTGTGTTCCATTTGAAATGTTTCCTTTTCATACAAAAAAAAAGTTTTCAGTTTCTGATGTGAGGGGAGCGAAGGAGGGGAAATCATGAAGATATGAAATAAAACTGAAATAGTTGGGGTTTAAAAATGAAAACTCAAGATTTCTTGGCCTTTTCTAAAAAACAGACAACCTCCACATTTTCATCAAAAAGTACTCTCTTAATTTAATTTAAGCCATTATTTTGTATTAAAAATGTTTGGATTAAAATACATTTCAGTAGGGTCCAGCTGGAAGTATGTTTCTATAAAGTACAGCAAATGTCTCAAAAATTGTCTTTTTTAAAGAAAAAAATCAGTCTTTTTTAGTCCCACTATTTACATATCAAAACATTTGAAAATGAACAGTAAATGGATTTTTTTTTAAATCTCCTCCATCTTACTATTTCCCAACTTGCCTTACACTGATTATATTAGCTTGCAATTGAGTGTTGAAAAAATAAAAATATGCAAATATAGTAACAGCAGGTTATTATCAAGTTATGATAATAACAAGAGACTATAAAATGTAATTGGATATTCTAAGAATGAATTTCCATTGCATTGTAATATAACTCCAAGTTATGCAAGTTTATTTTATACTTTATGTTTATGTTATTAACAATATTGTTAATAAAGTTGAAAGTACAAATTTACTTTGCCTACAGATAGTTGCATAACCTTAGGATATCATATAATAAACATAATTCATATCACCAAACAAATAATGCTTAAAACAGGAGTATTATTATCAGGTATTTCCAATGTCAATGAGCATGGAAGACATTTTAAACGTTGAATATACACGTTATTTGAGTAAAAAGATTAAAGCCTCTCCAATTTGCAGTGACCTCTGCATGAGCACAGAGTCTGTCCATGTGAGCTTGTTGCAGTATCAAAACTCATATTGAGAGGAAGAATCTGTAGAAGAGAGATGACAATGCTCACTTAGGTCGTGATATTATGTTCATTCTTCAGGATGAGGCTCAATCAGACATTATGATCATGGGAGGAGCTATATAAGTACCTAGAAAGAGATAAAAATAAAAATTCAAAAGGCTTGTTCACATATATATTTATACATCAATTTGAGACCTATTTAAACATAAATTTACATATTTTGCTCCTAAATATTCTGTGGTGTCAGAGTATTTAATTTAGAGCCCTTCCTTTTTTCCCAAAACACCAAAGCCTCTCAGATTCGATCCAGTCAGTGTCTTCTGACACTTGAATGAAAGACAATATGCATGTCTTAGCTGGTCTTGTTAAGAAGTCAACAATTGTCCATGCTGCTGGTGCGCCTTTCCTTACTATTAAACCTGGTATTAACAAATTATGCCTAGAGACAAACTGCATTTTCCTTTTACTGCTAGTATTGTTTGCCAAGTATTAGCTTGCATGAAATGGTATGCTACAGTGTGTGATTTGTCTGCTTTACCACTGGCTTTCTAAATATGTTTGTCTCTTAACATAGCCCTTCTTTATAAACCTCTTGTATCAGTTCTTTATCATTTGTCTCAGTTATTTCCCAGAAATTGCAGTCTGCCTCTTTTCCAACAACAACTTTTTTCCAGCATAGGTGGTGTGTGTTTTCATTTGAAATTAGCAAAACTGGTGGTGTGTCGGAATGCTATGTTATAATAAAGGATTTGTTACTGATACCAAAATAAGCCAATCAAGTTTAAAGGGCATTTCTTTTCAGAAATGTTTGTATAAGAAGGATGATTGTTTTGGACTTCGGAGACATGGGTTCAGCTCTGTACGTTGTCACAGACTCCATGTGAGGGTTCAAGTAGGTCACTCTGGGTTTTTCTATATCATGTAAATGGCAGGTCTTGGGGACAGCTAAGCATACCTTTCCAGCAGAAGTCTGTTGATGCATTCCAGAGCTAGAAGCTGGTCTACAAGACCAGTCTGGGTTTGTTCCCAGTTCTAGCTCTTAGTCCTGTTGGAGACCAAGGGCTCAAGAGCAGGCACTGGGAAGAGGCCAGAATAGCCCCAAAAGTAAACTTCTAGCTCTGGAGTGTGTTGGCAGACTTAGGTAAGCAGGAAATGCTCAGTCCTGTCATCCCTAAGTCATGCTGTAGGTACAATTTAGACAGGTCCATAGTGTTCTTGGGTCCTATTTTCCTTTCTCCTTAAAATAAATGAAGATAACAGCAGGGCTGATGAGCACAAAGAAATCCTGTTCTGTAAGGAATTCCAAAACTTGCTTCCAAAACTTTGTTCTGCAATTGAATAAAACCTGGTCACTTCAACTTTTCCCACAGAATGAGCATTTCAAAACTTTGACTAGGAAAAAAATATCGTATTTGATTTTGATTTTTCCCAATTACCATAATGAGGGAACCTGAGTTGCCTAATAATTCTGCCTCCAAGTTCTCAGCTGCTTGGCCAAGAACTATGATTGAAAATGAGGGATCCTGAGACAGTCTTCTGGCTTTACAACAGTCCATTTTCCTTGGCAAACTGGCAGGAAGCTAGATAGATTTCTGACTATATCTATATCAGAAACCTATCTAGCTTCCTGCCAGTTTGCCTAGGAAAATATATAATTTTAAGAAATATATATAATTTATAGTGAAATAGTCTTCTGGAAAATTTCCGACTGCTCCTCTTTCTCATAAGGACATTTTGAGTATAAATACAGTAAAAGGTCTCAGGCAATAGAAGAGAGTTTGCTTTCTTCTGCTTATTAAAAAATGAGAATAAAACAGAATGGAAAACATTTGTTGGTGGTCGCACCTGTATGTGAATGTTTCAGTGCTGCTTTTCAGCAAGATGATTGTAGACAGTCAGCAGAAATTTCTAGTCTAAGACATTTAAACTGTAATTAATATAAATTTTAATTTTCAAATATATTTCATTGCTTATTCATGGAGAGACAATGCTCTTCCCTTCTGAAACTGGAATATGCAGTTTTCTTTTCAGGGCACAGTAGGAACTCATACTGTGAACAGGCACTTTTATAATGAATTTTACTCTTCAGCTGGTACAATAGGTTATTTATAATTGAATGCTAATTATGTTAATTTGCTCAATATTAATATTTGAGGTAGCCATTTAAAAATGTGGCAAAGTGAATAATGATGAAAACTAAGGCTTTATAGACAGAAAGTGGTACTAGGTGTAAGAAATATATTGTAAATCTAGAAAAGAGATCTGGTTTTAAGTAATAGCACAAGTGTATGAACCTGAATTTTAGAAAGCTTATGGAGTCATCCCATGTTTTCCTACAATAACGTGCTGGGAAATTAAGAGCCTCAGTCTTTCAGAGACTGAGAATGGGCACTTTGCAGTAGTTGAGCTCTAATTGGCCCAGACCTATGGAGATGTAACAGGCCTTATGCTAACCTGAAGTTTGAGTAACTGGATTTCAAAGAGCTTGTATTGAATGGAAGTTATATACATACATTATGTACGCTTGGCTTGTTCTCACCTTACTGATTTCCAGAAATGTTTCCTTTCTTGCTTCAGTGGAAAGTGGATCAGGCCCAATAAACCACAGTTATAAAGTAAATGTAATGGTAAACCTCATCCGGGTTTCATACCACTTTGAAATCTAAGTAGTGGCTTTATAGTCTTACTAGCACTAACTCTATAAATGCTACTGATCCAAAAATGAGATAGACTGTTGACATATCCAGGAAAGGTGATAAATAAATAGTTTTTTTTCCCCTGGGAGGAAGTAGATGTGAAACAAGTAAAATTACTGTGGAATGGTCCTCAGTTAAGGAATTTACAATTGTAATAAAATAATATTTTGCTGTTCTACAATAACATAACATAAGAATCCCATAATAGATGACACAGGCTTAATGCAGAGTTTAATAATAACATCCTGATGCAGTTATAAAACTGGTAGGAATTTTAGTTATCCTAAAAGAATTTATGCTGATAATTATGCTTGTGTTGATTGTTAACAAAGAATATTTCACGCTAGAGAGGTATAGTAATAAAGAGAGGAATGACTTGTATACGCCAATTAGTGCTTTCACTTCGGTCATATAAATCCTTTACATTCTGTTTCCAGGAAGATATAAAAATGATAAGGTGGGGGTATCCACCTTCCTACATTCATGCCCAGTAATGCCATGCTTGCAGTGTTCTTGTGATCCCTTAATGTTTTACTCATCCCACATAACAACTCAAATTTTCTCCATCTGCTTGGTTCCTAATTTAAATTACAATTAAATTCAAAATTAACCACGCACACACAGTGAACTGTCTCAGTACTAGCAGCTTTACCATATTCTGTCTCCACACGGCAATTACATTTATAAATAGCTGTGCAAGGAGCAGCCGGTAAACTAAGAAAAAAATACTTCTATTGCATTCTAGGGACTTCTTTTCTTCCTTTTAGAGACGCCAGGATTTACAGAATCTCCAATTATAGAACAGAATTTGGAGAATAATTTCTTTGTTGTACACAAGATATAGGCTAGATACAGACATTCAAAAAGTCCGAGGTAGAATCTATCTAAGTTGCACAGGTTTCTGTAAACTGCATAGTTTATATCGGTAGCAAACAGAACACATATTCACCCTTTATAGGGTGGAATAGGGGGGCAAATCTTATACTGTGGGCACTTGTACACATAGATTTCATAGATTTCATAGACATTAGGACTGGAAGGGACATCGGAAGATCATCAAGTCCAGCCCCCGGCCCAAAGGGCGGGAAGTCAGCTGGGGTCATAGGATCCCAGCAAGATAAGCATCCAATTTTTTCTTGAAGGTGTTCAATGTAGGTGCTTGAACCACCTCTGATGGCAGGCTATTCCAGACCTTGGGAGCTCGGACAGTAAAGAAATTCTTCCTTATGTCCACCCTGAAATGGTTTTGCAGGAATTTATAACCATTTGACGTTGTCATCCCTTGGGGAGCTCTGGTGAATAAACGTTCCCCCCAATACTGGAGGTCACCCCTGATAAACTTATAGGTGGCCATCAGATCACCCCTGAGCCTCTGCTTTTCCAGGATAAAGAGCCCCATAGCTCTCAGCCTGTCATCGTAAGGTCTGTTTTCCTGACCTCTGATCATGCGCGTGGCTCTTCGCTGGACTCTCTCAAGCTTCTCCACATCCTTTTTGAATTGTGGAGCCCAAAACTGGATGCAGTACTCCAGCTGTGGCCTCACCAAGGCCGAGTACAAGGGTT
>NW_005842048.1:1989283-1998726 GCF_000455745.1 Alligator sinensis
GTGGATGCTTTGCCCCAAAGTTTGGTGTCATCGGCGAACTTGGCCAGTCCGCTTCTGACTCCAGTGTCCACATCATTAATGAAGATGTTGAACAATATGGGCAGAGCCTTGGGGGACCCCACTGGTGCTGACAAACATATGGGCACCATGACGATTGACTTCTGTCAATTACCACCCTCTGGGTCTGACCACAGAGCCAGTTTCCCAGCCAGCAGATCGTGGTGGACCCATAATTGGCCAGTTTTGCCAAGAGGTGATCATGAGATACCAGATTGAAGGCTTTTTTGAAGTCAAGCTATATGACATCAATCTCTTCTCCCTTGTCCAGGTTGTCACCTAGTTGTAAAAGGAAATGAGACTGGTCAAGCAAGACCTACCCACAACAAACCCATGTTGGCTATCCCTCAGGATGTTGGTGTCAGGCAGCCCATTAAGGATGGCCTCTTTAATAAACTTTTCTAAGACCTTCCCCACTATAGAAGTCAGGCTGATGGGCCTGTAGTTTGCCGGATCCACTTTCCTCCCTTTCTTGAAGATAGGCACCACATTGGCCTTCTTCCAGTCTTCAGGCACTACACCAGAGTGCCAGGAGTTCTCAAAGATCTCTGCCAGAGGCTGGGCTATGATGCTAGCCAGCTCCTTGAGTACCCTGGGATATAGATTGTCAGGGCCAGCTGAGTTGAAGTTATCCAGCCTCTCAAGGTGTTCCTTCATGAGGTCAGCATTGATGGAGGGCAGGGAATCTCCCTCACCCAGACCTCCCTGTTCTGTAGTGGGTATGGGCATCCCATGGGACAGATGAAAGACCAGCACAAAGTACCCATTTAATAGGTTGGCTTTTTCCTGGGCGTCAGTTGTCAGTTGTCCCATCCGGTTTAGCAGGGGTCGAAGCCTGCCCTTGGGATAGTGCAGAGAAGTGGCAGGAGGGTGGCTGGGTGGGTTGGTGGCTGGAGAAGGTAGCAGGGATGGTGCATGGCACACTGGAAGCCCAGGTGTACCATCCCTGCTGCCTTCTCTGGCCACCACCATTTTTCTGAAACTTTACTGAGATCCAGATCTAAAATTAAAGAATATCTTTTAGAATTATGATAACTGTTATGTGTATATGCGTGTGTATATTAGTCACTGTGCGGGCCGGGAGTGGTCCGAGGCCCCCGGGGACGCGCGGCGGGCTGTGGCCAGCAGCCCGGACATGCCGGGTCGGGGAATGCAGGCCGGCGGGCTAGAATTAGGCACGGACGCTTAGTGGTTGATTAAAGATTATTTTACTTACCCCGAAGATGGTCGCAGTGCAGGCAGGAAAACTTGCTTGGGATGCGGTTACAGACAGAAAAGAAGAGAGGGGGACAAGAGTTCCTTCCACACGAACCTCTAGCCCAATCCAGTTGAAGGCTCTAAACACGCGAGCCTGTCACGTCAACCAAAGAAAACAACTCGGAGTAAAGAGCTCTGGATACACTCACACGAAGTTTGCTAGGCTTTGTGGAACTTGCGCGCGGGGAAAAGGGGTTCGTCGAAGGATTGCGCTCGGCGACGGGGAGAGGCCAGAGGTTGATCAGACCCCTATAGACTTCTTAAGGTACACGCTGGGTTCGATGGGCTCCGCAGCGCTTAGAGATCTTCACGAGACGTGAAGTTCTCCTCCTCCAGATGGTTGTGGAGTCCTCCCTTGCGGGTTCTCCTCGGAGTTCTCCAACTTGGGCGGAAACCGCTCAAGCCTCTTATACGGCTAGCAAGCCAATCGCTAGCCGCCATGTGGGAATAATTTAGAACTGGCCAATAGTGGGACACAAATTTGCATGCGGATGGCGGGAACTCCTTTGCACCGTGCATTTCTCTTTGCAACTAAGAAATGCACCCTGCAAAGAAAGCTCCTGGTGGCGGGAAATAATTTAGCAGTGCCGAAGCACGCACAAACAAAATCATACCCTTGGGTTGTGACAGTCGCTGGGTCATTGTTTTCTATTTTCTAAACTGCAACATTTCAGCTACTATAAATTGTTGAAGCATCATGATTTCCTTGGATCCATCCCTACTTTCAGCAGCTAAAAATTTGGTCCAATATCTTTGTACATACAGATTCAGGTCAAGAGATGCGTCAGAACTGGCAAAACACTGTGAGCAAACTTTGAAAATTTTTTAGTTATTGTTCTCTTGATTGGAATTGGGAAAAGCTAAAAAACTAAAAAAAACCCTGGGGTTTATCCAAGGCAGGCTCAAATTCCATAATTTTGGCAAGCTCAGAGGACAACAATTACCTGTAAAAAATGAGTGTGTGGGATGGAATTTAATACATGGATAGAAACTTAGAGAATGTTGTCAATGCAATTAGGTAAAGGATATTTGCTGCTTCTTTTTTAACATTTCTTTAGGTAAGAAGATTTCTAATAATTTTTATTCCATTCCTAGAAAGATGCCTGTCATTCTGAAGGGTTTAACCATCTTCCTTCTCCACGTTTTTAACATACGTCTTGAGGTGCTTCTCTGTTTCCAAAACCAATTTTTTATCTCCTCTTAGATGATACTATTTTATTGTTTTAGAGATGGTGAACAATATTGTGTGCTGGTATTAAAATGCCTCTAGATACCTTCTGAAAACTCCAAGTCTAATCGGTGTTTTTGTTGTGGGTCAGAGTTAGGTGAACCTTGACAATCTAAAAGTTATATTTCTTAAATGGTTTGAAATTGTATTTCTTGCCTATAAGCAGAAGGACACTGCCAGCAGGACCCCTCTTTGCAGACAAGAATCCAGTCTCATAAATTATCACCAAACTGCATAGTAATGAGACCATTTATATGGAAATGGATGCGCTACTATTCTTTTGCTGGCTCTCAAGCAATTCATGAACTGCTTTTCACATTAGGAGAAGTGCTTCATGAATCAGATGAAAAACAAAATTGAGATACTGGTAATTTCAAACTTCCTTTGATAAATATCACTCCAAACATGAAAATGGTGAAAAAGCCAAGAGGTGTAAGGCAGAAGGAAATGTAAGTGATGATAATGTCAATGGAATCGAATGCTGCCACAGGATAATGGTCTCCTCCTCCTAAGATGATAAATATGTATGCAAAGATGAGGCATTTATCAAAGGATAAACAATGAGGCAAAGCAAAGGTGTTTATTTTCATAGGAAACACAGTTTATCCTGGGATGGTGACAATCACTTAGTTACTCTATCAATTAAAATCAGTGCTCCCAGGGTAGGTTTTAAACCAGTATTCAAGCATAACCTGTTCAACATGCCCATCTTAAATTCCTTAAAGAACCAATATATTTGAGTTTAACAATTAAACAACACACTTATTCATCTAGGCTTACATAAATATTGATCACTTATATGGAACAGAAGAGGAAAATTTGGTTTAGGCTTTCTTTTAAACTGGATACAATAAATGTCAGTAACTTCCAAGGGCAGGGAAAGTCTGTGTTTGTTCATTACCCACAATTAACAATGGCACTAATGGGTAGTGACTGACAGCAGAATTATGTTTTAGTTTAGTCATTCTGAATATTGCAATACAAAAAGTTAAGGATGAATGTTGTTGTGGTGTCCTAGGACAATGAAGCTGCAATGAATTCCATACTCACATGTTCATAAATGTCTAGGTATTAGTAATTTGCAAATAATTTTCTAATTCATAATTTGATGACATAGAAATTGTGGTAGTCATGCACATGCCAGTTTTGGAAAACTAGAGCAAACTTTAGCAATTTTCGCCATTACACATAGAATAATGACTACAACCATACAGTAATTAACATTAATCACTTACACAGTGAAAGTATACAATGATACCAGCATATTAGTGTTACCAACTGGGGTGAATTGTAAATCTCTCAGTAATTTTTTAATCCTCAGCTTTTAAGTCTTGTAAATATGTAAGACTCTTTACTGTCACTTAAAATCAAAAACCTCATTATTGTAAAAGGTAAGGATTCCAAGATATTTTCTCTTTGTATTTCATGTGAGCATTTTAAGTCACATGGATTTTTTTAGGTGTTATACCTAAAAAAATAAAAAAAAAATCATGTTTGAACACTTGAGTCAGGTACAGGCATTACACTTTTACTGGTCTGTACCCATGGCATAACAGAAGTTCGGCACACATAGACTGTTTTAAAAAGGGTGAAACCTAGTCTAAGATTCCCCTCCCCACCACCAAAGGAAGGATGTGTGTTCTGTTCACTACCAGTCTAAACTACGCAGTTTACAGAAAACGGCATAATTTAGATTGATTCCACTTCAGACTTTTTTAATGTTTTTACCTAGCCTCGAGGTTGATAGTATTGCATATATATGCATATCTTAAATTTTCTTTTTGCTAATGTGGTTTAATGAGGGGTTGTGATGTTGTATAGGAAAGCAAGCTAATAAAGATGTACATTTATGCATGGGGGGGGTGGAATTCTTAATTTACATTTGGCTTAAGAAGGAAAAAGTGACTCCAGGAAACATTTTTTTTAAACATAGACGATTAAAGATTTGTGAACATATATAAAAGAACAAGAGAGCAAGCTCCTGAGTGAAATATGTTTTAGGAGCTGCAATTATGAATTTAGACATTTCTGGAAGTACAGTCCTTCAGGAGCTCCATTATGCACAGAAATGGTAATGTGTGCTTCTTTGTTCTTATTTGTAGTGAAGCAGTGCAGTGATGTTGGTTCTGAAGACTGGCATGCAGGGAGGGAGACCATAGCCTTGACTCCACCCTACCCTTTTCAGAATAATTTGCACTGCTGGGGACAATCTCCTTGTATGCAGAGACTGTGATAGTTTCCAGTCCATGTACAAATGGCAGAAAGTATGGCCAGAAAAACTTTTAAAAACCTCCCTCACTGGAACACTCAAACAATGGGCCATCTAGTAGATTTGGATGTGGAGAGCTTGCTGTAACTGCCAAGTGTACCCAAGGTGGTCAGGGGAAAGAACTAAGGTGAGAATTACAAAATAACTTTAATTGTTTTGACTTTTGGGTAAGGATTCTAGTCAGTCTGTACCATTTTTCTCTGAATGAAATCCTACCTACATAGACATCCAAGAGGTATGTTTGACTGATCTATCTAAAAGAGAATAAAATGAAAATAAAGCACACTTGTGCTTAAGTATCAATTAAGTGACCAAGCCAAAGATACTCCAAAACAATTCCCAAACTAATAGTGGATGTCATATTCTCCTCTGCCTAAACGATGTACATCTAGTTTAATCACTTAAATTAATGGAATCAATTGATATTTACAAAGGTATAAATGACAGTGCAACTTGACAGTGTACCCAGTAAACCAAGTTGAAGAATGGTATACTATGGTATCATCATCATTGGCTATCCCTCAATATGAGGATGATGTCTGTTCGGGGGTGGGGAGGGATTACTGGTGAGTTTTCAAATGACTGAGGACGCTAATCCATGCTCTACATGTTTTTCCAAAGATATGAAGAGTGGTGCCATAGGGAGAGGGATGAGGAGCGGGGGAAGAAGGGGCACAATTGTTGGCCAAGATGTTGTGTGCTTTCCTTCCTCCTCTGCCATTTCTCAGCTTCCTGAGCAAGATGGTTCTTTTTGAAGTGAACTGTAGCTTGACGTATGGTGCAGCACCATTGAAACCTGTTACCAGCCAGAACTTCCCAATTTATAGGGTTAATGCCACTCTTCTTAAGGTATGCTTTCAGAGTATCCTTGTAGTGCTTCTTCTGTTCTCCACAGATCCTCTTACCATGAGTAAGTTCAGAGAAGAAGACTTGCTTCAGGAGATGGGTGTCAGCCCATCTGCACACAGTGGCTAGCCTAGTGAAGTTGAAGTTTAAAGTTTTTTGTCTTAATGCTGGTTATGTTAGCTGCAGAGAGGATGCTGGTATTGGTGCAATGGTCTTCCTATCTAATGCAAAGAATTTTCCTGAGGCATTGTTGATGGAACCATTTCAGGCACTTAAGATGGCTTTGATATGCCACCCATGTCTCATACCCATAGAGAAGTGTGGGGATAACCACTGCATTGTAGACCAGGATATTAGTTTCCAACTTCAGATATTGGTCAGCTAAGACATGGTAAAGCAGCTTTCCAAAGGATATACTGGCACAGCGAATTCTATGTTCGCTTTCTGTATCAAGACTGACTGACTAGCAGAGGTGACTGCTAAGGTATGGGAAATGCTCCATGTGTTCCAGGGGTTCTCCACAAATAGTAACATGTGGTGGGGGGGATGGGGGACAGGTTGTTCTGGGGCAGGCTGGTGGAGCAACTTGGTCTTTCCAATGTGATGGGAGAGTCCCAGGCTTTGATAAGCACCTGGGAAAAAATTGAGGGTAGACTGCAGATTGGTTTCAGTGTGCGTGAGGATAACACAGTCGTCAGAGTACTGAAGGTCAGTGATGCCAGTCTTGGTAACTTGGTTTTGCTGTGAAGGCACTGCAGGTTGAAAAGCTGACTGGCCATTCAATACTCAACCCCAATTTCAGGAGAAAGGCAGTCATGGATGAGAATCAAACTCACAGCAAAATAGATGGAAAAAAGGGTTAGGGTGATGACACAGCCCTGCTTGACACCAGTACAGATGGTAAATGGGTCTGTCTCTGATCCATTGCAAAGGACTGTGACTGTCCCATAATAAAGTAGCTTGAGGACACTGATGAACTTCAGTGGACAATGAAACCTAGTGAGCCTTCCATAAGGCTTCATGATTAAAGGAGTTGAAGGCTTTAGTTAGGTCAATGAATACCATAAACTGCTCCTGGCATTGCTTTCTATACACTTCTCCTGAATCTGTCTTGCAACAAATATCACGTTGGTGGTACCCTGAGATGGTCTAAAGCCACACTGGGATTCTGGAAGGACATCTTTGGCACAGTGAAGGAGGCAATTCAGAAGGACCCGAGTAAGAATCTTCCCAGCAACAGAGCAGATCAATAGTTCCCATGTACTGACTTGTCCCCTTTCTTGAAGATGGTCACAATGTTGGCATTCTTTAAGTCAGGAGTAACTTCCTCATTAACCTTTATTTTGATGAGAAGTTGGTGAAATTTTTGCACTAGTGCTATTCTACCAGCTTTGAAGACTTCTGCAGGGATGCCATTTGGGCCTGGTGCCTTGTTGTTTTTGGTCTGAGTAATGGCATGGCATGGCAGACTTCCTTGAAGGATGGTGGAGCAACAAGAGGTTCTATTTCTGGGGGTTGAGGGATAGATTTAATGGTGGTATCTGAGACCTCAGATACATGGTTGAATAGAGTCTTGAAGTGCTTCTTCCAGCATTGCTTGATGGATACATTGTCCATGAGAAGTGTGGAGCCATCCTGTGGTTGCAAGGGGGTTGGACCATGGATGGCTTTTATTGCTTAAAAGAAGCTTCCTATGTCATGTTGATCAATGAAACTCTGGATTTCCATGGTATTCATTTGCCACCACTGGTTCTTGGTGTCCCGTAGCCTCCCCTGAACTACAACTTTGAGCTGGTAATAAGGCTTCTGTTTTTTCTGGTTGGAGGGTTCATTCTGCCAACTGCAGAACGTGGGTCTCTTCTGATGGATAAGTGTTAGGATTTCCTTGTTGTTCTCGTCTTGGTGACAGTAAGTGGAGTATCCAATTGATTCAGTGCATGACTTGTGAATAATATTCTCAAGCTCCTCCCAATGTGCCTGGATGTCCTTGATGTCAACAGGTAGGTCAGGAAGCCTCTCAGTAAGGTGTTGCTGAATAACTTCACATTTAGCTTGGTCTGGAGTGCCTTGATGTTAAATCTCTTCCACAACCCTTTCAGTTGTTTACAGTGTTATGGTGCAAGCTGCGTATCCATGACTGATCTGACTAAATAGTGATCCATCCAGCAGTCCTCTGGGTCAACTTACACAAGTTGGCACTGGTAACTTGCTTATCAATTCCATCCGTTGGGCATCTGGACTCCTGCCCTCTGGACCCAATCTCATACCTAAATAGGTTACCTGCTACTGCACCAGCTGTGCCTTAGCTGGGTTTATTTTTAATCCAATCTTGGCTATGACTCCTAGCACTATCTCAGTGAGCTACAAGAATTCTTCCCAGCATTCCACCCAAGTATGCATCATCACTAGTAGGTCTGTGTGAAGCTTTGGCCCCTGATTCAATTTGGCTGAGATTTGGCCTGATTCGGTGGCTGAATCTCTGAATCCAAATCTAATCAGAGGATTCTTTAATCTCTCCAAATCGAATTGGAACTCTCCAAATCAATTCAGAGAGATTCAGAAAGATTAATCAATTTGGACATAAAACAGCTTTAAATGTTTTTTCTACATGCCTCGAGGTAGCAGGTGGCTCATGAATATTGTGAAGATGGGGTGCATGGAGTGTCCCACAGAAGCACAGGGGGCTTCCCAGTGCACTCGGCAGAAGACCTGGAATTCAGATTCAGTCCAAATCAGGGACAGTGATTCAATTTGGTGATTCAGATCACTCTCCCCGATTCGATTCAGCTAATTCTGAATCTGAAGATTCAATGCTGATTCAGAGAATCAGCAATTTGGACATAGACACAGCTTTAAATGTTTTTTCCACATATCTCAAGTTACCACCACAGCTTGTGAAGGTTGCACTGCTAGGGCAGGTAGAGCATCTCACAGGAGTCTGGTGGGGCCCACCACGTGCTCAGCACCAAACCCAGAAGTGGACCGGAAATACTTCTGGCCCACTTGCGGGTCTGCTGGGGAGTGCACTGGGGTGCCTCCCCGCACCCTGCTGGCTCAGCAATCAGCCACAGGGGGACTCTGGGTGCCCCCCCAGACCCAAGAGGGACCAGTCGCCAAGCCAGGGGGCCACGGGGGACCCCCCCCACATGCCCCCTGGTAGACCCAGATGTGGACCAGAAGTCCTTCTGGTCAATAATCAGATCCCAATTTCCTAGCAGGTCCATCCCAATTATTCCTGTGCCTACCAAATTTAGCAAACCAAATCGAAGCCAACCCATTTTCATTCCAATTCTGGCAACCTTGAAGTTTGAGAAATCAACCGCTTTCTCTGAGCCCTCAAAGCCCTCTAACACTTTGACCCCACTGGGTGTTCAATTTGCAAATGGGACAATTTCATTGCTAATAATGCTAAAAGAAGCACCCATGTCTAATAGCATGTCTTGCCTATGCCACAGCGCTTCCCCATCCGAATGCAAATGCACCAACATCAATGGCTTTAAACTAAGCCCGCTGGGGGACCGGGGGACTACTGACACTGCTGGCCCGCTGAGCAATCCTTGCAAAGCCAGTGGATCACAGCAATTAAGGGAGCCCACCCCTGCCCCAGCCCTGGTAAAATCTGTGGGCAAGGAAGGAGCCCCCCAGGGGGCACTTGCCTGCCTGTACACAAATGCCAGGAGCTTGGGGAATAAGCAGGAGGAGCTCATCCTCCTGCTCAATGCAAATAATTATGATGTCATAGGGATAACGGAGACCTGGTGGGACTCCACCCATGACTGGACCACG
>NW_005842048.1:1999110-2009066 GCF_000455745.1 Alligator sinensis
CACGAGCTGATCACCTTCACCATCCACTGAAAAGCTGGCAAGTCAGTCAGCAACACTGAAGTCCTTGACTTCAGGAAAGCTGACTTCGACAAGCTCAGGAGGCTTGTCAGTGAGGCCCTAAGGGACCATGACCACAGGGAGAGGGGAGTTCAAGAAGAGTGGTTGCTCCTTAAGGGAGTGATCCTCAATGCACAAACTAAGTCTATTCCATCTTGGAGGAAAGGCAGCAAGAGGGCACAGCAACCCCCCTGGCTCTCCAGGGAGCTAGCACACCTGCTGAGGCTAAAAAGAAAGGCCTACAAAGGACGGAGGATGGGAGGATCCATAGATGCTTCTCAAGCAAATCCCGGGACATCATTCTCCCCTTGTACTCGGCCTTAGTGAGGCCGCAGCTGGAGTACTGTGTCCAGTTTTGGGCTCCACAATTCAAAAAGGATGTGGAGAAGCTTGAGAGAGTCCAGAGAAGAGCCACGCGCATGATCAGAGGTCAGGGAAGCAGACCCTACGATGACAGGCTGAGAGCCCTGGGGCTCTTTAGCCTGGAAAAGCGCAGGCTCAGGGGTGATCTGATTGCCACCTATAAGTTTATTAGGGGTGACCACCAGTATCTGGGGGAACGTTTGTTCACCAGAGCGCCCCTAGGGATGACGACTAGTTCGAATGGTCATAAACTACTACAAGACCGTTTCAGGCTGGACATAAGGAAGAATTTCTTTACTGTCCGAGCCCCCAAGGTCTGGAACAGCCTGCCACCGGAGGTGGTTCAAGCGCCTTCACTGAACACCTTCAAGAGGAAACTGGATGCTTATCTTGCTGGGATCCTATGACCCCAGCTGACCTCCTGCCCTTTGGGCAGGGGGCTGGACTCAATGATCTTCCGAGGTCCCTTCCAGCCCTAATGTCTATGAAATCTATGAAATCTATGAAATGGACGTCCCGAGGAGTCAAAATTGATTGATGCCAGCTCCTGGGTTACAAGTGCTGGGCTGTCCTAATCTGAATTCAGAGCCACTGGTGGGGGTGGAAATCTCTCTGGGCCCTGCTTTTCTGCCTTTGCTGTGCCCTCCTGCTTTTTATACTGGGAAGCAAATCCAGCAGCCTCATGGTTGGTAAACCATTAATCACTTCATTGGAAGTATATCTGAGCAACTCCTTCCAAATTGAGTCACATAACTCAAACTTGGGGTTGCTCTGCTCTCAGCCAGTATTCCTGCTCTGATTCCACCTGGAGTGACCAGATCCAGATGGCTTCTCCTTTTTCTTAGGCTGCACTGTGTGCATCTGCGCCTTACGAGTTCCTGGATAACGCTTTTGTGGACCGCTGTTTGTGCGGTTGTTAATTCTCTATGACCCACATGTATTCAGGTTTGGGGCATTAAAGTAAGTTAATTTCCCTGAGCATTGATCTACTGAGTCATCCCACTCAGAGTTAGAAAGAGTATCTACACACTACAACACAGGTAGGTTGAGCAATATAAACTGTATTACGCAACAAAACCTGTGCAACAAATACCCAATGCAATATTTCCGTAACACCTGAGCTGTAACACAATAAAATACACCTGATGGGACAATAACCCAACGCACATCCCATACCCAACGTCCCTGGTTACACAACCAATCAACTACACATTACAATGAGCTTTGGTCACTGCACAGTTAACTGCTGTGCAACCTCACAAACAAGCCTGAAACCATAAATGGCATCAAGCCATTTAATCATGCCACCTGTCATTCATCCAATGGTCCAATCATCACCCTTTTCACAATACCCAATCAAATTCAAACCTGGGCAATACTTAAAAGGACCAATCAATTCAAACTATTTCAACTCAATACAAGTAACATTATCATAACTGTCTTATTAATTAACATATCAACATTGATAAACAGTTACACTACCATTATACAGTACACATGCCCAGACTTTAAAAGCAGGTCATGACTTCATCAAGGTCGAGAGTTCAAACTCTTAAGAAACTTCTCACCTCTAGTTATATGGCGCATACGTGGACTTTCATTGTTCTACAGTAAAATAAATGAATCTTGATCTTTATCAAAAGAGTCCTATATTAAAGTACATTGAAATGTGTAGGATAAATTCTTTTCCATTCTTTTTTTTAATAAAAAGGAAGTAAAGGATGTACAAAGACAAGAAAGTAAATTAAATGAAAATAGAGATATTTCTTGTCAACTCACCATTTTTATTGTCATCTCTTGTTTCTTCATGAATTAAATGTGAAACATACAGAGCAGGCACTTACAAATCCCTAGTAAATGACAGTATATTTATTAATACATGTTTCACCCTGAATCATTACACATCATCATGATACTCCTCAGGCTACACATAAAAGAAAAGTAGGCATAAATCAAGCCAAATTTATTCCCTTCCATTTCTGCACTAATCCTCAGATTCCAGTCTTTCTGTGTCATACGCACAAAACATGCTTCTTCTCGTGTTATTTTCAAAGGCAATATTATTCCTAATATAGTTCTCATTCTCGCTATCTAATAATGTTGATAAATCTCATTCCCTGTATACTATAAAGCATGACATAATGCTTTGGAGTCATGAGCACATTATTTTGTGCTATTACTTGGCTGGTCTCATGGGATTGTTTTCCTTCTTGCAAGCAGTTTAGCTATTCAGTTTCTCTTCTCAAACTTTCCGGTCAACCCCTAGGATGAAAATTTATACCAAACAACTCTTATGCAGGTATTTGTCATTTCCCTGAGTTTTATTTTATATACATAAAAAGTACCCAATCCACAAGATACATACCTAGCCAAATATGCATATAATACTTGGCATTGAAAATCAACCAAGCTCCTTTTTAAACATTTGAAGGGAAGAAGAATTTCATGCAATATTTTCCAAAGCAGTTGGTAGTAACTTGCATCTTTGGGAATTTTTTGAATTTGAGTCAATTACTACTTTTTAAAATATAAGTTTTACTATAGTTTCTTCTTGTTGTTGAAATTGGGCCAGCTATTGTCTCTAAATATTGCATAATTACAGAATGCCTTTTACCAAGGGAAGCCACGGTGCATCAAAATGAATCACTTAATACCTCATATCTTATTTTTCTGGCTCTGTGATATGTTGGTCATTGCCTGATTGGCCTAATGGGAAGGATGAATTATGTTTTGGGAAAAGCCATATTAATACACTTGAGAGAGAAAGAATTCCAATCTCTCCTGTATCAGTTGCTAAGGGGTGAGGTTTTGGCCCTATGAACTGTATCCCAGCTCTCTTGCCAACAGCTTTATTTCATGACTGTCAATCAGAGATTTAAAAAATATATAAAATAGTAAGGCATATATGCAATAGACCTCTATGTCTTGAAGCAAAAGTTTTAGAAAGTATAAAAGATGCAGTGAACCCAGGTGTGTAGCTGTATGAGAACTTTATTTGTAAAAATAATAACTGAACTTCCAACAAGTTATATAGGTGCCTTTTGAGGCTTACCCACTGAGTCTTCAAAAGATATATGAGCAGTTGTAACTTGTGCTTCAGGCGTTGCTTGGTTCCTGTTGCTTGACAGGAGACCTAAATCCATAACCTTTATCTATGAGAATGCACTTGTGTTTAAAAGTAATATGAACTACTGAATACTAGTGAACTGGCCTAGGTTTTTTTTTTTCTCAAAACTGACCTAGCGTTTTGAGGGCTCAGTTACATTTATTTGCAGATACTTGTAACAATAGTCAATTTTCTCCTTATGTGAAATCAGATCTCATTAGAAGTAGCTGCCTTTTAGATAATTTCATTATGTAGCCCAACTTGGGCCCAGCTGAAAGGGCTAAGTTCAGTTAAAAAATCAAGTATAGGGGTGGGGGAGGGAAATGTAATTACAATAGTCTTCTACATACTCTGAAGTCAGCTTGACACAGGTGGAAATTTCAAGAATAAATTAGCGTACTTTTGTAAGATAAATATAGTAGAACTATTTTCATGATGGAAATTGCCACATCTTTAAAATTAACATTATTATGAGGAATAATTAGGGAGTTCTTAAGTGGGTAACAATAGTATGGTAGGAATATTAGATTCTATTAAACTATTCTTCTTATACTGAATAAACAAGCTTTCTGGATTTTAACTTCCAAACTAAAATAGTATGAAATTACCTTGTGTGTGGTTGGTGATAGTTTTAAATATGTGGTATGGATCTTAAATCCTTCTAAGAAACTGTTAACACTGGCTGATTCTCATCATTCTCTGACAAAAGGTTAATTGGTAAACTAAACCTAACAGCATCTATCTTGTCCTTTTTTTCCACTATAGAGTTAAATTAATAGCAAACGTAGTTTATCTACAGGAGGCCAAACAGTCCTTTCAGATAAACATATGCATTGGTATAACAAGCAGAGTTGCTGCCCAGGACAAACCCCATGTGAGAGCGAGCAGGGGATGAAGAAGGGGGCACGTAGTTCCAAAAGCGGAGGTGGAGGGCATAGGTTGTGAGAGCGGGGGAGGAGGGGCATGGGTTGTGGGAGTAAGTGGGGTGCAGGTTGCAGGGGACATGGGTTCACAGAGGGAGGTTGGGGACCTTCGATCTGAGCATGGGGGAGTGGAGCAGCACAGACCAGGGACCTTGACAACAAAATAAAATAAATAAGCCAGCTGGAGCATAGTTTCTTTAATTCTATGCACTGTAAAAACCAAACTAGGCTGGTCAGAAACTTCACAGTCCTGACTGAGCTGCTGCTCACAGCAGCCAGGGGCTGTTTGGATTTCCCAGCATGCATTCCCAAAGCATAGACTCCATGGGGGTGGGGGCCATTCCAGCACCCCTCCTAACTTGGCGCACCAGGTGAGTGTCCCTTGCGCCCACTCCAGATATGCTACTGATCACATTTAATTGTTGATCATTTTGTAAACTCTTTGGGGCAGGGACCAGCCTACTTCTGTGTTTTTACAGTGCATGGCATGAAACACTAGACACTGCTACTTCCAGCTGGCTTATTTTTTTCTTTTATAGCTGAGGTCCCCAGCCTGTAATTAATGGGACTAGTCACAGTAGGTAAAGTTAAATCAATACATTTTAGCAAGATTATGAACCATTGTATTAAGTTTTCTCTACTATCTTTTAAAATATATCTTTTAAAAGAAGCCCATCCTTGTGGACCTTGCTCTGAGTCTGTATTTCATTTATCCACAGATAATGGTATGAATGAAGACATCCAAAACTGTTTTCCATTGCTCCTTGGAAACTGTAAGTGTATGCATTTTCTCATATTACATGACTTGATGGGGTACAGTGACCAATAATAGCTGTCTCACATCAGTACCTTGTTAATGGCACACCAAGCTTTAGCTATAAAGACTGGTATCATATTGACTTCCATGATGGCCAGCCCAGTGGTCTGGTTCTTCCTTGTTTTGCTCTGTGCACAAACATTTTGAACTGTGTAAAGTGTGAACAGTACTCAGAATGGATGTACTTTTGTATCAGTTTTGCACTTGCTTCATAGAACAGTGAAGGACTACAATAGACAGTGGAGAATCTGGTCATTGAGGTTTTTGCCTATTAATATATTGTGAACGAAAAGAACTGAGGATGCGATTTCTTTACTGCTCTAAAAAACAGAGATTTTGAAAACAAAGGTGCACATTTAGTCAAGTCATGATATCTGGCTGGCCTGCAAAGAGCAAAGTCAAAGGAAGTAAAAATAACTTAACTTTGCTCTGATAACACTACTTCTGAAGCAACTCTTTTTAAAGCATATGATAAGGCATACCAATTACATGCAGTTAGCAATGAATAACAAAATTAAACCAATCAGTTTGTGAACAACCCAAAAGCTTAAAAATTATTCATCCAAGCTATCTGGCAAAGACTTGGAAATAACAAGAAACAATCTGACCAGCTCTAGATGTCAGCCTTGGATTCACTTCTCAACCATAGACACAATAATGGAAGTACGCACACACACACACACACACACAAGATAGAGAATCAAATACAGAACAAGTGAAAGCAGGAAAGTGTGTTCAAGGAACTTTGGCTAGGATGAGGTTTCAAAAGCAACAAGACATTTTTTCTTTAATTGAATTCCACTTCCAATCTGGTTGGTGTTTTGAACTGTGATTTAAAAGACTTGTCTCCAGGGAAACCAAATCTATGTGGGACTGAGAGAGAGAGACTGACTGACAAATTAAAGTGTAGTTATAGTTAGAAAAGTGACTCTGTAAAAATGACATTGTGGGGTTCCATATTTTTCTTTCTTTGTGATTTCCAGATCAAATTTGCTCAGTTGACAAGTCAATAGATGATTTTTTCTAACAGCCATCATTGCAAGTTCAATGGGGGAGATGAAAATCAAGCTGTGGTCTTCCTTCCTTTTATTTCACAGCTAGTAATAAAGATTCAGCTATCACCTGTCAGTCACAATGCACAAAGCAAAACCGAATCTAGTTCCTTCCTTTATAGTTGTAATGCTCTGCAGTGCAAGGGGAAGCATGAAATTAATCTAAGCTTTGGGTCTGGGTGTCAGTGGGCATGGAATCCATTTTAGAGTCTGACTTGCTGTGTGTAATTGGACCAGTCAGTTGTCCTTGCAGCCTTGGTTACCTTATCTATTAACCATGGAAATCATAGAATTATAGGCAAATAAGGCTGGAAGGGACCTCTGGAGGTTATCCAGTTCAGCCCTCTGCTCCAGTCAGGATCATCCCTATCCAAATCATCCCATACAGATCCTCATCTAAACTATTAGTAAAACTGTACAGTCAACCCTGTCACTCAGCCGTAAGTCATAGCATCCTAACCTGTCACAGTTAAAGTGGGGGGACAATAGCAATCAGGGTTCTGCTGCTGCAAGGTTTGTTAAAATATACTCAAGATATCTAAGTGGGCCATGCCCCTGCTACAGAGAAATACAAACCTCTCCCCTATAGTCTGTAACAATTTGACTATGGGGTAAAATTTCTTTCTGACCTCAGATATGGTGATTGGATTAAGCCTGAGCAGAGGAACAAGACCTTCTAGACAGAAAACGGGATTTAGTTCCAGCACGAGCATTAGCACACCCCAGTCAAAATCCCCAGCCTTAGCTAGAGCCAGTGCTCAATGCTTCTGAACAACAAGAAAAAAACAAAAACAAAATAAAAAGCAAAACAAAAAACACAGACACACATAGCTACAGGAGGAAGAAAAAATCCTTTCCAACCCCATGTGGCAACCAGCAAAGCCCAGAAGCATGGAAAATACCTGTAGTAGAACAGAGGTTCCCAAACTTTTTCTTATTATGTACTCCTGTCAAGGATAAGTACTGTAGAGCTTTTGTCCTTGGTGCATTGATGTCTTCCCTGTTCTTAGTGAGCCAGGAGATGTAGCCACTACCTCCTTCAGCCCTTCCCCAGTGTTTTATTCTCACCTGCCATGTCTTTGAGATTTCTTACGATTATTATTGAGATTATATTTTTCAGTGGAAGAATCCCCTTGGGCCCTTGGCTGGACCAATGGGACATCTTCCTCCCCTTCACCTCACCTGACCACACCTTAGATGTTGAATCTGACATGGCAAACTACTGGCTGGTGTAACTATCTTCTCTGGACCACGCTAGTTAAGCCTGGTTTTAACAGACCCCCAGTCCTGGATCCCAGTCCTTCTGCTAATACACTTGGGGCCAGGTTGGCCCATTCAGGTACAGACCCCAAACACAAATGTAAGCTTTCAGCAGAGGTAAATATAAATGAAAAAAAAAAACAAAAAACCCAAGGAGAATAAAAAAAGGAATCCTCCAGAGAAAACAGGAAATTAAAGAGAAAAAAATCATACACTGTCTCTGTAAGCTCCTTTTCTGCGCTGCAAGAGGACTGACCTCGCTGGCAAGGGTGAGTGGTGGGTCTAAGCACAAGTGGGGGTCTGGGTGATGGCGGACCTGAGATGGGGGCTGGGACATGGGCTTCTGGTGGCAGGCAGCACCACAGGACCTCCTGGCAGGCCCAGGTGGGGGTCTGCTACTGGGCGGTGGGTGGCTGCCGGGGGAGTGTGCAGGGTTAGGGTCAGTGGCCAGGCAGCAGGCAGCATGAAGGTGATGGCCAGAGCCAGAATGATGTCCAGGACCAGGCAGTCACCATCTGTGGCCTGCACTGGCCAGCCCAGAATGGTATTCTTTTCCCATAGCACCTGGAGCTGCTTGAATTCCAGGGCCAGCAGCTCAGCCTGGACCTCCCGGCATGAGTGACTGGTGCCTCCTGAATCTGCGGGGGGCACCTGAGGAAGCCGCCACTGCTGGTGGCCCTGTCAAGGGGGGCACCAGCCCTACCACCAGCATCAATGTCAGCCATCAGGGGGGCAGCATGTGCATCCCGTGCACACTCAACCAGTCACCCATGACTCCTGGTCTGCCTGGTCCCGCTCCTCCTTGTGTGAGTCCTGAGCTTTTTTGCACCAGTCCTGTGTGTCCTTGTGGGTGTCATTCTCCACCTGTGAGCCCCGTGCGTCCTCCATATGCTCCTTCAGGACCACCACCAGCCACTGGAGGGGGATTGCATGGTCTACTGTGTGACTCTGGCAGAGCCAGCACTTCTGCAGCACCCCAGCTGTGAGTAGTAGTGACCCTGAGCTGGCAACCCTGCTGCCAAGTGCGTCCTCTCCCCCATGTCCAGCTGCAGGACCTGAAGAGCCACAAGACAGAAGCTTTTTGTGAGAGTTTGAAACATTTCAGAGATAAGATATTCTGTACCAGAGGCTGTGAGTTGCTTGGCCTCAGGATCAAGGGTCAGGTATGCACCAGTGCCCCGGCATGGTAAGTTGGCTGGACAGGCCCAGGCCCAGGCCCAGGCAAGTGCTGGCCAAGACCCACATCCCTGCACACTCCCCTGGGGCTGGCAGGCTGCTGGCCAGAGACAGGCTGCGTCCCCCACTCCATCCCCAGGGTGGTACAGGCTAGGCTTCTGGCAGCACCTGCTGCCACAGCTCCCCTCTTCCTCCCATCTCCTGCAGGCCAATTGTTCTGTCGTGCTGCTATTCAGTCCACAGCACCCAGGCTTGGGGGCTGCAGAGATCCCAGACAAGTGGTATGAGGAGCTCTCCCTAGTGACATGTTACTGAGGGAACCAGACTGGGGCAGGGCCTCAGGCAAGCCACCCATGCTGGTATATACTGCATGGCTGCAGCCTGGGTCTCGGGGTACAAGAATGGCTGTCAGCTGCCACATAAAGGACATGGTTTTGTGGGCATGGCTGGACTCTCAACTGGTTGGTCATGGCAACCCACTGTGCCTGCAAGGCCTTGACCTTTATGAGGTACTGCTACACCAGCCAGTTGTGCCCTCACTCTTGCATCCAGCCTGACAGCACCTCATAAATATGCACATTGAAGTGTCTTCCCCACTCAAACTGGGGCTGCATCTCTGCCTCATCCCACAGTACCATGAGGTCCCCACTCTGCTGCTTAGTTCAGTTGGGGCCCGGCATGGGATGGGGAGGAGGCCATGGTGGGTTCTGCACTGGCTCTCTGGACTCCTGCATGGCTGTCACTGTATTGCTAGTCCTGGACAGCTGCCTGCAGTGCCCAGCGCAAGGGTACAGCAAGGGACTGGCAGCTGTGTGGCAGAGGCAATGCCCCATAGCACCTGCAGGTGCAGGGCAGGCTGCTGGTGTGTGCTACAAGCAGGTAGCTCTGGTCCTGCTGGCCAGAAGCTGCCTGCAGTTGGCCCTGGGGGCTGATAGGCCTGGCCAGAGGCTACATCAGCCTGAAGCACCCTGCTAGCCTTGATGGCACTGTCCTGTCAGCCGCATGGCAGTGTGGTGCCAAGCAGCAGTGCTGGGGGCGTAGGCAGGCAGGCACAGGTAGATCGTGGCCTGCCCAGGGGGAACACACAGGGCCTAGAGTGCCCTCAGGCTCCCTGTTAAGTGTGCCCTAGGGCTCAAAATGATTGCAGGCTTTTAAAGCCTGAAGGCAGCGGCTGCCATTGAGGCAGCCCAGCCCCGCGGGGG
>NW_005842048.1:2009076-2018755 GCF_000455745.1 Alligator sinensis
AAAGCCAGGAGGGCGGCGGCTGCCATTGAGGCAGCCCAGCCCTGCGGTAGGAGAGGCTCCTAGCCCAACGCCTTGGTGCCGGCCTGAGGCTGGCCCCCTAGTGACTGCGCAGACCTGGGAGCCAGCTTGTTTCTGGGTCATGTCTACATTCGCATTACTGCATGGTAACTAATCATGCTTAAATTTGCTACTTGCATTTTCAGGTGCAAATTTAAGTGAGATTAAGGTTGTTTACTGGTCAGTGAGCATGCACATGTGTAGATGAATGCACTTACTGTGCAGTAAACTACACAAATGCACAGTAACGCATCTCATGTAGATTTACCCAGTGTCACCTAACTGATATTTGTAGAAGCTTTACATAATGTTAGAGCCAACCATTTGGAAAAGTTGGGAATTGAATTCAGAAGCAGTGGACTCTGTGTTCACCCCTTAAAGCTATGTGATCATGATTTGTAGAAACAGGGTCAGAGGATAGTGGAATGAATGATGTAGCGATTAAGGAAGGTCTACTGAATCAAGGACAAGGAAATTAAGTTGAAAAAATTAGTCAAAATGGACTTGGATGTGAGACAAGATAAGGAGAAAGAGATTGAGAATTGGTGACCCTAACCATTCAGCTGGGAAAATGATAGGCAATTGAGGAATAAAGGAAATAATACCATAATCCAAAACAAATTTTGGATCAAACCTTGATCGTTGCATCACTCACTTGGCAGCTGCAGTGAACTGGCCTCCGGATCAGGCTGGGCTGGAAGTTCCATTTGCAGGAGGTTGAAGGAGCAAAACAGTAAAGAGAAGACCCAAGGAGGACAGTGGGGAGATTAAAAGGAGATGGGGTAAGGGTAAACAGAGCAGAGCCATAAACTAGACTCCCAAAAGCTAAGGCACTGCAGCTTGGTGCTCTGGGGAAAGTCCCATCCTCCCACCTTCCCCCCCCCCCCCCATATTTCAGCTTGGCTCGGTCAGCATAGCTGGTGTCTCACATAGCAGACATCCTGCACCAGCAGGTAATGGTGGGGTAGCTAGTTTCTTGGGCACATGTTGCTCCAGAAAAACTCCTATTCCTCTCTTCCTCCCCCTGCCCCCCCACCCCGACCTGACCCATATAGCTGCTATGATGAAGAAACACATTTCTCACACCCAAGTCAGCCAGGAATGGGTAAGTGGTGTGCAGCCAGCCCTAAGCTGGGCTCCCAGGAGCTAAGGCAGGTGAGAAAAGCCCCATCCCATCTTCCCCATCCCCTCTACATGGCCAAGAAGGCTTCCAACAGCCAGTAGGGAAGGGGTAAGCAGGGTGAGCCCAAAGACAGGCTCCTGAGCAAGGGCACTGCACTGCACCAGGAGAAAGTCCCATTTTCTCTTCCCTCCCATCTATGTGACCAGCCAGCACAGCTGCTGCCATAGGTAGCAAATTGCTTGCATAAAAAGCCAGGATTTCTGGGGGCACATGCTGCTCTGGGGAGAAAGTCGTATCCTCTCTTCCATTGACTATGCCAGCACAGCTGCTCCAATGAAGGAACAAATTGCTGACTTCAGAGCCAGAAGGGAATGGGTTAAGTGGTGTGTAGCTAGGGTGGGTAGGAAAATGCCATATCCCCCGTCTTTCTTCCTCTCGTCCCAACCTTCTTCCATCCTCACTTTCTTCCCTGCTGCAATAAGGGAGCAAGGTGTCCAGAAAGGAATGAGTTAAGCAGCACCTTGTCCTGAGCCATGCTCTTCAGAATACAGGGCTCCCATATGTATGGCCAACTGGGCTCCACGCCCCAACACCCCAAAACCCCAACTCTGACAACTGCACAAAGAATAGTAGCAGTGAAAGCCCTGACTTGCCCTTAAAGGCTCACTTGAAGGCTTAGAGCCATGTGTCACTACAGCCCTCTTCACTACACTCCTGCCATGGTTGAGTCCGACACCTTATAGAGGACAGTGGAGAGGAACGGAAGGAGGGAGAAAATGGAATCCAGATGCCTCTGAAGATCCCTGCCAGCCTATAGTCCAAACAGTATCATTATTAGCAATACCTTTCCAAAAAGTAAGGCTGCTGTTCCTACTCCTTTCACTGAAGAGATACTTCTAGTTCACTATGACAGATATCTATTATGCTGCTAGGACTATTATAGGACACTGCCACAGAGTACCTGAGATGTATAGACATCAAGAAGTGTGTTGACATGACATTCAATAACCCCAAACTGTTTCTATTCTAGTTTTACAGCATCCTGACCACTGTTGTGTCTGAACACCTTCCAAAAGTTTATTAACCAGCATTACTATCAGTTCACTACTTCACATCATCTTCCCAGAGAGAAAACTGTGTGATAGGTGTCGAGGCAACACAGTGACTTGTTTTAGGAAGGATAACTTTAAGAACACAAGAACTGTCACACTGGGTGAGATTACTGGCCAATCTTCCCCTGGCATCCTGTCTCTGAGTAGATGCTTCAGAAGGAGAGTACACGAATGGGGCATATCTAGAGTGATCCTCTGATACTTTCTTTGACATCAACTATTCTAAAGTTTGTTTTTTTTTAAAGGCCATAGCTTGAGGTTTGATTCAGTAAGAAATAGTCTAAAAAATATTTTAGGAGTACTTTTAGGATAAACTGTGCAGAAGTCATGAAAATTGGCTCTATGCCTGGCTGGCTAATATAGTAAGAAATCAGCCAGCAAGTTGAAACCATTTTTAAAAGTCTTTTATATAGTGCCAAGCTGTGGAAATTAGTGAAGCCAAACAGTAGGTGGAGAATTCATGCAAATTAGTTTCCTTTGCAATTTTTTTCTGACTCAGCAAAATATTTTTTAAACGCCATCTGCAGCTATACAATTAGCTATGTGATCTACTCCATTACAAGGAATATACTAGATACTTATGTAGCTGCAGTTATGGGACTGAGTTTAATAGATTTACAAAATCCCTGAACTACTAATTATATATATGTATGCATTATACTCTTAAAATTCCACTTTTGACTGCATTGCAAAGCACAGATAACTATCATGACACCTTACATATCCAGTGCTGTGATCACTATCCATAGAGGAGAAATATAATGCCAGCTTTAGGATGCTGGATATATAAATTAAGTACAAATCCAATATACTGGTCAAAACTAGGGTTTTTTTCTGGATATATTTTTATTCTCCATAAGATGCACAGAAAAATCTATCCTTATTGCATCTTGGGAGTCAAATGGTGGAAGAGCTTACTCTCACTTATTTTCTCTCGTAATCTACCCAGCACAAATTATAATATGCCAAAGGATACATATGTAAAACAAATTTCTGCTCAACTGCTGGTCAGAGAACTCTGCCCCCTTAATCCTAGAATTTCAAATAAATTTTGCATTTGGATCTTTGTGTTGTTATGCTATGGGTCCTCAATGATCTCAACAGTGAGCAGTAGTACTATTTTTGATATGCAGTTTTCCATTGGCATAAACAACCCATTTTTTGAGAATTAGTAGGTGCTGAACAAAAGCTTTGAGGTTTACTGTAGGATGCAAAAAATATTTTTTCATACCATCGAAGACACAAGTTGATATACCAGAGTCTGAGGTTCTGTAATGGTTTTGGTCAAAATTCATAATTTCTATTTCATAGGAAATTCTGACCATTTAAAAATTATCTTGTTAATGTTAACTCTTAAAAATTACATATTTTCCATGAAATAAACATTCTGCAAATGTTCATCTAAAGAAATGTTTATTTCTTTTTTAAAAAAACAAATTTTAATATTTTTCATGTCAAAAAATCCTTTTCTTATTTTATTACTTAATACTCTTGCAATATTTCATGACACCTCAGTAATTATAATGCAAAATATGGCATATGTAGCTAAGTCATGTGTGGGATGACACTATATAATAGTTGAAATATGTATTTACTTTTTAAAACTTAAGGCCAGATGGTCAGTTTTATCAGTGGTATGCACTGGGACTCATACTTTTAATCTTGGAAACCTTGTGTATCAGTATTTCCAAAGTGAACATTTATAGAATTCCTGTATGGTGGGAAATTTTTATTCTGATTTAAAACAAAACCATAATTTAAAATGTCACAATTTCCTACGAATCAGGAATGTCAAGTTATATAACCAACTGTACTGACTGTGAGGCAGATTGTAACAATGACGTTTTCACTATAAAACACTTATTCATCTCTAGGGAAGTTCGGTCCTGTGAGTTGACTCTAGCAGAGGTCCTATCAGGGGAAAAGGCTATGGCCATGTACAATACAGTAGCAAACGGGGTGGGAGCGGAGTGACCGCCCTAGGTGCCTAAGCGAAGGGGCACCACTAGGTGCTGCCCAGCCTGGGTGGGGCATGGGATGGAGCCATGAGTGGCTCATTTGTGGGGGGCACAGGAACAGGGGAAGGGCGGCTCCTGCTACTGTGTGCACTCCCGAGGAAGCTTGGGGGGCATGTGCTCCCTGGATCTGTGTGTGGGGCAAGAGTGGGCTGCCACTGTGAGCTTTGTCCCAGGTGTCAAACTTCATTGCTATGGCACTGACCATGTAATTAAAACTATCATAAAACATATACCCATAGGAAGCAAAATAAGGATGCACAGACAATCTTATTTCTTAGATTTGAGTGCCTGCCTATATTTCCTTAATATTCTTTTAACAGGGGGTCTATAGGAGACTCTGACTGTGCAGTAGCCTGATAATACTGTGCAGTAGTGTCTCATGACAAAACTGTGCTGAGATGCTACAGCGCAGTAGTATTAGCCTACTGTGCAGTAGCATCACTTAAAATGCATTCGTCAGTGCTACTGCACAGTAATTCTGGTACTGCACATTTATTTAGTACTTACTTATATAAGTACTAAATAGATGCACAGTAATCACTGCACACTAGCATCTCATGTAGACGTGCCCACAGTTTTGTAAATATATATGTAATTTGCTGCCTTTTTTGATAAAGTGGTAATGTGGTATCATATTGATACTAAAATAAATATTTGTTCAACAGAGTTTCAAACTTTAGTTTCACTGGAAAAATCTCTTAACTCAAGCTATTGGAGGATCTGGATGAGACTTTGTCATCCTGTGTGTGGAATAGAACTTAATAAGGGAAGAGATACATACTTTGCAAATGAGTTTCATAGATATTTTCAGGCAGAGAAATAAGCTCTATTCTAGGTGGGGTGGGGAGAGAGGTTTTTGCTTTTGCCGGCACAGACTCTTTAGCTTGTACTCTCAAAATATAACACTTTCTCTTCCATCTGCTGTTACCAGTCACAGCTCTTCCCATCCCATGCTGCTTCTTGCCTACTCAGGCTATGTCTTCTCTTCTCTCACCTCCCATTGACTTTCAGACCTAATCTCCTTTTCTCATCTCAGCATTCAACTTGGCTTCTCTCCCCAGCTCTTGCTCCAGTATTCCGACTCCTGCCTTTTTATTCTATACTCTTTGCCTCCTTATCCTGAGTTCTTGTCCTTACCTTCCCAAGCTTCTCCTCTCCCCAGCTCTTTTTTGGTTCTCAGTGCCCACCCAGCCAACCAGTTCACAGTCCCTTCATGTAGTCACCTTGCCACCACCAATTTTCAAGCCCAGGCTCCCTAACCAACAATTTTCAATATAGCTTCTCCCCATCTTCCAGTTCTTTTCTTACAAGGCTTCTTTTTGCAAATCTGCTTCATCTCCTGATCTAAGTTTTAGCTTCTCTACCTTCTAGCCAAATGTTTCCTCTTTCTTGTCATTAATAAAGTGTTCATGGACAGAACAAGAGAGACAGGAACTCTATTCTTACTTCCAACCCAGATCTACCCCATCCCAGTTCAGCCATTATAGGTAAAGTCCAGTTGTGCATAAGTAGTTCTATGCCAAAGGAAGCAGTCTGAGTCACTTCGTGAGAATGACAAATGAACATTCTGGTTAGTGCTCTGAGAGGTTTGACCATGGTCAGTGAGGATGGATTTTTTTTTAACAGGGACCTTGCAATATATTTCCCCCTAGCCTTATTCTTGGAAAGAAACAGTTTTTTGGCTAAAATTTTATTTAGAATAGTTAAAATTCATCATAAACAACCAAAAACAAGCAGTGGGACTAGAAGACAACTTCTTGTCCCACCTAAAATACATGTACTGTTTTGAATCAGTTTTTGCTTGTTTGTTTGCTTGAGATAAAAACAGTGGTATTAATTCATCTATAATTGCACTGATGGAAATATTTAAATAAGAATACAACCATAAGTGAATATAAATTCATAATGTTTCCAATCTTAAACAGATTTAATAAACTAGGCTGCACAAATTTTAGTTACTGCCTATGTGAATTCATAAGTGGTAAATTAACTACAAGAGGGAACCCCTATTGTTCCCTAAAAGCAACACTGAAAGAATTTAAAAAGTAGAAACTCTGAAAGAATTAAAAGCAAAACACTATTTAAAATGTGAATATAGGGCTACAGCATTCAAAGAAAGCTTGTTCCCCAAAGCATACCAAGACCTACATGAAGACAAAATTCATGAAAATTGGATGTAAATAGAGTATGTATATTTGACTTCTTGAACCAATAACATTTTTTAAAATATTAAATGCAAAGCATTTTGAATAACAATTAATCTTGAAAATGTAACAAAGCATTTGAGAGTGAATGAAATACAAAGATGAATCCCATCTTGTGCAGTTTCCTATATAGCAACAATAACATATTTTATTGTCCTTTGTAAAATGTTCCTTGCAGCTAAAAGTAGTTGTTTTGTAGTTATTTCTTGATGGCAGAGCTTCAGCTTCCTTAAACTGGTGTATCTCCAGTGATGTCAATTTGCAGCTGCGGAGCTATCAGGCCCAAAATGTTTTTTGTAAAGCATTCTGAGATGAGGAGTACCATTCTGTGCTATTTGCCCCTCACTTATTTTCATACCTGCCTCCAAGTGCTGAGCAGCAGTGTAAAAACAGCACATGAATAGGCACATGAGATGACTTTCTGAAGAGGAAGTGATACCAGGGAAAAGACAAGATCTTAGCAGGAAGGATTAGGGACATGGAGAGAAAAGACAGGTGGAAAGAGGGAGGAGAAGGTGGAGAATAAGCCAATTGGCTTATTCCAATAGGATGAAGGATGTACTAGATGAGATGGGATAAGGGGGAAATGATGGTTAAAGAGAAAAGGAAGAGACGTGGGACTGAGAGAGGGAAAAGGAAGAGAAAAATACTGAACTTAAAAATAATGAAAGATTGCCGTGTGGAATATGCATAAAACTTGGGATTTGCCTGCCTGGGTTCTGTCCATGGCCAATTTACAGATCCATTGTGGGACCACAAATGATCTGTGTTTCCTTTCTCTGTTTGTTTTCTCTATATGGAAAAGAGGGCTATCGCTGCTTCCTTACCTCACTCATAGTTTAAGATCGTCTGATGCAAAGTTTAATATTAGAAGTAAGGAGCAAGCATAATTATTGCTATGACAGAGTGTGGGAGGCTGAGTCTGGGGAAAGCTTGTTTTGTTCACTCAATATAAAAAAAATGTCACTCAAAGCTATGTGAAGTCCAGTGCCATACCAGGGGAGACTAAAAAGGCCAGGACTTTTCAGTTTGGATAGGAGAAAGCTGAACAGGGATATGGTAGAGGTCTATGAAAACTTGAAGGGTGTGGACAAAGTGAACAAGAAACTGTTATTCACCAAGCCTTGCAATGTTGGAACTAGGGGGCACCCAGTGAAATTAGAAGGAGACAGGTTTAAGACAAACAAGAGAAAGTCCTTTTTCATGCAAGATGTAGTTCCCTGAATCAGTGATGATAGTGTCAGCACAGTATAGGGTAGAGCCATGGTGCCTGGCAGTCCTGTGCCCTGTGGGACTGTGCTGTGGGGAAGCAGACTCACTGAGTTTGTGCAGCCAATAGAAGTTGCCCGATTCTTTCCTGCCACATCTTGTTGTTGGGCTTATTTTAATTGTGAGGTGACCTACTTCTGCTGTGTACAATCTCGGATGAGTCGGGTCTGATTCTTCTTTGGGGATCCAACCTCCCCTACACCCCATCCTAGCGCCACCCAATTGTTATTGCATCCGTTGCCCTGGGTCTCTCAAGGGGTGTTCCTCTTCTCTTATTTACTCCACAGCACCAAATCCATCTTGATCCTGATTTACTGGGGCCATGACTGAGCTGGTCCTCTGATCACTCAGTCACGGGTTGCATCATGGTAAAGGAACAAAGGACAACTCAACTTTGATGGAGACTCAGGTAAGTCACTCCTGAGAATGGATGTTGGACTGGCTGCATCCGTGGGCCTTGAGCCCCAAGTGTCCCTAGAGTGTTGGGCTATTCTCAGGCCAGCGGCCCTCACAAAATATAATAATCAATGAAAAGAACAAGGTGAGCCTTCCCAGCCCCCTTCACCCCAGCTGGGGTATTGTTCCTTCCTGGATGCTTCAGCATCTGGTAATCAAAACCTTTGCGGCACCTGCTGCTTTCCGTGGCATGAGCGGGAGGAGTGTGTTCTCCCACTCCTCCCGCTCAAACTCCAGCTGGCCCTTTAAAGCCGATTCTCCTGCCGGTGTGCCCCAGCCAGAGGTACCTTTTTGCTTTCCCCCTTTCTCAGGGCTACAACCCTGTTTCCCAGGCTGATCATCAAATAAAAGAAAAGAGAAAAAAAATGAAAGTAACCATTATTGAAGGAGCGGTGCAGTGCCAGCTCCTGATCGCACCTTCCCTCAGCACGTCTCATGGCTGGTATTACCTGCAGTCTCTTGTCTTGCACTGTTTGCTGTAGTGGGCTTCAGTAGTAGTGTCCCTCTGAGCTCTCGAGGATCATCTCTGCTGGCACCCCAGGGTTGGAGGCTTCTACTCTGATGTCCCGGTGTTACCAGCTATCTTCTTTCATCTGGTGTTCATCTCGTCTGCTCCCCTGCCCTGGCAGCAGGCCAGAAATAGCCACATTGCCATGGGTGGGGCCAATCCTGATTGTGCAGCTGCTGACAAAGCAGCTCATCTGCCGGTCTTTCTCGGATGTCGGCTCCGATGGGACTGGTGAGTCCTCCCCTGCTATAAGCTCTGGAGAGTTTTCCTTCACTCTTTTACAGGTATATGCCAGGAAGAGTAATGAATAGGGGATAGATCACTCTAGAACAGGGTTCAGCAAAATGATGGACTCCATTTCCCAGCAGTCCCTGCCTGTATTGCTCTGGCAGGTCTCCATGGAGACCCCAGGAGCGGTGGGGCTATGACAGCGCAGCACCAGCATTTCTGTGGAGCCCAAGGCAAGCGGTGTGCTGGCAGTGCACACGGTTGGGCAGGGAGCTGCTATGGAGCTGGACCAGGATCTTGTGGCAGTGACCATGTGGGCCTGACCTGGGGCAGAGCCACAATCCACTGCCTGCAGCAGATCATGGCAGGGGCAACAGATCCCTTAGGGCAGCAGAGCACAGCTCTGTCCCCACTCTGACCTGTGTTGTCACTGCTGCAAGATCCCAGCCACAGCCCTGGCCCCAGAACAGCTCCCCATCCAGCCATGTGCCCTGCCGACATGCCACTCAGGGCAGACTGTGGACATGCTGGCTGCACACTGTCATGGCCCTGCTGCTCCACAGGGTCCTGCCAAAGCGACGTAGGCAGGGACTGCCGGGAAATGGAGTTCACCATGAATTTGATCTGGCCTGTGGGCCAGACTTTGCCTGCCCCTGTTCTAGATATTTCTGGCTCAGAGCTTTCCTTCTAAAACATCCATTCCT
>NW_005842048.1:2018786-2024233 GCF_000455745.1 Alligator sinensis
GGGCTAGATGAACCATTTATCTGACCCTGTATGGCACTTCTTATGTTCTTATACATAGGACTTGGCAGCTATGACTATATCACATATTTTTAATAGTTGTAGTAGTGTCTGTTTGGCTTCCATTCTGTGTTTTCATGTTTTCCGTAGATGTCACTAAACATTTACCTGCTCAAAAGCATCTTCCAGTAAGGTAACCCTGAATCCCTTGGGCAAGGCAGTGGTCAGTAATATTTTACACTCTAGAAATCCTTCAGAAGGGAGCCAGTTGACCCACTTCTTCTGAATTGTACAATTTCAAGAACATCTAGGCAAAATACTGTTAGAACTTGGGATAGTTCAAAGGCCAGGTAATAGAGTACTGAGCCTTTCACTCTGAGATAACCAATCTCAATTCAGAAGTGATAGGCAGGGGTTGTCAGTCTAGTTGATGTGATATTAACTGATTGTCTCATTCCATTCTACAGGCACAGCTGATAGTGTCAGTGTCAGCAAAAAGCCCAGTGATTCAATGCTTATGTCAAGTATACCATCTTCTTTTCAGTAGAGTAGTTCCCTCCAGGTCAGAGCTGGCATACATTGGCTCACGTAGGCGGGAGTTTGTAGTGTTGCTACCCATGCAGTAGCTATTTTGGGAAAAATAGAAAACGTAGGTCTCCACCACAGTCAATCTGGCACCTTTCATGAGCACTAAATTGACTTAAAGAGAAAAGGGGTGGTGTGGGAAGCATGCTGAATACATTTGACTCAAAAAAACATTTATGCATTTGGATTAGAATTTCAATATTGAGAGGGAACAGACATTTTATATGGATAGAAATATTGAAAGAAACCATGAGAAACCATTGTGGACATATTTTATATACAGGAAGCTATGGTGTGGGCTGCTGGGAAAGTGCAGCCCACCCACAGAGCCAGGCACAAGATTCCTATTTAATTAAGTGGGAAGCCTGCATGGAATTTACAGTAGCTCTGTGTGAGTTCTGCACTTTTTAGCATTTGACACTGCATTACAAATAGGGAAACTACAGAAACAGCAGAAACAATGACCATAACACTTGACTATTCATGACAGTCACATGTCAGTAGAATGTATTCCTTTTATTAGGATTCATTCAAAGAGGTCTGAACTAAATAAAACTAGCAGAATGTGCTTTATTTTTCTGCCTTTGAACTTCTTTCTCTGTAGTGGTTTCTGACATAAGTAAGTGTATGTGTATATAAATACAAACATTAAAGAATTAGCAGAGTATAGGAGCTGACAAATTCCTTTCCATGTAGTTTTATGGGAACCATAGTCATGTTTCTGTTTAGAACATTTCTGGACAGGATGCAAATTTCTACACTAATTCTTAAAATAGTGTTTGAAACTGCTCAAGGGAAAGATGTAATTGACATAATAACTACAAAACGAACTCTGAATGAAACCACATCCATGCATTAGTAATGAACTGTAATCATTTAGCCATTAGAAGAAGAAGTTAAAAATACATTTTAGTATAGAAGATCCTATCAGTTCTTTAGTCAAATTACTATGTATTTTAGTATAATCGAGAAACTTCATCTTCTTAGCCCAGCATTGTAAAATAATGAGATGACAAGGGCCATCTCATCTTGAGAGTGAGAGAAAGCTGAATAAAATAGAAGTAGTATGCTATTATAAACCAGATTTTACCGGAGTCTTAGTCCAAGCTGAGTCTTACCTTACAAGGTGCTTTCCAAGCTACTGTGTTTGGATTGAAGCACTAGCTCTTTTCAGTTTTCTAATCCTGCTGAGTAGTACTGAATCATATTCTTTGGCTTGTCAGGATCATGTTCTAGGTGTGGAGTTTCAAGAGGTGAGATCCAGCAGTGTAGCCAACCTAAGACCCAAAATGGAATCACAAACTATTCCCATAATTTTCATACACTCTTCCCAGAGCTCCACTAGCATCAGGATTACAGGTTCACTGGAGGTTCCTCAATGCTTGTTGCAAGGAACTTGGATGTTTTGCAAAATAATGCCTTAAACACACACATATTTGTATTAAAAATAGAGACTTGTATATCCAAGAGGGAAGAAAGAACCCCCACCCCCCCCATGAAATATACATGCACAAGCTTTCTCTCTGGCGTCCTTCATATTGCAAAAGCCTTTGGAGTATTCTTTTTGGGTCCCAAATCTCTCCTCCATTCCTTCTCCAGCTTGGGATTCTCTACCTGCTCCTGAAACTAGTTAGTCCTCATTATCTTGTTTTGATCTAGCAGTCAACAGGCTCCTCCTAGCTTAAAGAGTCTGCATCTTTTCAATAGCAGCATCTATAAATATCATCCTTAGTTCTTGTTCTTCTGAGGAAATTCAAAGGCTCCAACTACAATTCCTCCAGACAAGTATGGGAAAACAGTTTCCATTAGGCTGGCTAGACTCCTCAGCTTATATTTTCTGTAAGGACGGGAGTCATTCAGGAACCAAGAACTGATACCCTATGTTCACCAAAAATATCCCAGAATTTTGTACTCAATCAATTATAGATGAATAATATAGCTACATTAATATATTTATACTGTAAATAGCAATCATATTGATTTAAAAGGACTTCTCTGAGGTGACTTTGCTTGACTTTTTGACGGGTTCTTGGCTGGAATCTTCTCAGGAGTCTTGGCTGCAGGTTCTTCTGTAGTCTTGTCTACTTTCTTAAAGAAAGTGTCCAAGAAAGTCTGGACATTCTCCAGGGAGATGAGTGATGCAATGAGTTTGTTTGTTGGCATGGCATTGCGTCGGATCAAGCGTTGTAAGTTGAAACTGGCATTGTAACATTGAAACAGGGTGTCAATTTATAAATGTTGTAAGTGCAAAATGTTGTAACTCAAAACGTTATAAATTGAGGACTGTCTATAGAATCTAAGCATTGGAGGGTTGTCTTAATTTTGTGCCTCCCACTGCTGTGGTGGAGAAAGCTACAGCATGGAGGGGAAGGGGGGAAAAGGTAGCCAGATTCCTTTCCCTTTTCCCCCATGATCTGTCCCCTGCCCCTTTCCCCCCATGCTTGCTACCTGCTTTCCTGCCACCTGCCATATACTCTCCCTTCTGTCTGCCCACCCACCTCTTGCCTCCCCCTGGTGCTTGTATCTTCCTCCTTGTCTCCTGTCCCCAGTTCCTTCCTTCTCCACTCCCTGTCCCATCTGCTAGCTGCACACCCCCCAACTCCAGCCCCAAACTGAACTCTAGCCCCAGGTCAGGGCTGTAGCCAGGGCCAGAGATAGAGCCAAAAGTAACTAGCGGTAGTGGGGGGGGGGGGATAAGTTGCGTGGGGCAGGCTGCACAACCTCCCCTGAACTCCCACCAAACTGCATACAGCGGGTTTCCCCCAACACGTGTCCCCCATCATGAGGTCACTCCATATGTCCCCTGACCCCACTGCATGGTCTCCCTATGCTTCCCCCACTGCCCCTTCCCATGCCACATGTACCACACTAGAGCAGTGGCTATTTAGCTCCAGCTTCAGCCTGAGCCCAGAACCAGGCCCAAAGCAGCTGCCTGTCCTGGGCCAGTAATCAAATTTAAGATGAGAATTTCTTCCCCCATGTTGATTGGGGACTAAAACCTCATCTTTGGTTAGTGTAAAGATGGTACTTGTGACACCCACCTTGCTACCATGAAGACTGCCTTAACAAGAACACTTCAGCAGAGAAATAGATCATATCTTTGAAAGTGCCACTCAAATATTCCACAGTAACCTGCTGCAATACAAAAATAAAACCCCTCACCTACCATCCCACAATGGAACCACTAAGTAGGATCATCAAAAAATTGTAGTGTATACTTGAAAAGGATCATACTTTGAGAGAAATTGTCCCAATAACCCTCCCTCCCCAATGGCTTTTAAGCAATCTGCTAACCTTGCCAAACTCATCATCAGAAGCAAATACCTGGCCAATCAACAGACACCTAATAGACCATAACCCTACTTTAACAAGGAATGTAAAACCTGTCAATGCTACCATAATCAACACCCTTGCAACAAAGCCATTAGAATCCATGCATCCTACACATGTGTTTCACAGAATGTGGTATATTTCATCCAATGTACCAGAAGCCCTCATTGGAAACTATGTGCATGAACTAGACAAAAGCTATGCCCCAGCACTGAGAAGACACAAAGAAAAGACAAAGGACAGAGACATACAAACACTGGTAGGAAAACACTTTTCACAGAGCAACCAGTAACTCTGACCTCACAAGGCATTTTTACATGCTCAAGGTATTTGTACATCTCCCTTCTAAAGATGGGCTTGGGAAGAAAATTTCATAAATTTGCTGTACATGAAATACGAAGGACTAAACACAAGATTGACTTAGTCTCATTATAATCGACCTGCAAATCTCTGGATTCCACACATGATAAATGACCCTTTTCCCTTCCAGATGGCATTTGTAGGTAGGTATTCCTTTCTATTGCATTTCTCTTGTCTTCTTAACAATCCTTTTACAGTCCTGATTTAATTGCTTAAGCAGACTTTTTATTTACATATGGGATTTTACATTGGCTATTATTCTGGTACTTGGCTCAAGCTGTCTGTGCTTCTTTCTCAGAGCTGAAGAAGGGTTCTTTGAACCCAAAAGCTTGCCTACAATTTTTCTCATCCATGCAATTGGTCCATAAAAAATCCTTGCCTTTTGAACTATGCCATGGTTATCTATGGCTTTACACTTGGGCTATATTACTACAATGACATTTGCAATGGATTTTTTTGACAAGATACAACTTCCTGCCACTGTTGCTTGCTTTGTGGTGCTTTTTGTATGGTTGGATTCTTGCTCATTTCTTATTGTGATGCAACCCCTTGATTTCCATAAATGTTTGGGTCCTGACTAACTTGAATAGTGACTTTCAGTTTGTTCCCTTTTGATCATTCTGAGCCATTATTGTGGTAGTCTGTGTCTCGGACGGCAAGAGCCGACTCGAGGTGATCCAACAATTACTCGTTCGTTGGGCGGGATGGTGAATAGAGAGGCGGACAAAGCTTAACGGTTGAAAACTTTACTTACGCCGCTTGTAGCTGCGATGCAGACGGTCCAGTCATCTGAACAACTATGTTAGTTGTTCCAGCTGGCAGGGCTCAAGCTAGCTCGTCCGTCCACAAATCAAGCCGGCGGGGAAAGGGTACGTCGGGGATTGCGCTCGGTGACGGGGAGAAGAATCGATAGGTGATCAGTCTATCGATCAGCTCAGCCGCAAGTCAGATCTCTTTAGAGACACTCTGCAGCATGCTCAAAGTTCTCCGACTTGGGCGGAACTCGCACGAAATTTTAAATGGCTAGCAAGCCAATTACTAGCCGCCACGTAGGAATAATTTAGAACTGGCCAATAGCGGAACACAAATTTGCATTCAAATGGCGGGAACTCTCTTGCACTGAGGTTTTTCTGTTGCAACAAAAACCTTTGCTGTGCAAGAGGCTCTCATGTGGC